>NC_079437.1:58654458-58864458 GCF_903798145.1 Danio aesculapii | reverse complement strand
ATTAGCTAGTTCTAATTGGGATTGGAGCTAAACTCTGCAGGACACCAGCCCTCCAGGAACAAGTTTTGGCATCCCTGTTTTAAATAAAATCATAAACAGTGTGGCATAGGTTTTTTAGACAGAACATTAAAATAATATCAGAAAACATGGAGATTAATGTTTAATTCAGATTTGGTTATGACTATTTTGTAATTTTGGCACATTTTGTTTTCTTTATATAATGAATATATGGCAAATAATATATACTGTGGCAATGTTTAAATCACAGGTGTTTTAACTTACCCTGTGTTATGCCGAATTCAGACTGCATGATGTTAGCGCTGATTTTCACTCAACTACAGGTTTTGTGATAGCCAACAAATGCCTAAAATTGAAGGCTAATCAGTGCTTGTTCATGCAAGCAACAATCTTGGACTGTGAAAAATCAAAGATGCAATCAGAGAGAGAATCTCCGATGCTCATGAAATAATTGGTATGATAAATATCTGGACCTGTTGTGGCGATCATGCAGTGTGAAAACAACTGCTATCAGATGACTTAGAAAACCATGCAGTGTGAACTTGGCATTAGCGTGTTTGCTAATAGGTGCTAATTGGTTGCAGATGGTAAACAGATGAATCACACATCAGAATTAACAGTGTCCCTTTCAAAACAACGCACCAATTATACTTAAAACAAGCATTTTAAAGGGATAGTTAATCCAAAAAAGAAAACCAGCCCATTACTCACCCTCAAGGCATCTTAGGTATATATGAATTTCTTCTGTCAGTTGAATCCAGTCTGGGTTATTTAAAAAAACAAATCTTTAGATTCACTTAAGCTCTCCACAGTCTAAAACAAGTCTTGTATATAATAAATATAATAATAATAATAATTAATAACTCCTTACATTTATATAGCGCTTTTCTGGACACTCAAAGTGCTTTACACATTTTTTGGGGGCAATCTCCTCATACACCACCAGTGCACAACATCGACCTGGATGATTCAACGGCAGCCATGTTACGCCAGAACGAACTCTACATACCAGCTGATTGCTGAAGAGGAGACAGAATGATGAAGCCAGTTATGATATGGGGACGGTATGATGGTAGGAGGCCATGATAGGCAGAGGCCAGTGGGCAAGATTGGCCAGGATGCCGGGGTTGAACCCCTACTCTTTTTTTGAAGGACATCCTGGGATTTTTAACAACCACAGAGAGTCAGGACCTGGGTTTAACGTCTCATCCAAAAGACGGCGCTCACTGAGCAGTATAGATTCCCCTTCAGTATACCGGGGCATTAGGACCCACACAGACTGCAGGTTGAGCGCCCCCTGCTGGTCTCTCTAACACCACTTCTAGCAGCAACCAAGCTTTCACATGTGGTTTCTCATCCAGGTACTGACCGGGTGCAGCCCGGGTGGGCAACCATGTGAGTTGTAGAAAGCTAGCTGCTGGCCAATATACAATTTTGAAAAGTTTATAAACAGTTTTGTGTAACTTCCACTAACTGTCTTTCTGGTGTATGGTGTAGGGTGTATGCTTAGGACGCATGCACAAACACGGGGAGAACATGCAAACTCCACACAGAAATGTCAACTGACCCAGCCGGGGCTCAAACCAGCAACCTTCTTGCTGTGAAGCGACTGTGCTACCCACTGCGCTACCCTGTTGCCCTAATTACTAGATACTTAGATAAAAAAAATAAATACAATGTACTTACTAATGTACTTCATAATGTATTGCAGAACACTTCTGGTACTCTTTAAATGGGACACGGGTAGGGTTAGGAACAGGTTTGGTGGTATGGGTAGGTTTAAGGGTGGATTAAGGTGTAAGGGATGATCAACAGTGTAATTAAAAATGTAATTACAGATATTAATGATAGATGCTATTAAATCCAACCCAGGCTCATTCTGATTATGTACCCCTATATACATTTCTGGAGAATACATCCCCAGGGCTACTTTTTTTTTTTTTTTGCAGTTTTTGTTTTTGTAAATCTGCCAGAATCCGATGTGTATGCTTTTTCAGATCTCAAATTTGTCTCGCGAGTGCCATTTGCACTTGAAGTTCTTGAGTAAATCCACCAGAGGCCACTGTCGACTGACTGACTGACAGATCGACTGGCCCACCCTGCTCCTTCCCTAAACCAAACCGATAGTATTTTTAAAGCACCGACTGTCCCACCTACCCACTTCCCTAAACCCAATCGTAGTGTTTTCAAAAGCCCTCTTGGCCGCCTGTTTTTTTTTTTTTACCATGTTTTTATATTTTACCACATTCTCACCCTGTTATTTACTTGTTTATTTTATTTTTTGCTTTCGTTTTTGTCTTACCTGCTTTCTGGAACCGTTCTTCACTGGACTCGAACCCCACCATTGTGGTCAACTCCGCTCTGCATCTTAAATCCTCCAGCGAGCCACTGGACAAACTGGTAGTAGCAGAAAAGCAGTCCATATGGAGGTAAGTGGTAAAGAACGGCCCCGTAGCATTTGTTTTAAAGATGAAATGCAGCCATAAGTTTCTCTGGCTGCATAATTTGCAATCTCCAGCTATGTATATAGAGCTACATTTTCTAAATATGCCTATGTTGATTAAATCAATCATAATTACAATGTAAAATGTGTTTACCCAATAAGCACCTTGTAACAAACAGTGTAAGTACTCATTATTAGTTAAGCCCACTTAATATAAAGTGGGACCCTTTTTTAATAATTCAGATTGAATTCGACTGAAATAAGAAAGATACACCTTGGACCCCCTGAGAATAAAACATGGGCTAATTTTAAGCTTAGCATGAACTAACCCATTAGGTCAACTAGATGTGTAAATTAGCAAGTTTATGCAATAACATTATGCTGCTCTGTCAGAACGTTTAGTCTCATTTAAATGTCAGATATAGAAATGTTTAATTCATGGAAGATTATCCTCCTGCCCTTTTTCACCAGCAGCCGTGTTCATCCTCTTGATTAACACTAATGCAATGATTGAGAGTAATTGAATGTTTCTCTGTTTCCTCATTTCCGCTGATCTAAAGACCAAACACATGATTAGGGCCACAGCTCTCCTACCAAGCCACTGCTGTCATTTTCCATTCCCCCCTTCACATTCAGCTTCAAAAATCTTGACGTTTTGCTCCAGGTTTGATATCATTGACACAAATCGTGACTGTCAAACATGAATTAACCTTGACTAGGCCCACATGAAATCTGCGCGCACCGAGATCTCCGCAGATTTTTAGCCCATCATTAATTCTGTTTATTTACTTGTGTAAATGTGTGTACATTCATATTTAATCAGTTTTTAAATTAATTTAAGATATATTATTGACTAATATGAAAATATTCATATGGTTTATTCACAATACAGTTTGTAAAGTCATATTTCCTCTCTTTTAGTGGATATATTATATGAGAGACTTGCTTTGTTTACTAAATAAAGTGGATTTAATTGGATTTGCATAGCAAACATTAAATAAAAAGTTAAACGGTATTATTTTTTATTTCATATATTAAGTTTTTAGTTATGATACTCCCAAAATCATTCCGCATAAATTCGCAGATTTTTAACAAAATTCTCAGCAGAAATAGCACAAAATGTCCGCAGATTCTGTCTGGACCTAGCCATGACTATGGGATCTGAGACTTCAGAGCTGCAGTGGAGAAGATTGTTTTCTTTGAATAAAGGCTGAAAGATAGCAGATTTCTTATAGCTGAGGCTCGAACCAGAGACTTTCTTGCTTTCAGTTGATCGTGCTATCTACTGTGCCATCATGATGCCCAGAAAGATATACATGTGCAATAATTAAAAAATAATATATATATATATATATATATATATATATATATATATATATATATATATATATATATATATATATATATATATATATATATACATATATACACAGTAAAATCAACAGTGTAAAAAATGCAGTGTTACATGATAGGAGTAATTTCTTGACACTTGTAGAGTAATAACAACACTAGTGGGTGTTAAATGCCCCTAGGTGTAAAACTTTGATAACTATACTAAGTGTAACATTCTACACTGTCAGTGTATTTATTCAGCACTTTAGAGTGCCAATATTACACTCCAAATTTAACACTACATATGGTGTACTTTTAGCACTTAATAGATTGGGACCATATATGATCTTCAGTAGTGTTAAAAACAACACTTTAAGTGTTAAATTGACACTACTTATTTTACTGTGTATATATGTATATATATATATGTATGTATATATATATATATATATATATATATATATATATATATATATATATATATATATATATATATATATATATATATATATATATATATATATATATATTAAAGATGTTACCATGTTTTAGGGCCAATAAAAGGGTGTGCCACATTTACAGCCTAGCCCATAATTGTGTCAAATAATTATATATAGCACAACCACCACGTCCAATCACAGGTATGTAAATTTGCACATATAAAGATTTTCATGTGGGCAAATGTAATCTAGACACAAATGCATGCTAAGGATGAAAAGAAAAACGACATTATGGCAATGTATTACATGCACAGGATATGGCAGGTACTGTCATATTGTGATGGTAGGAGAGATATAGATCAAAAGATGGCCAGTGGAGGATATAAAGATGATTTGATGGAAGTAATACACTACAGTCGGCGTATCTCTGGACGGCAACTCTTTCTCATTCCCAACCCATCATTGTGACATGTTGTCAGGATTCCTTAGCTTCACTTTTTAATGCACTGGCTACCCCTATTGTGTCATTTAACAATACGTATGCTTTCAATGAGAAACCACTGCATCAATACAGTGGAAAGGGATGGGAAATGTATTGTCAGCTGTCACTATGACATGTGTTGTAATATAATTTCCAATTTTAAGCCAGCACTTTAAAACAAATTACATTAAGATATAACCAGCAGATTCAACTACAATAGAAATGTAGTCAAAAACGATATGCATTGCAAGCCTTCTAGGGCCAAGTAATTGATTTGCTTGAAGAACAGTCCCAAAAGCAATCACTGTCTCCAGTCGTAAAGTTCAAATGATAAAAAAATACATAGCTAAAGTAACATTACGTCAGGTTTGATTGTAAAATGGTGACATGCATGTTAAATGTTTATTGACTGATTGCTTTGTGCAAAGACTTAGCTTATGTGGGTTGATTTAGGGTAGGGGTATTAAGGCTGACAGCCTTACAGCCATTGGGAATATTATATCACTTGGTATTTGAGATACTGTAATGAGAGATAGCTACGCCAATAAGACGTCACCAAAATGTCTCCTTGCTAAGCATTCAAATGTGAATAGTTGAAAGTACGCACATGTTGTCGGATCAACATATTATGTAGTAAGAAGGTAAAAGAAAAGTCCTGAGGGTTAACCAAGGTTGATTCCACCTGGAAACCAATAAATCTGTACACATGGAAATGGAGCAAATGGCGTACTCTAGATTGTAGCTGCTAAATCCTGTTTTACGAGGCTTCACCCTGCTCGCTTGCATCTCAGTCTCAATTTAAGAGGGGTATTAAATTATACAGTATGATCTCTTTCAAATTACCAGAAAACAGCAGCCGAGGTAAGATATCCCCCCCCTCCTCTTACCGGTCACAGAAAATGAAGCTAATTACATGAAGTATTATTCTCCTCTCTGATCAGTGGGAGATCGTGGCACTTCAGCGGAGTGTTGGATTAGGGATGTTGATTCAGCCTCAGCTTTTGAATTAATGTCAGAAGTGAAAGTCAGAAGTGTCAGAATGTCACAGTGTGTCATGGTAATGTACAGATGGATAAAAAAAACCTGGTTCCTCTACCACGGAACGACTAACATAAAGCCATTTATCAAATCCCTCCCCAAATCATCGCAGTCTGTTAAGAAAATTAACCATTTAACTAAAGTAAAACTAGTAAAGATGACTATATTAACCATGTCTTTAATTAAAATATATTTTTTTACTACAATATTACAATAGTAATATTGTAGTAATTATACTGTATGATAACACTGTTTTTTTTTTGTGAATATTGTGGTTTTAAAAACTATGCTTTTGAAACCATGGTTTTACTATAGTAATGTCGTACTAATAACTGTAGTAACCATGTTTGTAGGGTGCAAACCATGGCTTTAAACTGTGATTTTTTTTAGCATGGCTGTGCTTTAGTAATAATGTAGTATTAGTATTGCAGTAAAGCTATAGTAAAGCTAAAGCTATACAACTATAACTGTAGGAACCACAGAACCCGTGATGCTGAGGGGCAGTTAGAATGATTCTAAGGGCCCATGTCATTTTGGGGCCTTCAGAGTTACTATTACTTATGCTTCATGATATGGTTACTGTGGTTTTACAGGTACTTCAATGGCCATAATAATACCATGGTTAATGTTGTAGTTACTATGGTTTTACTACAAATGCCATAGTAAAACTATGCTTCATTTTGTGGTTACTATGGTTTATTTCAAATACTGTAGTAAAACCATGGTTAATGTTGTAGTTACTTTAGTTTTACTTCAAATGCTGTAGTAAAACTATGCTTAATTTTGTAGTTACTATGGTTTTACTTCAAATGTCGTTGTAAAACCATGGTTCATTTTGCAGTTACTATGGTTTTACTACAAATACTGTAGTAAAACTATGCTTAATTTTGTAGTTACTATAGGTTTACTTTAAATGCTGTAGTAAAACCATGGTTCATTTTGTAGTTACTATTTTTCCCAGAGTGGGTCCACTACCAGACATGGGATGTCCGACATTAAACACACACACACACACAAAATCCCTAATTAAACATTTCACAAAAAATGGCCTTATCCCGGAAGTATGAAACAATTGTGGTATTTATTTACAAGAATTATGGTAAAATATCCAGTGCAAATTATATGTACAGTGACCCCAAACCAAAAAGGTATGTAGAAAAAAAGATAAAGTATCAAAATAACAAAAAAAAAAGACTTTATACAACACAATATATATATATATATATATATATATATATATATATATATATATATATATATATATATATATATATATATATATATATACAATATATAAGAGTTTTACAATACAAAGGGATTTGCTCACAGTTCTGCCACAACATGCTTGCTAGCGAGGTAAACTGACAAATGTCTGGCATCCGCTTAAATAGCTCAGACTCCGTCCCTCAATTGGGACATACCAATAATAGGTAAGTATCAGTCCTTCAACGTTTCCCTTCAATCGTGGCATAAACCTAAAAAGACACCCAAACATAAAAACAAATATCTCTGCAGCGAACGGAAAGGAAAAGTACAGGTAAGTGGTGATACATGTGTGTGTGTGTGTTGAGGTTGTGTACCGATGTGGCCGTTGAGGACAGTGGGAAGAATCCTCACTTCTTTACAAAATGCCAAAGTATTAACATAGTTCATTTTGTGGTTGCGATGGTTTTACAACAAAAACAAAGTTTACTGTAGTAACTACAATAAAACCATGGTTAATTCCATAAGGATTTTGGTCTAATCTTGATTTGATTGTGGGTAAAAGTTTACCACAGATCTTTTTCAGTCTAGGCTAGGCCGAATTATTAGTTTGTACTTATTAGCACTTAAAAAAAGGGTTCCTCTTAAATTTTTTAGATACTAATATATACTTTTGAGGTACCAATATGGACCCTTTAAGAACAAATGTGTACCTTTTGAAAGGTTACCACCCCAGTGACAGCCCATGTACCTTTATTTCTGAGAGTGTAGGAGCACAAACTACAACTTTTTGTGCAGCAGTCTGTTTTAAAGCCACAAGTTCTTTGACGTCAATTTAGCGTGTCATAACCTTAAGGTCATCAGTGAACAGACTGCAGGTGGTCTGTAGACCTGCCAGCTCAGGATTCATCCCAGTGCTGATGGGAAGCTTTTAGACAGTGGTCACGGAGCCCTTCTGAGACCAACAGCTCTCTCTGCTCCTGCTCCAGTCGTTCATCTAAATCAATGCATGAATCTTCTCCAACTTGATGTACTGTATTAAGGACACTGAGCTCAACATGCTTTAAATATATATGCTAAGTGAGAAAAATGCCAGATCCGCTTATTCATGCACCAAGGCTGATGCTAAGATCCGCGGTGAATGACAGCTTTGCTATTTTAAAGTACAATGAGACGCTTTCTCATGAGCCCTCTGGGATATAGGCCTATTCTCTCTGCACTAATAAAGCTGTGCTCACTGAGCCATAACCAAACCTTGCCTGAGTCACATCCAAACATTCAGAATCACAATGGACGACTGTGTTAAATTCCTAAACTGACCCTACTCTCAACTCCTACTCCAACAAATCACAGACCCCGTTGAGCTGTGTGCTTCAGCTTCATGATGTATTTATCAGCTTGCTGAACATCCTCAATGTGTTAAGCTGTGAGTTTTTACACTGAAAAAGTGGATTTATTATGCCAATATACAGCTGAGCCAATATAGTTTTATGTGCGCAAACAGGGCACCTGCAGGATCCAGATTCAGGGGTAAATATATTTGTCACAGTTTTACCGAGGTCCTTTGTTTTAAGACTCTTATTTTGAAGATAAACTCATTCTGTTTCTTTTTTCCTGTGCTTTCAGTTCTGGTTTTCTAGCTGTGAATTCCAAATGAAAAAATCAGGGCTGCCATATTGAAGTGTTGTTCCAAACTAGTGCTCAAAACTGGCCACTTTCAGGGGTCCTTTAGAATAAAGGATGAGGGAAGTTGTTTGGTGTCACACATTGCACTCAATTTGGATGGGCTCATCCCAGGGGGGAACAGCTGTTTGAATCCCAAAACTTTACATTCATAATAACATGTTACTAAACGGTCTGTCTCTAAAAGTGAGAGTGACGTGTCTGTCAACCCCCCGCCCCCTTGGTTGCTACGCCCCTGGCTCATCCCCATTCTCTAATCCAGGGGTGCCCAAACTTGGTCCTGGAGGGCCAGGTACTGGAGAGTTTAGCTCCAACCGGACCAGGAGCCCTGCTGCTTTCTGGTGATTTGAAGTGTTATCCTCATTTGTAAATCACATCTACTACTACTCCTTCTACTTCTTAGGTTACACATCATGTGTGTGTACACGAGTGAATGGTGTGGTAATGATAATGGATTGGCATGTCTCTGATGTCAGCACGCACATATGCTGGAGTGGCAGTCCTGTGGAACCTCTATTGACATATTGTGCAGTCCTGTGCATCAGCCAGACACCATCAATAGGGGAAGATAATGGGGCCAATTTTGTGGGTAAACACCTGTTCGCCATCAGGGACAAATTGTATAGGACAAAAGCAGCATTGGCAACTGAAAGGACAGAGCTTGATCTCACAAAGGGAGGGGTGCCATAATGGCTAGGGGGAGGTTAGGGTTATGTCAAGGCCACTGAGTGGGCTTGACACAATCTACAATGGCCTGATACAAGATTTCTACAAAGAAACTTGTCTTAGAAGGACCTAATTTGATAGAATTGACTCGTATAAACTTACAAATTGCAGTTGGTAAAACTGCACTGTCACAGCGATGTGACATTCAGTGACCCAGGATTCCAATTATAGCTCATCCTAAACTTACATCAGTCCCCTCATTATGCAGCTCAGCCGCAGACCCTTGAATGCTTTCCAAATCATGTCTGCACAGAAGGATGCAAACGCTAGATTTGTTATGGCACCACTCTGTGCCTTCACCTTTCTTTCCCCTAACTTTACTCTTAATAAACATTCCTCAGGGTAACTTCCACCTTCAAAATGTTGTTTGTGCCTCATCTTTCAACGCAGACTTATTCCCTCACACCCTGTGCAAGCAGCATGAGTTAGTGTAAACTGATATGGAAACATTCACTGAGCTCCTGAGCTTTAATGGAGGACGTTTCCGACTGTGATCAGTAGCGGTTGTTTGACACATTAATATGCTTGAGAGCTTTGGGACGTGGAAAAAAAGGCTGCTGGTGGAAACAAACATTGCTTAATCCTTTCAGTTTATTTTCATCAACTTATTTTCATGTACTTAACATCTGTGCTGTTCGAAGCCTGAATGCATTTTTATAGCTTCTGTGAAACTTTAAGATGTTTTAGTCAATGTTTAGTAACTTCAAATGCATTTGACCTTGCACAGACTTCAAGGACAGTACAATGTCTTAAGCCAGGGGTGTCCAAACACGACCCTGGAGGGCCGGTGTCCTGCATATTTGTGTTCTAACCCCAATTTATACACCTGAACCAGTTAATCAAACTCTTTCTAGGTATACTAGAAACTTCCAGGTGTGTTGAAGGTAGTTGGAACTAAACTATACAGGACACCAGTCCTCCAGGACCGAGTTTGGACACCCCTACCTTAAGCAGTACACAATACACAAATTGTTCTTAACTATTGTAATGATCAGACCTCTTCACTAAAAATGTGTTTTTTACATAGACATAGTCTTTTTTTTTAAATGTAACTGGAAGGAAACCAAAGGAAACAAAACAACACATAAACTGACCTGTCTGTAGATTAAAATGAAACAGCAAAACATGCCAACAAAGCCATTATAGGCCTATAAATCAAAGAAACTGAGTACCGATAAACACATGGCGAGAAACTAAACCAGACACAGGTGAACATAATCATTGAGCTAATGTATAATCACAGAAACAAACCGGAAATTTGACAACAAGCACTAACATAAAGTCCCAACAAAGACTTCCTTTGCTTACTAAAACAAATTAAAGAGGGGTCCGTTAGTTGTACATTACCCAATTATATGGATTTGATTATTGAAGATGATTCAGGATTATTTCTATTTTTTAAAGCACATCCAGGAGTTGTCATGTCAACATGTCTGTGAACTCAAACCTGCTTGAACTCGGGCTTATTTCATATAAACAGGATTAGTCGTAATTTCAAATAAAGGTGATACTGAAAGTCTCTACCTACTACTGATACTTTTCTAAAGATTAATGTGTTAAACTGGGGAAAATAACTATATTGGAAAATACATATTTTTAAATCAAATCTGAATTTTGAAAAGGGCAACGCAGTGGCGCAGAAGGTAGTGCTGTCGCCTCACAGCAAGAAGGTCTCTGGTTCGAGCCTTGGCTGGGTCAGTTGGCGTTTCTGTGTGGAGTTTGCATGTTCTCCCTGCGTTCGCGTGGGTTTCCTCCGGGTGCTCCGGTTTCTCCCACAGTCCAAAGACATGCGGTACAGGTGAATTGGGAAGGCTAAAGTGTCCATAGTGTATGAGTGTAAGTGAATGTGTATGGTTGTTTCCTAGAGATGGGTTGCGGCTGGAAGGGAATCCTCTGCTTAAAACATATGCTGGATAAGTTGGTGGTTCATTCCGCTGTGGCGACCCCGGATTAATAAAAGGACTAAGCCAAAAAGAAAATGAATGAATGAATTTTGAAAAATGATTTAAAGGTGTTCTGTAATCTACACTATGAAATAAAATGTAACTGATGTGGGTACAAAGGGAACATTTTTGGACTTTTTACTAAGTAACACTCTTGATACTGACATATATACATATATATATATATATATATATATATATATATATATATATATATATATATATATATATATATATATATATACACACACAATACTGATATGATCCTTTAATTAGTTACAAACGGCCACTCTGAAACGTAATGCCACATCTATAGTACAATTTCTTAGAGTGTATAATAATAAACATTGCCAATATTCTCATTGAGATATTCCTTTGTTAAGGAATAAGGTCACACTTTATTTTAATAGTCCAGTTGTTGAATTTAAGTTAAGTTGCATCTACATGTCAACTAAGTCTCATTAGATAATAAGTAGACTGTTAGGTTGGGGTAAGGGTTGGGGTTGTTGTTGTTGACATGTAGTTGCAAGGTTTCTTATAGTCAGTTAAATGTCTGTTTGAAGGAGCAGTATCAACAGATAATAAGCAGACAGTCTACTAATACTCAAATGGACTATCAAAATAAAATGTTACCAGAAATAATAATATAAGTCACAGTACTCATGAACAGGCAACAACTTTGCATTTTTTTGCATTACCATTTTGCATTTTTGTGCATATTTTTTAAATAACCAGTAATGCCACGAGATTAAGGAACTTTAATGATAGATCTGTCCTTTACAACAACAAGAACATACAAAAATCTCATATCAATTCATCCAAATATTTTGGAGATCAGTTATCATAATTAAAGGATCCAGGATCTGCCAAACCATTTTAGATTGTACAGTACAACGAACAAACCGCAGATGTCAGAGACAGCCTAACCTAAAATTAAAATCTAATTGTTCCAGCCCAGGTTAACTGGAAATACCTGGACGTTGCAGAATGCAATATTTGGCACCTATTTTCCAAAGTGAAATGTCCAGTAAATGGAGATAAAACAGCAAAAAAGCTATTGCCTGAAAGAGATTAATGTGAATCTGTGAAGTTCCATTACCTTGCGTGACAGTTTTAAAATGAAATGTCCTTTGAGTTGTAATAAAGGTTAAACCCGTTCAAAAATAATGCACCGGATATACTGAACCCAACCCTAAACAAAACCTATATTGTAAAAAACAATGGCGCAATAAAAAAGACATTTTCTAAAGCAACCATGCCATTTTATTTCATAACTACAAGTCTTTGAGCTGATTTATTGTAAGTCCAAAAGTATTAGCTTGCAAGTCATGACACGGTAAAAGTCTTTTGAGGTCACAACATATTATTGTGCAAGGATCCGCACAAAAATACATTTATATAAATTGGTAATCTGCCCCACTAATCATAATCTGTGTGAAAAGGAATAAGAGTTGTTGGAGTGTTTCTAGCCTATAGGTTCATTTCAGCTGAACAATACAGTGAATTTTATGTATGGGTGCATATGTTATAGTTAATTACAAATCTGTGGGCAGAGCCATGTAATTTTACTGAACCAGAGTTGAAGTAATCAGAGTTTCTCAGAGTTTCCTTGCTCATTCTTAGAAGTAAAGGTACAAAACGTGTCACTGAGGTGGTAACCTTTCAAAATAGGCTGTTTTGTACCTTACAGGTGCATATTGGAGCCTTAAAGGTGTAACTATGTGCATTTAGGGTACTTTTTTGTACCTTAAAGTTCCTATGAGGTACATATTTGTAACTTTTAGCTATTAATATACCTTTAAGGCATTCTCAAAGTCTCAGTTCAGAAGTGCAAATCTGAATTTTCATCAGCGTTAAAAGTCTGGAAAGATTGGTTATTACCTCTGATCTATAATATGGAACTGGAGCAGCGGTCTTAGGAGAGAATTCCAGACTTCCCTCTCCCCAGACACTTCCTCCTGCTCCTGCGCCAAGAGACATAGTCCCTCCAGTGTGTCCTGGATCTTCCCCAAGGCCTCCTCCCAGTGGGACATGCCTGAAACACCTCCCTAGGTAGGCATCCAGGAGCCATCCAAAGAGATACCCGAGCCACCTCAGCTGACTTCTCTCGATGCAGAGGAGCAGCGGCTCTACTCTGAGCTCCTCCCGGGTGACAAAGCTCCTCGCTCTATCTATAAGGGTGCGCCCTGCCACCTTGTGAAGAAAACTCATTTTGGCCGCTTGTATCCAAGATCTTGTCCTTTCGGTCATGACCCAAAGCTCACAACCATAGGTGAGAGTAGGAACATAGATTGACCGGTAAATCAAGAGCTTACTCCGACATTGCTGCCGCTGCAATTATCCGCCTGTCAATCTCACGTTCCATCCTTCCCTCACTCATGAACAAAACCCCAAGATACTTGAACTCCTTCACCTGGGATAAGGACTCTTCTCCAACCTGGAGAAGGCAAACCACCTTTTTTCCAGTGAAGCACCATTGCCTCGGACTTGGAGGTGCTGATTCTCATCCCAGCCGCTTCACACTGCGCAAACCACCCTACTGCATGCTGAAGGTCCATGTTTGACAAAGCCAACATAAAACCAACATCGTCTGCGAACAACAAAGATGAAATCCTGTGGTTCCTGAACTGGACCCCCTCCAGCCCAAGGCTGCGCTTTGAAATTCTGTCCATAAAAATTATGATTAGTCATGACATCCTTAAAAGCAAAGCCACCGCAGCCAGATTGGTATGTCATACTAGGGCTGCATGATTAATCGAAAAACTCACGATCTCGATTCGACCATACACACAATCCTAATTCAGCTTTTTCTATGATTCAGCCAATTATATTTTTAAGGTCAGGAGAGAATAAAAGAACTCTTCACATCAACATTGACACCTTCAAGTGAAGTTTCATAAACTAATTTCGAGAGGAGCACGTGATATGATTGAGCACGTCTGGGCACTCATCTGTAATCAGTAATAATCCAATCAGAGTGATCCTAGTTTACTATAAATGGATCATTTTCTCCTTACTGTCTCTTCGTTTGGAAGAATCCCCCCTTCCACCCCATCTCCTCCTTATCCTTCCTTTTCTAAAGAGGGAGCTCTCGAGATCTCCTTGATCTCGGATCTCCTGATATGTTTATCGACCGGGCGGGAGCCCTGAGCTCAAATATCTCCGAGCTCAGGGTTCTCTCCCGGGACAACATGCCAAACCTGCTTTATACGCCAAGCATATCTAAGTGGGAACTCTTGAAATGGCGTTAAAAGTGTCACATACTGTATTTATAAGGTATAATTCACCCAAAATTGTCATTTCTGTCTTCATGTAATGATGTATTCGCGGCCGCCAAATCGCACGTGAGCTGACGCACTGTTTGTTTACTGCCGAGAATACGCGCGTGCACGCAAATGGTGCCTTCTTTAGTGAACACAACCTGCATATGCTGTGAATAACAGGTAATAAAGTTGTAAATAACGTTCAGTTTGTTGCACAGAGTGATCGTTTGAGGGCCGAGCGGGAGGTTTGATTAGCATGTATGCGTTTTTTTCTCACAGTGACCGCAGCCATGAGCCGCACTCGGAAGTTAAAGTGAAACCTGTGCGCACATCATTTAAACGATCATAACGCATTTTAGAGTTATGATTACGACAAGCATTTGATGTGTTTTTTATTTTATAGCGAACACAAAGTGTTGTGCATGAAAATAAATGTTTACCGTGTCAGCATAACAACTGTAGCCTATATATAATGGAATTATAACGTCTTATAATGTTGCCAATGACAGATGACAAGCACATGTCTTAAACAAAATAAATCAACTTCAGAATTATGAATAGTTATATTCTGATCTCATCACAGGACATTTTGAAAGTCTGTTCAAGTCCACCATGATACAAAATTTAGCATTTTAAGCAACAGTAGACCTACACATAGGCCTAATATTATTATTGTTGTTTTACCATACTGTATGTTTGAGAATAAACAATAATAATAGGCAAATCATATTAACCTTTATTTTACGTTTACAGAATCGTGAGAAAGAATCGTGATCTTGATTTAAAGCAAAAAAAAATCGTGATTCACATTTTTGCCAGAATTGTGCAGCCCTGGCATTATATTAAATTGTTTTATTATTGTGGCGACGCAGTGGAGCAGTAGGTAGTGCTGTCGCCTCACAGCAAGAAGGTCGCTGGTTCGAGCCTCAGCTGGGTCAGTTGCCGTTTTTGTGTGGAGTTTGCATGTTCTCCCTGCGTTTGCGAGGGTTTCCTCCGGGTTCTCGGGTGCCGCAGCCAAAGACATGTGGTACAGGTGAATTGGGTAGGCTAAATTGTCCGTAGTGTATGTGTGTGTGAATAAGTGTGTATGTGTTTCCCAGTGATGGGTTGCAGCTGGAAGGGCATCCGCTGCATAAAACAAATGCTGGATAAGTTGGCGGTTCATTCTGCTGTGGCGACTCCAGATTAATAAAGGGACTAAGCCGACAAGAAAATGAATGTTTTATTATTGTATAGTTTTAATGAACAAAAACACTACCTAACAAGACACCCACTTGCATCTGAAACCTCCATACTGTCTGACTTAAACAAATGTTCTAAACATGAAATTATTTTCTATTTTGAATCGAAAAAGCATTTCTGCTATCAAAAAAAGCTCTAATATTGAGAAGAGGATCTAGAACAGGGGTGACCAAACTTGGTCCTGAAGGGCCGGTGCCTTGCAGAGCTTAGCTCAGGGATGGGCAAACGCGATCCTGGAGGGCCGGTGTCCCTGCATAGTTTTGCTCCAGCCCTAATCAAACACACCTGCTTGTAGCTTTCTAGTGATCTTAAAGACACTAATTAGGGTGTTCAGGTGTGTTTGATTAGTGTTGGAGCAAAACTCTGCAGGGACACCGGCCCTCGAGGATCAAGTTTGCCCATGCCTGGCTTAGCTCCAACCCCAATTAGACCAACCTGCACTAGCTAATCAAGCTTTTACTAGGTGTACTAGAAACTTTCTGGCAGGTGGGTTAGAGCTAAACTCTGCAGGACACCGGCCCTCCAGGACTGATTTTGGGCTTTTATAGAACAATGAACACTCTCAGTCATCTCAGTCTGCCTGATCTTTATGTAGAAATTGGTTATATGAATTAATCTCAGAACGTTTACATGTAAGTCCTGCTGATTTCCTATAAGTTTTGCTGACAGATCATTAATAAAATTGATGCATTGTTGCTGGAAATGTTCAAGATGTTCATGAATGAATGATGAATGTGTGACCGGCTGTTATTCTGAGGCCATTTCTACATCCTTAAACATGATGCAGCACAAAACGTGATTGGTTGATTAACCTGCCAGTCAGATAGCATCATGTAGCAATGGTATTCAAATTAACCAAAGTTTTCATCAGTCTAAGGTCTGGCTACCCAAAACTACCACCTCAGTGACAGTTATTTCCAAGAGTGCTCTTTCTCCCAGTATTAATGCTCAGTAACACATGACCTCTGAAGATGGCAAGCTCGTGTCTCCTGCTCCTGTTAGCGGTTAGCGTGATGGAATCTTTCTACCCTCTCCTCCGGGACTCTACCGGCAGATTCATTAACACATTAACACAGAGTCTGATTTAAATGGAGCTGCTCTCGTGGGGCAGAATCTATTAGAGCAGACAACCTCTGTCACATCTCCTCAGCGTCTCATCGGGCTCTCATGACTCCTGACAGCTCTGGGAAAAAAGCAAAGTGGCCTCCAGTAATGTAACAACACTTTAACTCAGCGAATCTACGCGGCAGCCATACACTTATGCAAAGGAGCAGCGTTGACAGGCCTTTTCCGTTTTTCAGAAGACTATCAGCCTAAAAAACCTAGTCGCAGCTTCGCTTCATTTCACTCTGGCTAAAAACAAATTGTTGTTCGGAACAGCCGGCCTCGTTTTAACTTGCTTGACTGGGTGTCAGTGGTAAATTTATTGAGTGTTCAAATTAGAGGTTCCAGGCGCTGTTGTGGGGAAGTATGTTTTGTGACACACTTTCTAGGCCTCGAAAAAAAAAAAAAATCAATGGAGGCCAAATTGTAGTGACACACAAAGACAAAAATATCTCTTTACAAGGGCAAATAAAGAATAAAAGCAGCTTGCAAGAAACAAGCTATTTCCTTTCCTCATGAACACTCTAACAGAAGTGAAGTGCTGCTCACATATTGTGAGCTAGAATGCTGTGAAATTGTGATCAGAACTCAAGAAACCTACAGTAGTTTAACTGGCCAATCATATTGAAGGAATGGACCAATGTGACAGTAAATGATAGTTATGTATTTGAATGTTTAGATTTTTATAAATGGATGGCTGGCACATTAACATTTTAAGACCACAAATTGTGTTGCATGGGTATATATATATATATATATATATATATATATATATATATATATATATATATATAGATAGATAGATAGATAGATAGATAGATAGATAGATAGATAGATAGATAGATAGATATACATTTTATTTGTTTGTTTTTTACCTAAAATGCTTTGTATAGGTCAAAAATACAGTTTTTTATGCCAAAATAAATAAGAATATTAAGTTAAACCATGTTCTATGAAGATTTTTTGTAAAGTTCCAACTATAAATTTATCAAAATTCAATCTTTTATTAGTAATGCAGTAATGTGCATTCAACTTCAAAGACAATTTTCACAATATTTTATTTTAACCTTCAGTTTTCAAATAGTTGTATCTCGACCAAATGTTCTCCAATCTTAACAAACAACACTTTAAATTGAAGGCTTATTTATTCAGCTTTCTCGTTTTAAAAAAAAGACAATTATGACTGGTTTCAGGGGTGGCACGGTGGCTCAGTGGTTAGCACTGTCTCCTCACAGCGAGAGGGTTGCTGTTTCGAGTACCGGCTGGGCCAGAAGGCATGTCAGCTAAGAACAGGAAACTGAGGCTACAACTGGCACAGGCTCACCAATATTGCACAATAGAAGATTGGAAAAACGTTGCCTGGTCTGATCAGTATTTGGCCTCGACAACGTAAAAGCATGGATCCATCTTGCTTTGTATTAACAGTTCAGGCTGGTGATGTTGGTGTAATGGTGTAGGGGACATTTTCTTGGCACACTTTGGGCCCATTATGCTGCGTTCACACCAAATGCGGAAGTGTCAAGCGTGAGTGATTTACACATTTAAATCAATGCAAAGACGTGAATAGACATCCTGTGGCGCATTGCGTGTAAATGAGGCGGTGCGAATGACGCAATTCACGCGAATGAAGTGGAGCGAGTTGAGCGTTTTGCGCGATTAATGCGCGTCGCATGTTTCGCATGAAACACTCGAGTTCAAAAATCTGAACTTCAGCGGACATTCGCACCGCATTAAGCAATTAGGAGCTTGCTCTTGTGGGGTGTGATTATAACGTAGCACCTGTTCTTGGTGTCCCGGGGGGTGGAAATCCTCCTGCCAACACAGACAACAGTTCATCAAACTGGGCTCGGCTCGGCCTGAAAGCCGAGAAAGCTCCATCATCCAGGTACAGTACAGTTGATGAACTCACAGAGCTGGGTGCACCTCTGAAAGGATCTAGTGGACTCAGGCACAGCTCCAAATGAACTGAAGCTGTTTTTCAGTCTTCATAAAGCACATAAACACAGCTATTCTCTCAATAAAACCCATGTTAACCATTTAGCAATGAAGCTCGAGTCACTGGGCAGACAGAAGCCCTGCCCATCTCACGAATCCACGTCTGTTGTGAGGTGAATTTGATGTGCGAATGAATCGAGTAAACTCAAAATGTTCACGCGTCTATTTGCGCATGAATATCGCGATTTATCCGCACTTGCCACGTCGGATGCGAACACGGCATTAGGACCAACTGAGCATCATGTCAACGCCACAGCCTACCTGAGTATTGTTGCTGACCATGTTCATCCCTTTACGACCACAGTGTCTCCATCTTCTGATTAAATTATCAAATGGCCTCCACAGTCATCCGATCTCAATCCAATAGAGCACCTTTAGAATGTGATGAAAGAGTAGTTTCGCATCGTGAATGTGCAGCCGACAAATCTGCAGCAACTGCGTGAGGCTATCATGTTATTATGGACCAAAATCTCCTTGTTGAGTCTATGCCACAAAGGATTAAGGCAAAAAGGGGTCCAACCCTGTACTAGTAAGGTGTACCTATAAAAGTGCCCAGTGAGTGTATATTAGGATTATGAAGTAGAGCACCTTTTTTCCTAGCTTGCAATGAATCATTAAAAAAAACACACACACAAAACATCCTCACTTTCTAGGTTGAAACAATTGACATTGCTTGACTCTCATGTGCTAACAGACATGCAGACAGATGCGTAAAAGTTGAACTTTTTTACAATGGTTAATCGCTTTCTATTATGGAGAGGAGTCATACTGTGGGACTGAAATAATGAAGTTCCACATGAACATTGCAAACTTAATTAATAGAGCAGGAGGTAAAACTCTCCCACAAATGCACATGCTAGGAAATCTTATTTGCTTCCCGGTGGGGTCCTGATGAGCAACATTTCTAAGCAAGAGATTTCCAAATTAGATTTTGGGAGAGGCTCCAGAAGGCTTTATAACTTGGCAAAACTTACTTTTTATTATTATTTGCCACCAATTCTTTTTTGGGAAATAGACTGTTACACTTTTCAAGAAGGAGACGATGTCCGTTCTTGTCGCAACACATTATTTCTGTTGAAACACATAGGTAAACACCGTTTTGTTAAGGAGCATGCCTAGATGTGTTTACCTTGCAGCTAACCATATACTGACTACTGCTTCTTTATGCTATGGGCACATAAGAGTCATAAATAATATCATGTCCTATTGTGCAGTTGTTTAGCAAATACATGACACTGCCATATTAATGTTTAAACCACACTCAAAAAGGTTCCAAATTGATTCATAATTAACGTCACAAAATAGACCTAAATGTGTATTGCGATCACTTTCTCACAGCATAAAATAAGGCATAAACAAATTAACCACATTTTTGCATTACAATCTCCTTTCAAGAGTTCACACTTAGCTGATAATCAATAAAGCGTATTTGGCATGCTGTCCCGGGAGAGAGCCCTGAGCTCGTAATATCCTCGAGCCCGGGGCTCCCTCCCGTTAGAAGGGCGAGAGCGGAGTTCGAGCTCAGGTAGGTCTCGAAGACTCCCCTGCTTGTCGCCGCGTGAGAAGTGTAAACTAGGGTTGTTTTTAGTGATAGTTTGATTTAGTCAATTGGCTATAGTTTATGTTTTTGGACGGTGGGAGGAAACCGGGAGACCCGGGGGAAACCCACGCGAACACGGGGAGAACATGTAAACTCCGCACAGAAACTCCAACCAGCCAGATAGGAGGTTGGACCAGCAGTGTTCTTGCTGTGAGGCAACAGTGCTAGCCACGGAGCTAATGAGGAGCCAGCGGTGTTGATCATAAGCACGTGATCCTCTCGAAATTAGTTTTATAAATAAACCACACTTAACTTGTTGACAAGTGAATACAACAACACCTATAGACAAACACCAAATAACTATGTCACATGTCCACATAACTGTTTCATAGATAACTATTTGAAGCTGTATCAATGCACTTTTTAACTTCTGTGAAATATAACTTTACTTCATAAAATATGTTTAAACTGAATCTTCATGTTTATCTGAAAATCTCACAAAATAAAAAACTCTACTGCTGAATCTGACAGAAATTATTATTAACTAACCGCAATTATTATTAACCGCATTTTCTGAATGTCTCTTGTAATGGCTACGGAGACCCGGAAGGGACTCGATGGTGGGGAAAAAAACAGGTGGAAAAAAAATGGATGGGAGAAAAAAAAACAGAGTAATAGGAAGATATTTTTTGCGTTTTGCGAGGGAATGTAAAGATATTTGCAAAACATCAAAAAGATTCACAGGATTGCTAATAATTTTCACTTCAACTGTATTTAAACATTTTAAAACATAAAAATGAAACCCCTAAACATCTCAAACAGTGCTAAAATTTGAAGATCTAAGAAAAAAATGCAAAGGTCAGCCTTGGTTTTCAAGCAGGAATGAAAATCAGAGAAGAGTAACCGGTTTGATAAACAAAGAGATCTTTAAGTACAAAACTGAGGGAGATTAGCAATATATCATTGGGTCAGACTGTACAAGGCTTCATAAACAGATGGCAGAACTTTAAACTCAGCTCTGTAACTAATCGGTTGCCAATAAAGGAAGCGAGAACAGAGATGATTTGCCCTCTTTAGCTGCTGGATTTTGGATTAATTTCAGACATGAAAAAGTGGACCGAGACAAACTCATATGCAAGACACAGCAGTAATTCAACCGGGAAGTGATAAGTGCAGAGATCCCTCTGTGAGAAAAACTCTGTTTAACTCGGCAAACGACCCTGAGATGAAAATCACTTCCTTTAATATCTTCTTATTAAATTATAAATCAAATCAAAGATGACAGCAAAGTTTTTAACTTTGTCACGATCAAGTTTAAAGAAAGAGTACAATTGCAAGGACCTCAGTTTTTATCCTCACCAGGACTGATGGAATTTTCAGACATTCATAATTTAAGTTCCTCAAGGCAAGACATGAAATTACAGGCAGAACAACAATCATTTGATCTGACAGGAAGGTAAACTTGAGTATCCTTAACATTACAATAACAAACAAGACTTTTTGTAAAATACAGAGCCTAGAAGTGTATACAAAGTAAAAAAAAACAGCAGGGGACCCAAAATAGAGCCTTGTGGGACACCACAAAAAAGACTTGTGATTTCCAGTGCTGATTAAAAAGTTCTTAAACTAAGATATGAGTTACAACAAGACACATACTTAAAATATTGATATCCAATCAATGCAATGCACTAAAGACAAGATGTTTTGTTTATATCATAATTTATGTGACGTAAAACATTGATAATAAAGAACAGCATGGATGTTATAAAGCATTCACAGTTATGAATGTGCAATTGCTTATAATGTGCACAAGTGTCTGGATGATGTGGTGGTTTGATACATATGGTGGCTTGAGAAAGCCAGCACACTGTTATACTACATAACTTCTTCTTCTGAGACTAATTTCTATATGCATTTCTTCACTGTCATAAATATTTCGTGCGTAAATAAAATTCACGCATCTGTAATTATAAAAAAGTAAAGGAAAACGGAACGTACTTGTAATTTCACGAGGGTACAATTCCAAAATCTACGATTAGAACAGACATAGATACGACATTTTCTTTGTCTGTTTGTATATGACTGCTAAATTTACGATGGGTGTACTTTACAAACACGAATTACAGTTTAATCACGGACACGACAACCTGATTACGAGTACGAATCAAAAAGCGACATTCCACTGTCAAAATTACATCACCTCTGTCGCAGGCATTAATAAACACGCGAGAGCCATCGATCACAATGGTGCACTTGCTGGGCACTTGAGCTCCCACACACCATCTCAGGTAGGATTTTTTTATTCGCTCTTGAGAAATGTTCGTCATGAGCTGTTATAAAGGTCGATAATGAGGTCCGTTTTCGCTGTGTTTCTTGGACATTTTTTTTTACAGAATCAAAATTAAGCACGCTCCGAGAATAGTGAGCTAGCATAATGTAAGTTAACGTTACAGGCAGAAAGCGCAGAATTTCTCAGTGAATCACTTAACAGTGTTTAACTGTAACATGACGGGAATAACAAAAATCTTACCTGAGGTGTGTGGGAGCTCGAGTGCCCAGCAAGTGCATCGTTGTGATCGATGGCTCTCGCGTGTTTATTAATGCCTGCGACAGCGGTGATGTAATTTTGACAGTGGAATGTCGCTTTTTGATTCGTACTCGTAATCAGGTTGTCATGTCCATGATGAAATTGTATTCGTGTTTGTAAAGTACACCTATCGTAAATTTATCAGTCATATACAAACAAACAAAGAAAATGTCGTATCTGTGTCTGTTCTAATCGGAGATTTCGGAATTGTTCCCACGTAAATTACGAATACGTTCCGTTTTCCTTTACGTTTGTATAATTACAGATGCGTTAATTTTATTTACGCACAAAATATTTATGACAGCGATTTTTTTCCATACATTTGTAGCTGCAGTTATAAACTGCTTACTAACGTTTATTAATGTAGAGTTAATGCTTAACAGATAATGAATTCACTAGATGCTAATGCGTAATAAATAATTCATAGTGTGTAGTTATTATAAACTGTTACCCAAACGTCTTTAAAACTACTTCGAACTTTCAGGCTAGGCTTTCTCAAGCCACCATAACCTTTGTCTACGAACTTTTCTAGTTTCAATTCTGATCTGAAAAAGGTGCCAACAGGACTGAGCATGCGGTACAGGTGAATTGGGGAAGCTAAATTGTCTGTAGTGTATGAGTGTGAATGAGTGTGTATGGATGTTTCCCAGAGATGGGTTGCAGCCGGAAGGGCATCCGCTGCGTAAAACATGTGCTGGATAAGTTGGCGGTTCATTCCGCTGTGGCGACCCCGGAATAATAAAGGGACTAAGCCGAAAAAAAGTAAATGAATGAATAAATAATTTAACTTCCTCAAGGCAAGACATGAAATTACAGGCAGAACAACAATCATTTGACCTGACAGGAAGGCAAACTTGTGTATTAGTAACATCACAATGACAAACAAATATTCTAACATACATAACTGGCTCATCTATGGCTTAACCTCCGGGTGCTCCGGGTTCCCCCACAGTCCAAAGACACGCGCTGTAGGGGAATTGGGTAAAACAAAATTGGCTGTAGTGTATGAGTGCGTGTGTGAATGAGAGAGTGTTTCCCAGTACTGGGTTTCAGCTGAACGGGCACCCGCTACATAAAACATATATTAAAATAGTTGGCGGTTCATTCTGCTGTGGCGACCTCTGATAAATAAGGAAACAAGCCGAAGAAAAATGAATGAATGTAATCGCAATGCACAAACATAGACATACAGTACTGTACATAGGATGCATAACACATCACATTACAGACTAATTGAGGTCAGATTAAGTGTGCAACCTCAAGTTATTAACTCATCACTCATATGGAGAAAGGATTTAATTAATGCACTTAAAGAAAACTCAACAAGTGCAGAGGTGACAGTGCTTCAGTGAAAAAAGAAAACATGACTGAGATGGACCTGGAAGGAAAGGCAAAAATATATCTTCAGGCAGAAATGTTGATAATTTGTGGCCATCAGTATGCAGGCAGAGAGACAGACAGCGGATGAGTCCATCACACACTCCAGTGCCCCTTACAGCTCCACAATCAGCACTGTCATGTGGGTTAGTGTTTGTGAGGGGCTGTCAACCTGCCTCGATGCACATCACTGTCTTTCATCTGCATAAAAAAGACAAGGGCAGCACTTCCTGATAATGGGAACGGCATACATTTGACTTCTGGCACCCACTGCAGCAGCACGGCATACAAATGTTTATGGCTTGAACTCTTAGAGATCCTGAGATCTGGATCTATGCACACTCTGCACACTGATCGTGTTGAAGATCACAACAAGATTGGTCGTGTCAAACAAGGTTTGCATCCACTGCTAAATGCTGTAGTTTATCATATGAAGATTAATAGGTGATCCTTAATAAAACAGTAGCTATGTATTACACTAACTGACAAAAGTCTTGTCGTCGATCCCAGTAGTATGAGCAACAAATAATAACTGGACTTCTAGTTGATCATTTAGAAAAGGGGAAGAAGGTCACATCCCAACTGCATCCCAATCATCACAAATACTGCCGAAGACCTACTGGAACCAGCAAGGACCCAAGTTTCTCATGGAAATCAGTCAAGTTTGGTGAAGGAAAAATCATGGTTTGGGGTTACATTCAGTATGGGGTGTGCAAGAGATCTGCAGAGTGGATGGCAACATCAGCAGCCTGAGATATCAAGACATATGTGTTGCCAATTACATTACAAACCACAGGAGAGGGCAAATTCTTCAGCAGGATAGCGCTCCTTCTCATACTTCAGCCTCCACATCAAAGCTCCTGAAAGCAAAGGTCAAGGTGCTCCAGGATTGGACAGCCCAGTTACAAGACATGAACATTATTGAGCATGTCAGGGGTAAAATGAAGGAGGAGGCGTTGAAGATGAAACAAAAGAATCTTGATAAACTCTGGGAGTCCTGCAAGAACGCTTTCTTTGCCATTCCAGATGACTTTATTAATGAGTTATTTGAGTCATTGCAGAGATGTATAGATGCAGTCCTCCAAGCTCATGATGGAGTCAGACACAATATTCATTCTGTTTCCACTGCAGCATGACTTTATATTCTATACTGGACATTATTTCTGTTAAGTGACAAGACTTTTGTCTAAGCAAAGTCAGACTGTACTGTCCTAATGAAATCATTAAAATCACGGCATGATCATATTTTATTCTGGTAAAATAAGCGTAATCTAGAGGCCTTTGCCTTTCATATTAGCCACTTCTGATACCAAATGATCAACTAGAAGTCAAGTTATTATTTGTGGTTCCTAAAACTTAAATAAGAGACAAGACTTTTGTCAGGTATTGATTTTGTGATTCCACTTTACTATGTACTTGCAGCAAAACAATAAATACAATGTACTTACTGTGTTCATAATGTATTGCAGAACCTTTGTGGTGCTCGAGGTGGGAAACAAGTAAGGATAGAGACAGGTTTGGTTGTATGTGTAGGTTTAAGAGTGGGCTAAGGTGGAAGGGATGTTCAACAGTGTAATTACAGAAATGAATTACAGATTTAAGTTTATGCAGGTATTTAATCAATCATAAGTAAAATGTAAAACACTTTTACACAAAGAGTACATTGTAACAAATGATTAATTTCAGCGTACGTATAAGTTAAGGCCACTTAATATACAATATGTGACCCGACTACAAAATCAGTCTTAAGTTGCGCAGGCATATTTGTAGGACTAGCCAAAAATACATTGTATGAGTTGAAATAATTTCTTTTCTTTTTGCCAAATATTTTTATATAGTGAGTAAAGATCACTACCCAGGCTCATTCGGGAAACTTACCCCTACATATATTTCTGGAGAGCGCCAAATATGTCAAAGGAGCTACTTTTTTTGCAGTTTTTCTTTTCACAAATCCACCAGAGGCCGCTGTGTATGCTTTTTGAGATCTCAAATTTCTTGCTCTTCTCACGTAAATTCACCAGAGGCCGCTGTCGACTAACTGCATGACTGACTGAGTGATTGAATGACTGACTGACTGACAGATCGACTGACCCACCCTCCTCCTTTCCTAAACCCAGTGCTTAATTTGTAAATTGTGAGGTTCCGGAAAAGATCGGGGTAACAGATCTGGCATGTTACCAGAGGAGGGAGATGTGTTGGGGACGAAAGTTAAAAGGCGAGGGGGGGAGGGTGGTTGGGCAGATGTGGGAAGAGTTCATGGGTGGGCAGGAGCTGGGGTTGGTGTCATGGATGTAAGTGAAGTGTGGGGGGGCGTTGGGCATTTTGGGGGGGATGGGGGGGGGGGGGGGGGGGGGGCATGGAGAAAGTGAAGAGGGCTGGGGTGTCGCGGAAGAAAGTAAAGAGCGGGGAGGAGGGGGATCTGTAAAATGAGGTGTCGGGATCAGATTTCAGAGGTTCCGGATCCGGCTTGTTCTGGCACAAATTAAGCACTGCCCAAACCCAACCAATAGTGTTTTCAAAAGCACCGATTGACCCACCCACCCAATTCCTTAAGCAATCCAGAATAACAACAGCCCCTGTTTTTTCCCACGTTTTCAGATTTTACCACATTCTCACCTTGTTATTTACTTGTTTATTTCATTTTTTTGCATTCTGTATTTGTTTTACCTGCTTTCTGGAACTGTTCTTTGCCGGACTCAAACCGCGTCGTCATGGTCAACTCCTCTCTGCATCTCAAGTCCTCTGGTGTACATGGTGAGCTAACTGGACAAACTGGTAACAGCGGGAAAGCCATCCAAAATGCACATTTTTAAAGGAGAATAACTGACTTCAGCATTGTTTTTCAGTGTAATATGTTCACTTAGCATGTTTCTTAAATATCTGCAAACATATTATTGCAATGTTATGCTTTCGAAGTGTCAAAAAGCTTAGTCTTTGATTTATTAGGGGTCACCACTGCCGAATGAACAGGTAACTACTCTGGCATATGTTTGTTGTTGCTGATGCCCTTCTAGCTCCAACCTCGTACTAGGAAACACACAGCACATTTAAAGTTATATTATATTACATATGGGCTTCTATTAATTAAATGACATACTATACTCAAAAATGTGTTGATTCCTATTTTTATGATTTTACTCTACCCCTTGATTGAATAATGAATGGTTTATTTCTCCAGGAGTCACACTTTACATGAACAAAAACCTCAAAACATTATGCAATTCTGAGTGTGCCTCATACAGGTGAGTGGGCTTGACAAACCACCCGTAGAGAAAACACACTTTCATCATTCTGACACTTTAACACCACAACACTTGCACCAGTTTTGAAACAGACAGTTTTTTACAATCACTCCATATCTCTAAGGGAATAAAAGGTGAGTGGGCTTGACAAACCAACTCTAGAAACACTCTTCTCTCCTTATGCACCAGACATTTTACATAATCTCCATCTTCCAAGGACTCTATAAGGAAACCAATGTTTTCCTGCGAATGTACCACAAGTACTGTTGCACTACTTGTTTTATTCAACCTTGAATATCTCTTTTGCACAACATCTTGCACAATATTGTTCTGTCTTATGTAAAAATACTTGTATGGTCCATCTTAGGTTATGTGTATCCTGTAGTTAAGTATTTATTGTATATGTATAGTTAGTATAGTTTGACTACCACTCTAATGTGTTAATGTATAGGTTTACATCATGTGTTCCATTCGACTTGACTTGATTATCTGTATAATATCTGTGCATTTGTTAGCCTGATGCTTATTAGCGCACCTCTTTTCTAAAGTCTTACCTTTTTAGTGGATGTTTTTGATGTTACTGAGTGCGTTATGTTGTGTAATAGTATTATACATTGATGAATGATGTTTGTCAGTGCTAAAGCAGGTGAATCATACAAATTAATGCCCTACATCATTTGCTTAAAACGCACAGATGGAGAAATTTTCCATTACAGACTTCAGTGGAGCCCTGGACCCAACGCAGCCTTTTCTGTTCTGTTCAATCAAATTATACTTTGCAGACTCCAAATGCTATTTCTATCTCTTGCGCGCACACACATACAAACAAACACATGTTTGGTTTGTATGGAGACTCTCGTAGATGTAATGGTTTATACACTGCAGACTGCAACCCCGAATCAGACCCAAACCAAGTTAGGATAGTATGGAAAACACAAATAAAATAAGAAAGTAATGATTTCTAAATTTAAATTGCAGACAATAGAACAAATCTTATTTAATGTCAGTAATCAGGTAAACTGGTTAAGTATTGACGTGATTTAAAACAGGTGATGTCAACAGGTGATTGGTGATTTGGTACAAAAGCAGCATTCAAGAAAGGTCTAGTCCTTTAGGAGCAAAGATGGGCTGGGGATCGCAAGTTTGCTAGCAAATACGTGAGAAGGTTATTGAAATGTTCAAAAACAATGTTACTCAAAGAAAGATTGGAAGACATTTGGATATTTCACCTTCAACAGTGCAGAACATCATTAAAAGATTCAAGGAATCAGGAGGAATTTCAGTGCATAACGGTCAAGGACGCAAGCCTAAGTTGATCCCTCAGGCAGCACTGCATCAAGAATCCTCAATCATTCATAAGCGATATCACCACATGGGCTCAGGACTACTTTAGCAAACCTTTGTCAAGTACCACAATGCATAGATACATCCACAAGTGCCAGTTAAAATGTGCTGTCCCAAAAGGAAGCCCTATGTTAACAGTGTCCAGAAGTGCCATCAACTTCTCTGGGCTCAGAGGCCTCTGCGATGGACCATCAAGCAGTGGAAATGAGTACTGTGGTCAGATGAATCAGTATTTCAGGTGTTATTTGGTAGATATGGACAGCGTGTGCTCCAGACCAAAGAAGCAAAGGATCATCTAGACTGCTACCAGCAACAAGTCCAAAAGCCAGTGTCTGCCATGGGGTTGTGTCAGTGCCCTTGGCAAATGTAACTTGCACACTTGTGATGGCACAATTAATTCTGAAAAGTACATAGAGATTTTGGAGCACAATATGCTGCCTTCTCTTCCAGATACGTCCATGCATATTTCAACAAGACAATGCTGAACCGCATTACCACTGAACACATTGCAAAGTCTTGGATGCGGAGGAAGAGGATACAGGTACTTGACTGGCCTGCCTTCAGTCCTGACCTGTCTCAAACTGAGAATGTGTGGTGCATTTTGAAAAGCAAAATGTGACAACGAAGACCCTGTACTGTTGCCCACCTTAAGACTTGTTTGCAGGAAGAATGGGACGAAATTACAACTGAATCACTTGGCGTCTTCAATCCCTAAACGTCTTTTAAATGTTGTGAAAAGGAAAGGCAACATTACAAAGTGGTAAATGCTTTACTGCTACAACTTTTTTTAAAATGTGTTACAAAAAACTAAATTGAATTATGTGTTTATTTTGAAAATAAAAATAAAAAAAACAATAAAAATCACAAGGAACACATTAAGTGAAGTTTCATAAACTAATTTCGAGAGGAGCACGTGATATGACTGAGCACGTCTGGCCACTCATCTGTAATCAGTAATAATCCAATCAGAGTGATCCTAGTTTACTATAAATGGATCATTTTCTCCCTACTGTTTCTATCTTCGTTTGGAAGAATCCCCCTTCCACCCCATCTCCTCCTTTTCCTCCCTTTTCTAAAGGGGGAGCTCTCGAGAACTACCTGATCTCAGATCTCCTGATATGCTTATCGACCGGGCGGGAGCCCTGGGCTCAAATATCTCCGAGCTCAGGGTTCTCTCCCGGGACAGCATGCCAAACCTGCTTTATACGCCAAGCATAAGTGGGAACTCTTGAAATAATGTTTGTTGTATTGTCTGCAATGAAATCCAAGCCAAAGTAAATTTAGAAGTCACTACTATTGTTTTTATTTGCATTTTATACTGTCACAAGTTTTTCTGATTTGGAGTTGTATATTTTCTATCCTTTCCCCCAATCTCTAAACCCAATCCTCACAGGAAGCAATCTGCTGTTTTACATTTTGAAAGTACTTCTTTACTGCAAAAAAAAATGCAGGGTTCCACGCAATTCATTATTTTTGTCCCATCATAAATCGATTAAGGTAACTAAACAATGTAAGTGGATTGAACATAAAATAATTAAGTTGTCCCCTCAAGAAAAAATCTGAAGAGTTGAGTTGTTTCAGCACTAAATTAAGTTGTTTGAACAAGTAGAAAAATATATTTTTAGTATTTATTAGTTATAAATTATATATATATATATATATATATATATATATATATATATATATATATATATATATATATATATATATATATATATAGTGTTTCTTTGGGATTTATGAAAAAAAAATTCTCCACAAGGTCAGAAATGACTGGTATTGCCAACACAATCTCACGGCAAGTCGTAACTTTTTGATTTAGTGGCTAATTCGTACGAATTCGTACGATTTAGTACGATTTGCTCATCCCCCAATAACGGTTGGGTTTAGGGGTGGGGTTAGGTGCCACGCCTCCTTTTTTAAATCGTACAATTTCGTACGAATGAACTAGTACGAATTCGTACGAATTAGCCACTAAACTGACAAAACGTAAAATACTTACGTTTTCTCGTGAGATCAGGCTGGTATTGCAGTACTTATGGGGACATTTAGTTCCCACAATGTGATGAATACCAAGACCACACACACTCACACACACAGAGAGTCACTGACCACTGTTCCATAACCGGTGGCAAATGTCAGCGCTCGTCACCAAACAATGGCTCTGTAATTAATCACCTGTCATAGGCAAGTCATTTATCAGTAGCTTCCCATCACAACAATGCAAATGTGTTCGTCAAATCCTCAGAAAGTTCACCGCATGCCTAATTTCTCCTCATTCCCGCCGGTGCCTTGACCTTTAGCTGCACGCTGTTCATTATAGAAGACAAAACCTCATACTGTAAGGCATTTTAACCATTCAGGATGAGATACCACATTCAGACCATAAAATCATTATTTCTGGCTCATTACTGTGTGCTTTATGTGTGTGCGTGCTTCAGGTTCTCCAACACAATCTCACAGCTATTACTAACTTTTGGATTTAGTGGCTAATTCATCTGAATTTGTACGATCTCATTCATACATTAATAGGATTTGTGTTTCCTTCAACGAGGGCAAGGTTAGGAATTAGTGGTTTAAAAATCATGTTTTCAAATAAAAAAGGCAGCACGGTGGCTCAGTGGTTAGCACTGTCACCTCACAGCAAGAAAGTTCGAGTCCCGGCTGGGCCAGGTGGCATTTTTGTGTGGAGTTTGCATGTTCTCCCCGTGTTCGCGTGGGTTTCCCCACAGCCACACAGTCCAAACACATGCACTATGCACCATGTATGAGTATGTGTGTGAATGAGGGTGTATGGGAGTTTCCCGGTACTGAGTTGTTGCTAGAAGGGCATCCACTGCGTAAAAACATACGCTGGAATAGTTGGCGGTTCATTCCGCTGTTGCAACCCCTGATAAATAAGGGACTAAGCCGAAGGAAATGAATGAATGATATAAACAAAATCATATGCACAGTTTAGCCACCTTTCTGACAGTAAAATAATTTCCTCGTGAGATCAAGCTACATTGATGGGACCTATTTTGGCATGTTTATTTACTTCAGGCATATGTTTTTAATCTACTAAAATATCAATTCTAGGGTATTTATTACCATAATCATTATGCATTTTATAGTTACAGTTTTACAATATCAACTTGCACAATTAATAATTGATGGACTAAAACTGCTTAAATTAGCCTGAGCTTAATTAACCTCCCCTTGTTATTGAATTAACTTTCCCTTGTCAAATATACAAATGCAGTATTGAGATGTTCAGATGTCACCCTGGAAAACCAAATCAGTCATAAGTGCCTTTTTTTGTAAATTGAGATTTATGTATCATTAAAAAAAGTTCTATAATATTCTGATTGCTATGGAAGCTCGTTCCCGCCACTGAATAAAAAAAAAATATTGGAATTTTTTTTTTATTATACAATTTTTTTTATATATTATATATTATAATTTAAGTCAGAATTCTGAGTTATTAAGTCAAAATTGCGAGTTATTAAGTCAGAATTCTGAGTTATAAAATTCTGAGTTATGAAGTCGCAATTCTGAGTTATAAAGTCGCAACTCTGAGTTATAAAGTCGCAATTCTGAGTTATAAAGTCGCAATTCTGAGTTATAAAGTCAGAATTCCGAGTTATAAAGTCAGATTTGCGAGTTATAAAGTCAGAATTGCGAGTTATAAAGTCAGAATTGCGAGTTATAAAGTCAGATTTGCGAGTTATAAAGTCAGAATTCCGAGTTATAAAGACAGAATTGCGAGTTATAAAGTCAGAATTGCGAGTTATAAAGTCAGAATTGCGAGTTATAAAGTCAGATTTGCGAGTTAAAGGAATTTCCTGTTATGACGATTGGCCATAAATGAAGTGTTAAAGACTCTTTGTTAAGGTTCTCTGCTTGTGATGTGGTCTTTATTCGCAGCCCAGTTTACTAATAAAGGTCAGGAATACACAGTATTTGGTTGACACGTTTACTGAACTGAAATATAAATTAATACAACCCTTTTAGTTTTAGCCCTTTATAATGTCTATGTACGATATGTCTGCAGCTCCCAAGTACACCACACGAGGGCACTCTTGCAGTATGAAACAAATAACAGCTGCGACAAAATGTAAATCATATAATTGTTACACGTATAATAGATAAATAATAATGAAATCCTAATTTTAGACTTTTGGAGGAATCACGCAACCTATAGCTAGTTTCAGGCGCTCTGTTTAATGCTTTAATTGCTATTTAGACCAAATGGTAATAATTAACAAAGAACAAATCCATACGAATAAATAGACAGCCTACTATATATTTCCTTTTTGAAAGCGTGATAAACATTAAAAAGTCAGATATAGGCTTTATGTTGTGATTATGAGCTAATGTGCATGCGTCTTTAAAACTCAAATTTATGGCCAGTCGGCATAATAGGAAACTCATTTGTAACTCAGAATTGCGACTTAACTCAGAATTCTGACTTATTAACTCAGAATTGCGACATTATAACTCAGAATTCTGACTTTATATCTCAGAATTGCGACTTAACTCAGAATTCTGACTTATTAACTCAGAATTGCGACATTATAACTCAGAATTCTGACTTTATATCTCAGAATTGCGACATTATAACTCAGAATTCTGACTTTATATCTCAGAATTGCGACATTATAACTCAGAATTCTGACTTTATATCTCAGAATTGCGACTTTATAACTCAGAATTCTGACTTAAATTTATTTTTTTTTTATTATTATTATTTTTTTTATTATATAGATTTTTTCCAATTAATTTTTTTTATATCCAGTAGGGGGAACGGGCTTCCATAGATTGCATATAAAAATCTTTCCATGATGACAGTAAATAATATATTTGACTAGATATTTTTCAGCATACCAGCATTCAGCTTAAAGTGACGTTTAAAGGTTTAATTTGGTTAATTAGGTAAGTTAGGGTAATCATTGTGTAACGATGGTTTGTTCTGTAGACCAGTGTTTCCCAACCCTGTTCCTGAAGGCACACCAACAGTCCACATTTTCAACCTCTCCCTAATCAAACACACCTGAATCATCTTATAACATCAGAAGAGACTCCAAAACCTGAAGTTAATGGGTCAGATAATGGAGACATCCAAAATATGTACTGTTGGTGTGCCTCCAGGAACAGGGTTGGGAAACACTGCTGTAAACAATCGAGAATCAATCGAGAAAAATCAAAAAATGCTTAAGGGGCTAATAATATTGACCCTAAAATAGTTTTAAAATACTTAAAAACTGCTTTTATTCTAGCTGAAATAAAACAAATAAGGCTTCTTCAATCTGGCCACATACATTTAAAAAAAGATGAATGAATTAAAATAATAATCAAAAGGATACAAACAGTTAATGTTAAACCTCATGTAAGCCTGGTTCAGGATCCAAGATCACGTATTCACTTGCATATGTTTATTAATATGTTTGATCAGGACAGCAACATGTCTTTATCTTAATGTTTTTTGGTTTTTAAAGCTAACATTAGCAAAAAAGTGTTCTCATGACTTGTTTTTGACACTTGAGTGACCTCCTTCTTACACCTCAATCGCAGGTTCCTTCTTCCCAGATCAATAGAAAAAGAAAAAGTTATGATTTTTTCCCTCTTTCTGCTTTAATAATTCATGTATTAGAGGGTTGAAAGTACTCAACTGAAGCCAAGAAGCTTGATGATATGATCAGAGAAGAAAAGTATGGTCTGTTGTTGTAGATTCCTCCCAGCATGCCTGACATCAACCCAAACCCTACACATTTACATAATAGCTTACTGTTAAAATATCTATTTAACTACAGAAAAGGCTGGCTGTCGCTGCTCAGCATGAGATATAATATTTGTCACATTATTGTTTCCTTTCCTTAAGGGTTTGACTTGATAACAAATATGGACATTCTCCAGTGCATCATGTTAACAAACACTCTTGAAGGGATATACTGTGCAAAAGACTTAGGCCTCCAGTTAGATTTGTCCTTTAAGTGAGGGCATAACAACATTACATATTATTTCCTATTCTCTTTATTAAAATACAACCATAAAATACAGGTTTTAGTTGGAGATTTTGGATCTAATTGTTTAGGACATATGAAAGAAAGAGTTAGAGAAAGATGGGAGAATGAATGAAAAACACTGGAGTTTGTGTCTTGGTTTGATCTGCTTTTCTGCCAGAGCTGTTATCAATATTGCCTGAATTGATGGGATTGTGAATGCTGAAGTGTATAGACAGGTCTTAAATCATTCATACTGAAAGATTGTGTGCATTTTGGTTCAGGTGCATTTACATTGAATGAACTCTTATGTGATCAATTCTGTGTATGTTGGGGTGACATGTGCCTCAACCCCCCCAAACTGATAAGTGAACTAAATGACCCTTTTACGATAGGTGTGACCCTTTCAGAATCTCAGTGGGTATAAGCAAAACAACAGCTGAAACATCTGATAAGAGGGTCCTGCTGAGCCCCTTAAACACAGAATGGTTTGTTTGTTGCTAGTATAAAGTACTGTCTCACAGACAGTACATTGGGTTAAGTTACTTGAAGACCGACAGGTTAACATCACTGCTGAGGAACTGCACTATTGATTGTCTTCAATAAAGTCTTCTCCCCATAAGAATTTTGGTCAGCTTACTTATTTTACGTATTAGAGTAATCTAAAACATTGGCGAGCCACCCAAGAACGGTTAAGCCAAATACAGCAAAATCTAACAAAACATTTTCCTTCAGTTTAGTCCTTTTGTTCATCAAGGGTCACCATAGCGGAATGAACCGCCAACTTATGTTTTACACAAAGGATGCCCATTTAGCTGCAAACTAGTACTGAGAAACACCCATACACACTCTTACATTCACACTCATATGCTACAGCCAATTTAGTTCAATTCACCTATATGAGTTTAGATTGGGGGAAACAGGAGCACCCAGAGGGAACCCACAACATGCCACAGAAATGCCAACTTACCCAGCCGGGACTCGAATCACCGACCTTGTTGCTGTAAGATGACAGTCTCCTGCGGGTTTTAAATCATCATGTAATTCCTACACTCTTCAGAAATAAAGGTACGCGAGCTGTGACTGGGTTGATCCTTTTCAAAAAGAACACCTTTGTACTTAAAGAGTCCATATTGGTACCTAAAAGTATTTATTAGTACCTACAAATTTTAAGAGAAACACTTCTGTACTTTTAAGGTACTAATATGGACCCCTGAGGTATTAATATGAACCTTTTAGGTACGAATTTGAACCTTTTGAAAAGTTACCACCCCAGTGACAGATCACGTACCGTTATTTCTGAGAATGTACTAGATACTAGAAAGCACCTAATTTGTAGTTTTATTTTCAGGATGATAATTATGTTAAACACACTGCTAATGTGATGAAATCATATTTGGAGAGAAAAACTGCCGATGAAACAAAGACACTCATGAAATGGCCTCCACAGAGTCCAGATCTGAATATTATATAGAATATGTATAGGCAACAATATAGGATGAAGTATGAAGGAAATGAACAACAAGAAAGAAAAGATAGAACAAGATAATTCTAAGGAAGAACTTTTAGAAATGCTGAAGATATTAAATACCACATTATTTCAGAAAAGACTCAACAAAAAGTTCATGTTTCACGCTAAAGAGGTCACGCTAAACACAAACTTTTGATGTTGTAATGTAATTTGTATTTATACAGTATATGTCCATACACCCAAAGCACTTCACAATCATGAGGGGGACTCTCCACACCGCAGACGGCAGCCACAGGACAACATAACCAGTGCGCTCACCACGCACCAGGTATAGGTGGAGTGGATAGAGCCAATTCAGTGGATGAGGATGATTGGAAGCTCATGATTGGGAAGGGCCAATGGAGGGTATTTGGACAAGACACCGGGTTTACACCCTTACTCTTTACGGGAAGTGCCATGGGATTATTATTAATGACCACAGAGAGTCAGGACCTCAGGTTAACGTCTCATCCGAAAGACGGCGCCCACTGACAGTATAGTGTCCCTTTCACTATACTGGGGCATTAGGGCTCACACAGACCACAAGCTGAGCACCCCCCTGCTGGCCTCACTAACACCACTTCCAAAAGCAACCTAGTTTTCCCATGTGATCTCCCATCCAGGTACTGACCAGGCTCAGCCCTGCTTAGCTTCAGTGAGTAACTGGTCTTCAGTCCACTAGATCCTTTCAGAGGGGCACCCAGCTCTGTGAGTTCATAAACTCCTTCAGATGGAGCTTTCAGCGGTGCTTCAGATTGAGTCGAGCCCAGTTTGATGAACTGTTGTCCGGTGTCAGCAGGAGGATTTCTCCCCGGGACACTAACAACATGCGGTCCTACAAGAGCTCCTGATTGGTTAGTATGGCGCGAATGTCCACTGTAGTTCAGATTTTCCAACTCGAGCGAGTCATTCATGCCACAGGATCTCTATTCACGTCTTTGCATCGACTTAACATGTAAATCCCTCTCGCTCGACTCTTCTTCCGCGTCTGATGTGAACGCAGCATTAGGCTCCCAAAGCTTGTGCTGGCCTAAGACAAAAAATGTAAACAAATTAATTAATTAATCATAAGAGTTCTATTTACATTTTTAAGACACATTATTAGTGATATATAATATACATCACACATTGTCCGGTGTCAGCAGGAGGATTTCTCCCCGGGACACTAACAACATGCGGTCCTACAAGAGCTCCTGATTGGTTAGTATGGCGCGAATGTCCACTGCATCGACTTAACATGTAAATCACTCTCGCTCGACTCTTCTTCCGCGTCTGATGTGAACGCAGCATTAGGCTCCCAAAGCTTGTGCTGGCCTAAGACAAAAAATTTTGACTAATTAATTAAATAATCATAAGAGTTCTATTTACATTTTTTTAAGACACATTATTAGTGATATATAATAACACATGAACATTAAATACAGAGAAATTATAAGTAAGCAGTTTTATTTACAGGGCTGTATTGAAAAATAAGAGAAAAAATACAGTCTTACTATACACTTTGTGCACTTTTACAGGTATGGGTGTTGAACATCACAGGTGCCTTCAGCAAAAACAGAATTGTTGATGTTTTCAAGCCCTGAAGAGTGTGTTTTTATTATTTTATTTTTATTGTTCGGGGCTGTTTTTATTTATTCATTTCTTCTACAATGAAAAAAAAAAAAAAAAAAAACAGAACCTAGAAACAGTGTTTTACACCTCACACAATTACTTAGATATCCAAAAACAAATAAATAATTAATTTCAATTCAAGTTTATTTGTATAGTAATAATAATTATAATAATAATTATTGTTTCAAAGCAGCTTTACAAACGTAGCACATTAGTGCATTACAATCAAAGTTAAAAAAGTCAAGGTTATTAGGCAACATAACTTTAACTAATTAACTTAAAGTTACTATACGCTACCCAACAAAAGTCTTGTCACCTATCTATGTTTAAGGAACAACAAATAATAATTTGACTTCTAGTTGATCATTTGGTATCAGAAGTGACTAATATGAAAGGCAGAGGCCTCCAGATTACGCTTAATTTTCCAGAATAAAATATGATCATGCCTTGATTTTTAATGATTTCATTAGGACAGTAAGGTCAGACTTTGCTTAGACAAAAGTCTTGTCACTTAACAGAAATAATGTCCAGTATAGAATATAAAGTCATGGTGCAGTGGAAACAGAATGAATATTGTGTCTGACTCCATCATGAGCTTGGAGGACTGCATCCATACATCTCTGTAATGACTCAAATCACTGATTAATAAAGTCATCTGGAATGGCAAAGAAAGCCTTCTTGCAGGACTCCCAGAGTTCATCAAGATTCTTTGGATTCATCCTTCATTTCACCCTAGACATGCTCAATAATGTTCATGTCTGGTGATGGGGCTGGCCAGTCCTGGAGCACCTTGATCTCTTTGCTTTCAGGATCGTTGATGTGGAGGCTGAAGTATGAGAAGGAGCGCTATCCTGCTGAAGATTTTGCCCTCTCCTGTGGTTTGTAATGTAATGGGCAGCACAAATGTCTTGATACCTCAGGCTGTTGATGTTGCCATCCACTCTGCAGATCTCTTGCACGCCCCCATACTGAATGTAACCCCAAACCAGGATTTTTCCTTCACTAAACTTGACTGATTTCTATGAGAATCTTGGGTCTATGTGGGTTCCAGTAGGTCTTCTTCAGTATTTGGTGATGTTTGGGATGCAGTTCAACAGATGATTCATCTGAAAAAAATGTATCTTCTGCCACTTTTTATCAGATGATTCCAAATGGTCAACGGGAAGTCAAGTCATTATGTGTTGCTCTTACAACTGGGATCGACAACAAGCCTTTTGTCAGGTGGTGTATGTAAACATAGTTAATCTGCAGTAATATAGTATATAGGTAATGTCTATGTGTGCATGTTCAGTGAAGTTTATTTGTGTATAAAGTGCATGTACTAGATATTCAGGACACTGTAAAGTTACACAACTGACCTTAAATCCTTGCTTATAAATCATTTATATCTTAAATAATTTCTATGATAATGTGCCAAAACTATCAGAAAAGCTTTACAGTATCTCACTTCATTTGAGCCAGAAAAAATGTGTGAGATTTTTTATTGCATATAAATAATAGCTAAAAATCCACGAACAGAATGACTTCAGAATGGGAAAACAAAAGATTGAACACAACAAACACATGCACATATACAATTAAGTCTGGTAAGCTAATAGGATTTTCCCTGAATAGCCATTAGTAGCCATTATAGCCATGAATCCAGAACATATGTTGGACAGAATTAGTGAATATGTTCCTGATTAGAAACACAGAGATGTGTGGAAAATGAACTGCGGCTCTTATGAATAACACATACAGCACTAATGAAAAGCAAGATAGCAGAAGAAGGGCAAAAAAAAAACAAAAGAGATGTAGCTGGAAGCGCTTTATATGCAAGTATCGAGATGAGAGGCAAATGAGCATTTAATGAGCAAGAGCCAAGTGTTTTCCTGAGATCCCAAGATGGTTGTGTGAGAGCCTCATTCAGAAGCTTGTCATGACAGTGGTTCGCTTCTACACTGTAAAAAGCGATCAGTTAGATTACTATAGAAAAGTGAATAAACCTGACGCCTTAAAAATGCAGCAAGATTATTTTATTTTACTATTATTTTACTTAAAGTCCACATGAACTGGAAGTTTTTTTTGTATTATGATGCAGTTTCTAGAGAAACAGAATATTCAATGAGAAAACAGTGGGTGTGGCTTTTTTCTACTGCGAGTTGATTGGATGTAGTAAACCCTGCTGAAAAATCCAGCTTAAACCAGCCTAGACTGGTTGGCTGGTTTTAGTTGGTTGATTAGACTGGTTTTAGAGGGGTTTTGGCCATTTCCAGGCTGGTTTCCAGCCATTTCCAGCCTGGTCTTAGCTGGTCAGGCTGGAAAATAACAAGCTAAATCCAGCTAACACCAGCTTGACCAGCCTGGTTTAAGCTGGACATAGCTGGTTTTGGCTGGGCTCCCAGCCTGGCTAGGTGGTCAAGCTGGTTTTAGCTGGTCATTTTCCAGCCTGACCAGTCAGTAGGGAAGTAGGCCTTTCTTTCTGAAAGATCTGGACAAGGGTTTGGGGAGAGTTATTACAACCTAACAGACTCCTCCTCCTCCTCCCCGCCATTTATGTATGTTGTCGAAACTGACAGCTTGAAGGGCGTGGTTTATTATGTTAGCCACGCCCAATACCTCAGACAGATGTAATCTGAAAATTTAACTAAAAACAAACAGGAAGTGCATTTTCAGATTTCAATTAAAGATTACAAGGGCATTTTTTTTGCTTAATGACATGCACAGATAAAATGTTCACCACAAAACTAGCAATATGAGCTAACAAAATGAATATGGTTAGTTTTGATTTCATTTGTTTAAAAAAAAAAAAGCCAGTAAACCTATTGACTTTTATAATTATGCTCATAGTTTGTTTGCTAAATAATTATAACGTAACAAGCTTTCATTATTTTTTTAAGTAAGGTCAACCAATCGCTTTTTACAGTGTACTACATGTAGCCCCTACTGAAAAAAAAACTGCTTAAACCAGCCTAGGCTGGTTGGCTGGTTTTAGAGGGGTTTTGGCCATTTCCAGGCTGGTTTCCAGCCATTTCCAGTCTGGTCTTAGCTGGTCAGGCTGGAAAATGACCAGCTAAAACCAGCTTGACCAGCCTAGACAGGCTGGGAGCCCAGCCAAAACCACCCATGTCCAGCTTAAACCAGGCTGGTCAAGCTGGTTTTAGCTGGATTTAGCTGGTAATTTTCCAGCCTGGCCAGCTAAGATCAGGCTGGAAATGGCTGGAAACCAGCCTGGAAATGGCCAAAACCCCTCTAAAACCAGGCTGGTCAACCAGCTAAAACCAGCCAACCAGCCTAGAAAGGTTTAAGCTGGATTTTTCAGCAGGGGCAGCAATGAGCTAAATGCTAGCATGCTAACACACATGGGCGATTCTAGAATTGCAGGGACATTTTGCATCTCCAAGATTCATCTTTTGTTATTTTTCAAATAACAGTGATGAAACTTTTGAACAATAACTCAATCTATACTAAATAATACTCTCTAAAATGATGTTTGGATAAGTATTTAGAGACATTTTGTCTGGGAAACATTAGAAACATTTAGACCATCTCTGACATGCTGTATCATACATTGAGCTTCAATTATCATGAAATACATTCATTTGTTCATTGTCTTTCGGATTAATCAGGGGTCGCCACAGTGAAATGAACCACTAACTATTCCGGCATATGTTTTACACAGTGGATGTCCTTCCAGCTGCCACCCGGTACAGGGAAACATCCATACACTCTCACATTCAAACTCACACACATACACTAGTTACTTGGGAAAATGTAGTGATCTAAGCTATTAGTTACTCTATTTATAATGTAGCTAAACTACACTAAAAGTTACCCTCTGGGAAATGTAGCAAGCTAAGCTAAAAACTACTTGGCAAAAGTAGCGTATCTACATCTAAGCCTTCCCTGCTGAAAAATCCAGCTTAAACCAACCTAGGCTGGTTGGCTGGTTTTAGCTGGTTGACCAGCCTGGTTTTAGAGGGGTTTTGGCCATTTCCAGGCTGGTTTCCAGCCATTTCCAGCCTGGTCTTAGCTGGTCAGGCTGGAAAATGACCAGCTAAATCCAGCTAAAACCAGCTTGACCAGCCTGGTTTAAGCTGGACATAGCTGGTTTTGGCTGGGCTTCCAGCCTGGCAAGGTGGTCAAACTGGTTTTAGCTGGTCATTTTCCAGCCTGACCAGCTAAGACCAGGCTGGAAATGGCTGGAAACCAGCCTGAAAGTGGCCAAAACCCCTCTAAAACCAGGCTGGTCAACCAGCTAAAACCAGCCAACCAGCCTAGGCTGGTTTAAGCTGGTTTTTTCAGTAGGGTTTTTACTTTTAAATCAAAACAACTTCAGTCCGAGTCAATTCTGTCTTAGTGATCAACAAAATGGCCAATGCGGCAACATTGTTAAGTTCAGTTATTTACTGCAATTAATATACTGTTCAAAATTAAAAATTTACTAGAAAGCAAAAACAAAAATTCAAGAAAACCAGGAAGCAGGAGTTGCACATTTAACCTACTATAGTAATTTATAGTAAAGGGAAATATATAGGAAAGTGTTTTATATTATACAACTCTGCTAATGAATTCTACTACATAATATAGTATTATTAGTAACTATCATGAACTAATAGTATCTAATATAGTACACTTTAGCATATACTACAGTAAAAAATAAATAAATAAAACTGTAGATAATTACACATGTACAATATAAGATTATATATATAGGGTTACATTTACTATATTACTATAGTTGTTGTATTGCAACTATAAAAGGACCAAATTAATTCAAGTATTTTCCTATATTGTTTAAAATCCCTATAGTATTTAAAATATTTGATATACTGTATTTACAATAAATTACTATAGTATTTTTTTTCATGTAAGTGCATACTACATAATATACAGTAGTTGTATTATCATGAACTAATAGTAATTAACATAGTACACTTTAGCATATACTACAGTAAAAAATAAATAAATAAAACTGAAGATAATTACACATGTACAATATAGGATTATATATATATAGGGTTACATTTACTATATTACTATAGTTGTTGTATTGCAACTATAAAAGGACCAAATTAATTCAAGTATTTTCCTATATTGTTCAAAAACCCTATAGTATTTAAAATATTTGAAATACTGTATTTACAATAAATTACTATAGTATTTTTTCATGTAAGTGCACTTGGGCACATTTGCAGAACAAACAAAAGTGAATAAATGTAAATGGTCCAGCTTCAGAAATAATTACAGTAATCTAGTAAGTTTGTCATGTCACAGACCAGAGCGAGAGGTGGCAGTAATGCTCCAAAAAGTTTGTTGTCGACCACCATAAAACACGAAGAAGAAGAAATTACCACTCTATAGCGATGACATCACCTACTGATTTGTGTTTTGTAAAAGTAGCTTGTGTGGATGCTACTGCGCTACTTGCTTGAAATAATAGCTTCGCTACTGAAAAGCTATTTGATTTAGAAAGTAGCAATGCTATCGCCATGGTACTAAAAAATGTAGTTAAGATCATAGCGTCACTACTTGTCCTCACGCAAACTTGGGAAGAACATGCAAACTCCACATAGAAATGACAACTGGACCAGCTGGGGCTCGAATTTTGTGTGTTAAGTTAAATAAACATTAGCATTAAACATCAATTTCCTGTACGTTTATTTGTGATTTCAGTACTAAAAAACACATTTTATGTCTGTCCCTATGTTCAGGTCAACTCTGTTACATCGGTTATAAAAAGGCAAAAGTATCAGTAAAGCGCTAATAGAAAAAAGCATGTGACTTGCTGCAAGTGATGTTACTTTTTTTGGCGGGAAACTTTGGAAGGCATTGAGGCTTGTTATTTTTCTTCTCACATTAACTTGTACAAAACCTTATAAATCACTAGTTAATCTACACACCAATAGTAGATTAATCATATGTCAACTCTTTTATCATGTTTTTTTGGTATCATGGTCTTAAATATAATTAAAATACATAAAATTGTGTTATAAACATGCCATGTGGGAGCTGGTTTGAGGTTAGCGTCTTAAGCTAAAAAACAAAATGGTGGAAAATGTCATCTCTGTTAGTGGTTTAAAAAGTTAATAATAATCAATTAATAATCAAATGCTCCCTGTCACATTTAGGCATGTCACACTATTTTGCATCAACAATGTTTTCGGTGGTTCAGTGGTTAGCACTGTCGCCTCACAGCAAGAAGGTCACTGGTTCGAGTACCAGCTAGGCCAGTTGGCATTTCTGTGTGGAGTTTGCATGTCCTCCAGGTGCTGTGGTTTACCCCACAGCCTAAAAACAAGACATAAGCTGTAAGTGAGCTGGGTAAACAAAATTGGCTGTAGTGTGTGAATGCAAGAGTGTGTGGGTGTTTCCCAGTACTGGGTTGCGGCCGGAAGGGTAAAACATTTGCAGGAATAGTTGGTGGTTCATTCCGCTGTGGCGACCCATGATGAAATCAGAGACTAAGCCAAAGGAAAATGAATAAATGAATGTTTTTGGTTTATTGTAAATTATACATTTGTTGTGTATCATAAGATTTTTATAGAAAAATTAATCTAAAATGCCTAAATTGTTCCCATAACTCTGGATTGAGTCACATGCTTTCCTTTTGATTCTCTTGCCTGTATATTCTGGGAAAATCTTATGAAACCATTGCTCATTCCACACAATCTAACACTTTCCCATATCTGATTGTGGCCGAGTAAATAAATCATGTTTCTTTTGGGGAAATGCTCACCGTGTTTCATTTAAAAAACAAAAATCAATAGTTCTTGAAGCAGGTAAAGAAAAATCATTGAAAACTTGAAACAATCCAGGACTGTTTTGCTGAATGCCTTTGTTGTATTTCCTCAGGTCCAGGTTGAATAAATAAATGGACGGATGGATGGATGGATGAATGGATGACCACTACAGTAAACCATGTGAATTTTTATTTGTAATCTAACACTTTTGCATGTTGAACATGAATATATTTGTATGACCTGAAAAGATCATATAAGTAGCTGCACTCAAAAAAATAGCTCATTGGGTTAACTCAATTTAATTGTGTGCAGGTTTTCCATCCAATAAATATACGTAACCCTAACCTAAAGAAAGATCATTTACGTAATGAAATGTAATTGAGTTAGTCCACCTCAATTTTATCAAATATAGCTAAGCAAATAGAAATTCATTAAATTACTGTAATTGATTTACATTAGTTCAACTCAATATAAATTAATTACTTGGAAATAATTATTTTTCATTTCACCCCCATTACTACACACACACACAAGCCAAACAGATTGAGCTTTTTTTTTTTTATTGGAAAAAAAAAAAACTGTTAGAAACACTTCCACAGGTCTTGCACTTGGTGTGAACTAAATGTATCCCATGTCCCCCAAAGCCACAAACACATTAAGGGAGTAGAGGCACCAGCAAAGTATGCAAAATGAAAATATTCCAATAAATCTGAATGCTAGCTTGATCAACATTCAACTTAATTATAACCTGCATTAAAAGCACAATATATATATAGATATGTTGAACAATAGAGGCAGAAACTACTGCCTGTTTTACTTGACTAATTTAAATTGTAGTATGTCAGACCTTAAAACCAAGAGATGTAAAACCAGTCTTGCATGTTAATGCACAAAAAAAAAAAAAGAAAATCTACCTAAAACGGAGCACATTTAATGAAATGTAAAGCAGCAAACATTTTTGTAACATTTCTTAAACGGCATAACATGAGCACAGTAAGGAAATGAAAAATGTCTGGCTACTCAAGAGGTACAGCATATTCAATATGTGTAGTACAAATGGTCAATTCAAACAAAAACACAGTTAAAAAAAAAAAAAAAAACTGGCTGTGGGGACCAAATTTGGGCTATAGGAAGGTGAAAACAGACCAAGACAGTATACTTATAAGAAGGAGACCCATTGTCACCAAATCTTGTACAAACAATCTCTGAACATTTGACTAGCTGTGCGAGTATTGGTCTGGCCAGTCATAATTCAAAAATCTGTAGTGTGTTGAATCCGGTTTCAACATCAATTCAAGTCCATTTCAAAAAGTGTTGAGTCATGCAATCACCTGACAGGTACGAGAGTAATGGAGACACAATACTGTATTTGAATGAGCTATGACGTGCAGATGTTAGCATGGAAAGCTCAGGGCATTCTGGAAAGCTCAGGTCAAGGGCATAAATTAGCCCAAACAGCACGATGAAACCCATGATGACACTGCTTACGTTGGTCAGGACTTTAATGCCTTCAATCACAATTCACACATCCTCTGGCTCCCCATTGTCATAACTTCGAATAATGTAAATCCCCATGATTGTGCTTGAGATGTCCCTCTCCACATCCTCAGTGCCAGAGACCTGAAAAGACATATGGAATGATAAATAATTTGTGTGCATATGTGTAATTTATATAATAGTCACAACATTTGTGAATCTTTCTGTGTGCATCCATTTACATTCACAGTTATTCAGTTTCATAATCGTGTGCCATGGGAGAAATAACAGAGTTAAACTACAGAGTTACACTGTTAGAGACTACATTAGAAACAATCAAACTTACCAAATATGCCTTAAAAGAATAAGTCAGGATCTTCACTGAGGTAGATGACAAGGCTTCTCAGGAGGCACTCCCTTTTGGTGTTGATGTCATCACACTACAGAAGAAGGATCAATCAAGACAGGAATTTGTAAAAATGTAAGTGCACATGTAACAGAACAGAGGGTTGTGCCCATCAAAATGTCAGTCAGAGAAATGTAAAAGTTCACTACATAAGCATTATTTCCCAAAAGTGTTAAAATGAGCAGCTATGGACAAGAACCATACAATAACCACCCCAATACAGTGAAAAGATGTTTCAAGCACATCTACTTACCAAATCATTATTCGCCAGGACATCCTTGATCCTTTGCCCCTTCATTCCTCCTTTCTTCATGAAGATCTGTGTCAGAGAAGTGATCCAGCTGTGACAAGAACTTTGATTGTAGTGACTTGGTGGTGATTCGCAAGAACTCTGCATTCACCTGGAAATTAAACAAAAACAGCCATTTAAAAAGTTTATCATTTCTACCATATAGGGGTCCAGGATTATTGACAAATTAAAACTGCAATTATGTAGCTATTATTTGCAATGGACAACAAAAAAATGGTCAACACATACAGCACAAATCTACTTCATTCTCTTCAAACAGTGCAGGCCATCTGTTTTTGAACTCTTCTATCATTGGTCTCTGCTGCACAATTTTAAGACGTCTGAGAACTGCTATCTAGTTCCAAACTGCATTTTTTGCACTGCCACATACACTAACCTAAAAAGAAGATGAAATACATTTAGCATTCATTATATTAATAATAACAACAACAACAACATATAACAGCATAGAAAGACGACATTACTTACTATCACTAGGAGGTTGCCAGAAGGAACCCTGTAAAGCTGATCAAACTGCAAAGATAAAATAAATGCATTAGTAGTGTGTGTACAAGTGCAGAAATACTTAAAAGCTTACCAACAAGTCAAAATTGCATTTGAGAACCTGATAGATATATAAAAACTATAAAAAGTTAAAATTTTGACCGTTTCAGCAATTTTTAGTAGCAGTGAAGACTAACAAAATCATGAAATATTGTTTAATAAATTTTACAGTGCTATTTTAATTTAAATAAAAGCCAAATTAACAATATAATATTTTCAACTTTGTGTTTGAGGTCACACATGAAAAGCATTTTGAAATTGGTTCAAAGACCGGTCAGAAAATAACAAACATTGATTTACAGTTGAATTTTCATAGTAAATATCTTACGAGTCATCACATTTTTTTTGTGTTCAATCAACATTCACTCCGTGATCGCAACATCAGACCAATAACGTTAAATTGATTCATAGATAAAATATATTGACTCAAACAGTCTGACGTTGATTCAATTAAGGTAAAGTTGGTTTTATATTCGCACATTCCTTCATTTAACGTTCCCTATATTATCTACTATGCTAATTTGAATATTGGGTCTGAAATCACATGTAAATTTGACTTGAAAACAACATCAACACTATTTAATTAACTGTGAAAATTGATAGTCATTGGCTGATAATATTCACTATTTAGAGCTTGCAAATAATACTTTTCTGAAATGATATCAAGGAGAAAGTTTGAATGTGCAAATATAAAACCAACTTTACCTCAATGTTGATTCAACATCACCCCGAAGACCAAAAAATTATTAAATCAACGTCGGAAATATTATGATAAAAAGCGTTAACGTAACGTTTTCCCCTGCATGATGAGCGGCTGGCTAGCCAGCTAACGGTAGCCGCCAACTTTACTGAAAACCGAAGCAAAACTTATCACGCTTGTTGCACACGGTCGAGAATATAACATGCATTCATAGCAAGGTACTCGCTGAAAAAAATAAACGAATACTCACCAAAGAAATGACTTCTTGTTATCGGGGGCGTCTCATCAACTCGTCTTCAGCCACAGGTGGAAAATGGTGGATGGACAAACGGAATGCAGGTGGCAGTGAAAACGCGCGGTCTCACGCATGCGCAAAACGGGGTCACCTTATTGAACTCATTTGATTTGGTTTAATAAAGATTATAGGTGAAACGACTAATACATTTTACGTTACATCAAGTAAATGTAAATGAATATTTAAAAAATAGATATATTTAAATAAAGGGAACAGTATTTACTTGTGTCACATCTAAGAAGGGCTTGAATCATTTTTTTGAGTGTGTGCTGATATAGAGCCATATTGCACTGCTACAAATGTGATGCTGCATTTATTCAACAGTTCAATGGCAATGTTGCGAATGTGGCCAATCAGACACTTTTTTTTGCTTGATTCAACGAATAATACAGCATCCACCACTCCTACCCAGAAAAAGACTCGATGGTCAGTGTGTAATACGATTCCAAGGTATTTACAACATGAAAGGAATGCGCTCAGAAATGGACAGAAACATGGTCAAGCTCCCATATGTTCCTTGTTTAAGACTTATGCTTTTAATGTAAACCTTTATTCTCTATATGTAATCAGGTTTTTGCAACAAGTCCCTTGCTCATGTAATAATATTATGGTTTTAATCCTCCTGCAATCAATGTTTAAACACTGCCACAACAAAACAAGACTGTAGATCAGGGGTGCCCAAACTTGCTCCTGGAGGCCCGGTGTCCTGCAGAGTTTAGCTCCAACTTGCCTCAACACACCTGCACGGATGTTTCTAGAAAGCCTAGGAAGAGCTTGATTATAGCCCAGGTGTGTCTGATTGGGGATGGAACTAAACTTTTCAGGACACGAGTGTAGCCACCCCTGCTGTAGATAGTCCATGTTGGATGTCCCTGCAAAGCTTAGCTGGTGTACTGAACGATTGTTTTCATTTTATGTTTATACGAGTGCAACAAATTAACATTTTAAGAAACTTTAAATATATCAACTCACACCCAGAATGCATATGCAAATCACCAGGCTTCGGAACAAATAAAAAGCCCATAAAACTTCCCATGGGAAAATGGCTTTTCCATTGGTCAGCTCAGCTCTCGAGAGAGTTACAAGATCACTGTTATAAAACCTGGTGACTAAGGGAGAACCCCAGAGAACCCCAGAACAAGGACAGGCCCCAGGGAAAAGAGTTGTTCCCTTCCAGCTCAAGGCAGCTTCTTTTCAGCTCCAGGGAGCAGGCGGGGACCCTAACAAAAACGGGTTAACCGCACAGCTCAGAGATTCCCATCTCTGATACCTTTTTCTTTCTTTCTTTTCCGTCAAGAGTCTAGTTAAATGTAGTGCATTGCAAAACCAGAGGTTGACATAACTAATCATTTCGCCACCTCGAAAACTTCAAACAACAGACTCCACCCCACCCGACCACCAGCTGACCATGTGGGAACCCCCCGCTCGAGGGAGTACTTCACATCACACAAGGAACGCAAGTAACACATCCAGATTACCACTGAACTGGTATAAATGAAACGTTAAATAAATTATAAATAAATTAACCCTAACCCTCATAATCTTTAAACAAGTCCCATAACCCTACTTCCCCCATCAAATCGACTTTTTTTTTTCCACTTCTGGTCACATGGAATGTCTTTAGGGTGGAGCTATTCAACTTTTAGGGCGGGGCTATCAGTGCATGTCTCGTTTCTGCCCTGCTTTCACCAATCTTTCTACATTTTGTCAGTAACACCCATCTTCCAATGATCCAGTCGATTCTCAGTGGATGAAATAATGCACCACCCAACATTTTTTTTCACTTTCAGCACCATTTCAACCATATGTACATCACAATATGGCAAAAATAACAATCTTACCCTCTTTTTCATGCCAACTTTAAAAGATTCCATGTGGCCCTGAATGTTAATCATGTATTTCTAGGCTACTTCTAAGGGAAAGTATCCTAAATGTGCATTACTAGCACTTATCCGTATCAACAATTAAGAACCACATAGTTTTTTATTATTTAATTAAGGATAATCCAGAGGATGATTTGTTTAGCAAACATGCTAGGTTTGTTATCCTCGAAATATGTGGGTGTAAACAGCACTCAAACACAGTCTGAGGCCGTACGCTCCTGCTTAAGGAGGAGGATGAGTTTAAAGCTGGTGACAGGCCAAATCCTGAAGCACTTGCCAGTTTTTAAAGAAACGGTAAACAACAAGTGCTGAGCCATCAAACGCGGCACTTCTGTCAGGTCAATAAACTGCATTTTGCTGGACAGATTACCAAAGGGAATGATAATTACCCAAATACTGGATATTTTACAAAACTGTTTGTTAGATGTTTTGTTTGTTTTTTTATCAAAAACTCTAATAAAAAAAGAGTTTTGGCATGCTTGAATGAATGGATGTTTGTTTTGCTCATGAGTTTTAATTATGAAGCACTTTATTAATAAAATCCATCAAATAATAATGTTGCCAGATTTGACAAATGCCCCCTCAGTGACTAGAAAATGATCAGAAACTAAATTTGGGCCTGTTTGGGATTGATATAATACTGAAGACTCATTGTTATCCTGCATTGTCGTGTCATGTTTGTTTTCTGTGTCATACAGTATATTAGATAGCAAATAAATGGCATGAATTCAAGAAAAGAAAAATACTATTGCCCTTAGTAATGTTTTGCCTCATGTTACAGATCAGTCTGGACTCTAGGAATTATAAAATCCTCATTGCAACATGATGCAGAATCCATTATAATGAACAACCTGTTATACATTATGATAAAGACACTCTATTTCAACTTTAAAAGGCGCTCCATTTTGTTGCCAGTGCACAGAAACATAAAAACAGCAACAGTGTCATCTACTGGTTCACATATGGTATACTGGTATTTATTTTCAGTAGATTGTTAAGGCACGTTGCTGCACAAAGAATGAACTAAATAAGCTAAATAATCACAACTAGCAAAGACTTGTCAACACTAAAGTGATGCTCATAACAACAGATTGTCTCATACCTATAGAAAGCTTTAAATATTGAGCATGGGAAACATACTGTCTTGGTTTGAATGGCTGAAACGACTAACATACTGCTCTACATAACATTCTGCTCTACATGTATACAATTTTTATTATCAATTTGTACCATCAATCACATAACTAATCACTAACTTGCCTCACCTTGTAATCAATTGATTCCCCTTTAATGTTAAATTCTGTTCCGTACACAAACTTAACCCTTGTTGTTTTGAGAAAATGTAAAAAAAAAAAAAGTGTATCGTTAAATCAACGTAGGTTGATTGATTGGAAGACATCTGATACCAATAAAGTAGTGTGGTGTCATGATCTCATCCCCTTTAAGTGCACATGCGCATTAGCTTGGTCAACCTGAAAATATAAAAATAAATATACAATTAAAATTGGCATTATCTGTACATTTTAAAACAAACTTTACAAGCCGGTCATTGTTAATTTTCACTGGTAAATGTCGAATAGGAAATGTAACTGTAAGCACTGGAGTTTTGGAGAATTTGATGTTTCCTCATTCAAAGAGATGGGGGATCAAGAGGCATTTCAAAGATGCCGCAGAGCAGGGGCGATGCTAGACATAAAGCTCTACTGGGGCACGCACCCCCTTCCCCCATCTCCCCCACACACTATATATATATATATATATATATATATATATATATATATATATATATATATATATATATATATATATATATATATATAGATAGATAGATAGATAGATAGATAGATAGATAGATAGATAGATAGATAGATAGATAGATGGGGGATATATATATAGATGGGGGATCAAGAGGCATTTCAAAGATGCTGCAGAGCAGGGGCGTTTCTAGACATAAAGCTCTACTGGGGCACACACCCCCTTCCCCCATCTCCCCCACACACTATATATAATTTTTATATATACATATATATATATATATATAGTGTGTGTGTGTGTGTATATATATATATATATATATATATATATATATATATATATATAGATAGATAGATAGATAGATAGATAGATAGATAGATAGATAGATAGATAGATAGATAGATAGATAGATAGATAGATAGATAGATAGATAGATAGATAGATAGATTATATCTAGATAGGCTATATATAATATATAATAGATAGGCTATATATATAATATTTATTATAAATAAAAGTATTTTTATTATTATACAATTATTATTATAAATCATCTTAAATGTAACTTGAAAACAATGTTTAGACAACTAGAGTGATATGCTAAGATCATTTAAGAACTGATAAGATGATAAAATGATAAGAAATTGCATAAATATTAATTTCATTTAAATTAAATTCTATAGACAATTCAATAAAATACAAAATATGTTTTATAGGATTATCTGTTGTAGACTTGACACATGGCAGATAATTAGGTTTGTTAAGTCTTACCTCCCTGACTGATCCCTCCTTTTTTGCTTCAAACAAAAAAATCTATCAGGAGGCATGCTTATTAAGATCACCGTGATATTGTTTAAGCTTTAGTTTTGTCGACTCGCAAAACAAAAAAGGCTGTTACGCCAGTTTTACAATGCATGAGCAGTGCGTAACAAGCAAGTAGCCTTCCTTTTTTGATGCACACGTTAACTACCGGGACTCACACCGGCAGAAGAGCAGCGCATGCGAGACGAGGCGCACACGCAGAGATGCGTCAGTTTGCTTTTAGATTACACTGCTTTTACCAGCGTTGCTTCGGTTGCACATAGAGAATAGGGTCTTTATTTCGGAATTACCACTCTTAATTAATACACTTGCATATGAGGTAAATCATATCTCAAAGCATTTACTGGCGCACTGGAGATTTTTACTGGGGCACGTGCCCCAGTAAATTGGGTCTAGCGACACCCCTGCCGCAGAGTGAAATAATTTTGCTAACATCACACTTTGCACACATCACGGCAGAGCCAGAAAAGAAACAAAGAAGGGTTTTGTCTGAGGAAAGCAAAAAAAAAAGAAAGAGGGAAAGTGATCGAACACAAGCATGAACATGAATCGATAACAAACAGACTGACACTCAGAATAGTTTATGGCTGAACAGTTTTTCAAATAGAGAGGCTTCGTTACTCAGCATACTTATAAACTTATGACAGTTCCCGATGTATAAGGTATTACAGGGATGTCTAAACACAGTCCTGGAGGGCCAGTGTCCTGAAGAGTTTACCTCCAACCCCAATTAGACACATCTGAACAGCTAAGGTATGGTAGAAACATCATATGGACAATGCTGATAAAAGCCAATTGTAGTTTGACAATCATAAAATATTCATATTTTAGAAGCCCTATTTCTAGAATTTATAATATGAAATAATAAATCATATGTAAACGTACTGAATAAATGTACTGCCACATTTTCTGTTGTAAGTTCATGCCACAATTCATAACTCAACAAATTTCCTTTAAAATTTCCTCCCCCTTTTTTTATCAGATTTTTTTCAGATTTGAGGACAATTGAGGGGCTACACTGACGAATTTCACCTATATTTGACCCCTGACTGCTTTGAATAGTTCATTATCATCAGCAGTAGAGAGTCTGGCCTGGCAAACTTTGAATGTTGTCTTAGCAAATAATTGTCTGAAAGTTTTAACCAATTTTGAGCAAAGGCACTGGATTCTTGGAATGTTTGGGAAGAGATTAAAAGTTTTGTATTGACTATTATCACCTGTGTTTAACCCTAAGAGGCCACATAAAGAATGGTCTGAATGCTTAAATCTGCACCAGTGGACACTTAAAGTATGAATACATTCATAAGCAGTCAAACCTACACTCAAAATGTATGTATTTTTAATTTTATTACAAATTCATGTACAATTCATCTTTATTTCTATAGCGCTTTTTTTCAAAGCAGCTTAATATAGAAGTTCTAGTAAATTGAAACTGAGTCAGTCCAGTTTTCAGAGATTAAGTTCAGTTTAGTTCAGTTCAGTGTGGTTTAATTTTCACTGCTGAAAGTCTAAACACTGAAGAGCGAATCCATCGATGCGCAGCTCCACAAGTCCCAAACCAAGCAAGCCAATGGTGACAATGGCTAGGATAATGGCTCTACACTTATAGTTGTGCTCTAATGTTTGTAATGGGATACAATATATCCTTAATATGTCCCTCTGCAACTTATGAGTTATGTCATTTGTGTAGTGATATTTTGAATTCATCACAAATAATAACATTGATATCAGTATTCATATTAATATTGAATTTTCAGACTCACACGGGGTACCAATAAATGCGGTGGTAATTGCATTGGTTCATCTGAAATATTAATATTAATTACTACATTTGGGAGCTTGACAGGTAAATAAATAATGGTATTTTAGGGGTAGCACAATGGCTTAGTGGTTAGCACTGTCGCCTCATGGCAAGAAGGTCGCTGGTTCGAGTCCCGGCTGGGCCAGTTGGCATTTCTGTGTGGAGTTTGCATGTTCTCACCGTGTTAGCGTGGGTTTCCTCCATAGTCCAAACACATGTGCTATAGGTGAATTGAACAAACTAAATTGGCCATAGTGTATGAGTGTGAAAGAGTGTGTATGGGTGTTTCCCAGTGTTGGTAAAACGTATGCTGGAAAACGTATGCTGGATAAGTTGGCTGTTGGTGACCCTTGATCAATGAAGGGACTAAGCTGAAAAGAAAATGAATGAATGAATGAATAAAAGTGTTTTAGGGGTGGCACGGTGGCTCAGTGGTTAGCACCGTCACCTCATGGCAAGACGGTTGCTGGTTCGAGTGCCAGCTGGGCCAGTTGCCATTTCTGTGTGGAGTTTGCATGTTCTCCCCGTGTTGGTGTGGGTTTACTCCGAGTGCTCCGGGTTCCCCCACAGTCCAAAGACATGCGCTATGGATGAATTGAATAAACAGATATTGGCCGCATTGTTTGAGTATGGGTGTATGGGTGTTTTCCAGTACTGGGTTGCAGCTGGAAGGGCATCGGAGGGGAATGGAATAGCTGGTGGTTCATTCCACTTTGGCAACCCCTGATAAATAAGGGACTAAGCTAAAGGAACCTTAATAAATGAAAAGTATTTTAAATATAATTCCAAATACTGTTTTGTTGTTTGAAAGAATTGATTTGGAATGACATGAGGGTCAATAAATAATGGCATTGTCAGATTTATTCTTTCGACAAACAGTGTTTGAAGAAAATACCAAGAAACATCAAAGTCCGAGAATCTTCAAAGACCAAGACTTCAAAATAAAAGCTAACAAAGGACAATCTAAAAAAGCCAACATTGTTAGAAGGAAACCACACAGGCTCGTACAGTATGGAGTGACCCAGGATTACGTTTACCCAGCGTCTCTCATGCTCTCTGATCTGCCAGTTGCTTTAGTTCTTTTTTTGCAGGCTGTACAGAATAACATAACTAGATGAAAGGCATGTTAGAGCAGGGGGGGAAATAGTTTAGAACTAATCTATGCGTAGGATGAAAATGCTTTTCATTACAGCGATCTGTCTGCCTACTCTAAAATACCTGACCTCTTTTTTTGTTCGGCTGTATTATTTTGGAAATCCACAAGTTCTACAGTAGCATAAGATGATTTTGTTTTTGATTAGCCAGCAAATGGTTGAGTTTACTAAAGAAATAGCATAGAAACCCATTGCCTTTAAACACTGAAAGATTTTAGACATGTGAATTTAACGAGCCCCTATTATGCATTATTAAAGGTCATATTTTGTTTTGGGGGTCTCCAACAACAGGCTGATGCGCATGCAAGGTCAAAAAATATATATACATTTTCTTATAATATGCATTTATTTTTACAAGTCTATCTCAACGACTCCTATATGAGTTGTTCAGTGATTCATTTGTTCCAACCCCCTCCTTTGCGTGAGGCTAATCTGCCCTGATTGGTCCAATGACCCAGTTTGTTGTGATTGGTCGACAAGTGATGTTTTATAAACAGGAGGAGCACGCGCAGAAGTTTCAGTATCAAATACGTCATTGACAATTATTCTATTATCCAATCAGTTCTTGACCAAACCCCAATATATACCAAAGCTGTCTTACCTGCAGCATCTTACGACTTTAGCATCCCTCCACCACCCCGTCACCTCACCTCTTAAGCATTTCAATACCGGGGGGAGCGTTCTGGGGCCGGGCTAGATACTTCGCTCGAATCCCAATTCCTCTCTGTTTCCTGATAAGAGGAATAACTCGAGTTTGGGTGTCTTCCCCGAGCTCAGAGCCCTCTCCCCGGACAGCACGCCAGATACGCTTTATTCTGAAACTATTGCAAGTGTGAACTCGTGAATGTTCAGCATGAGATGGAGAGAAACGCTCACCATTGTTATGAAGTAGTCAGAGCACAGAGTATATGTGTGAGCCCAATACAGGAATGCAATAAACCAATGCAGTTAAACACTAGTATATTACTCTACTCTAAACTCTAACCTCAAGTAATAACAATGACACTCATTCAGTATTAATCCAAACAGTGGCAAAAGTTGAGCTATTTTGGAAATTGACTGTGTATAGGAACAGCAAATGGTGGCCAACGACAAACAGCAGGAGATCGCAAGCACAAAACACCTTTAAATAAGTCAAGGAAGAAGCCTGTCATGTTTTCAACGTGATTTTGGACGCAATATATGAATACCCCATACAGATTTAACCTGAGAAAAACCTTACAAGCACTGATCTACAATAGATATGATTTCAAGTCGTGCAGAGCGATTACAAGTTACAACACATATTAAATACATATTTTGCAAACTACAGAAAACGAGGCAACAATTTTAATCACACTTACATGTTCTGTAGGAAGGAGAAACACTTACAGGATCTGGAGGAAGAATAAACTGGTCCAAATAAACTGTGTAACAGTTATTTACAAAGTTCCATGCATTAGTAGTCCTTGCTGATCCTTCCTTTAATAACAATGGGAAAAAAAGATAGTGAACTTAATTGCAGAACAAAAAAAACATCTTTATTAAGTAGTGAGTCCCAGGGACAACACAAAACCTGCCTGAACAAAGAGGCATTTCAAAGGAGCCCCGGAGGAGAATCCAAGAAGTCCTAGTAAACACCCGGTTGGGTGAACACTGAGGCGGTCCTCGACACAAGTACAAGGTGAGTAACAAAACATCATGAACACAAATGATCAACAACACACTGATAAAAAAGTGGTATAAATAGAAGAAAAGGAAATAAGTGACAGGTAGAACTAATCAACCCAAATGACCTGTGCACCTGTGACTGAGAGCATCGGTGGCAGTGTTGCCAGATTGGGCGGTTTCCCGCCTAATTGGGCTGTTTTGAATTTGATTGTGTGTGTAAAAAATTACATAGGCAGGTAGAGAAAATTTGGGCGGTTTTGCAACGGCGCGCCCCCAGAACACCCATTCCCCAAGTGTACACTTATTACCTGCTTTCGTCCACCTCTACAGAACCAAGTCAATCCTCCTACCCTGGTCTTCACTTATAAACCACCGGTTATGATCTCCCAAAGAGATGCATCCCCCAGTCCTCAACTTTAGAGCGGGTTGTGATAGCATTCAGATTTCTGGGCGGCTGTTTTCACACTTCGACAGGTTTTGGAACGTTTTTGGGCTGTAATCTGGCAACACTGATCAGTGGTAATCTGTAACACAGCGAACAGTAGGAGAGAGGAGAAATGTGTTGTAACAACAAAACTGGGTCCTGAAGAGGATCCCAAACACAGCAAGTAAATCCACAACTTAACAGATGAAGAAGAAAATGCTAATAAAAAAAATCAAGGTGTTCAATAGTCCAAATATAGTCCAATAGTCAAAGTAGAGAGCTCATCTGGACTGAAATGAAAAAAACTTCAAAACTCCTACTGCCTATTGGCGTATCTCCAATTGAAATAACAAACTTGAGTGCACAAAAGATGTGATAGGTAAACGGCCCCTCATTACTTAGAGGTTGGCTCCTTGTGGGGTGCGGGATGTCTTTTGAAGAGCTGTATATTGACGTTTGAATATAGCAGTTGGATCAGGTAAAATAAAGAGAGATACATCACTATGCATTTCCTGTTCTCATTCTTCTGTCATTCTTACTTCTGGTAAAGTGATAAAGTCAATGGGTTGGTGACCAATGATCTACGGGATCTGTGCTACACCCATAGCTATTTTTGTTCAATAAATATACTAGAAAGGACATGCTGTGAGGTGTTAGTACGCTGTCCATACAACACCTGCATCTTTTTAACACCTGCCAAGGACCATAAAGTTTCTTTTATTATTATTATTGTGTCCTGATATGGAAAATAAACCTTGAAATTCAATAGGCTGTTCTAACTTTTACACATGACTTTATGATAATAGATAAGCCGCAGACTATTTGAAATACATTCTGCCGGTCGGACTTTGGACTTCCCTCATATAGTCATAACATTGCAGACTGTTTGTATGCAGTTGGTTCGTTTCTGCCCTTCAAATCTCCTGTTTCAATGTTCCAAATACCTCAAGGTTATGAGTAATGAATGCTTTGATTCAAGCACACCAGTTATGTCAGCTGGTAGCGGATTTCATCAAACTCTTCAGTGGGTTCCTTATGTCTGGTGTAGGTGGCGTTCTTTCATCCCCATTGAAATACTCCACGTAGTACATTTTTCTCTGTTGCCAAGGTCAATCTGGAAGCCAACATCAGTTAATCTAAATTAAACCTGCCTCTGGCTATTTATTCACTTACACTCATAGCTCTATCTGATCCTCCTTAGGGAAACTTGGTCTTATAAATCAAGATTAGGGAAAGTCGGTTTTCGGTTGCAAATAAAAAGTGTCACGCAACACCAAATCAGAAAAAAAGTTGGGTCAGTATGGAAAACACAAATAAGAAAAGAAAGAAGTCATTCCTGAATTGACTTTGACTTGTATTTAATTGCAGACAATACAACAAATATTATTTAATGTGTTCCTCATGATTTTTTATAGTTTTTCTTTTTTTAACACTTAAAATTATTCCAACTTTAGTTCTTTCAACACATTTCAAAAAAGTAGGGACAGTAACGCATTTACCACTCTGTAATGTTGCCATTCCTTTTCACAACACTTAAAAGACATTTCAAGAGTTCACACTGATGATGATCAATAAAGCGTATTTGGCATGCTGTCCCGGGAGAGAGCCCCGAGCTCGTAATATCCGCGAGCCCGGGGCTCCCTCCCGTTAGAAGGGCGAGAGCGGAGTTCGAGCTCAGGTAGGTCTCGAGGACTCCACTGCTTGTCGCCGCGTGAGAAGTGTAATCTAGTGTTGTTTTCGGTGATAATTTGGTTTAGTCGATTGGCTATTGTTTATGTTTTTGGACGGTGGAAGGAAACCGGGGTACCCGGAGGAAACCCACGCGGGGAGAACATGTAAACTCCGCACAGAAACACCAACCAGCCCGATAGGAGGTTGGACCAGCGGTGTTCTTGCTGTGAGGCCACAGTGCTAGCCACTGGGCCACCGTGTCGCCCTATCGGAAAAGGGGGAGGAAGTAGGGGTGGAAGGCGGGGAAGCTTCAAGACGAAGAGAACTGGAGTGAAAAACTCTGGTTATTTATAATGCTTCCGTAATTATCTAATGGGTCAGATTACGGAGCTAATGAGGAGCCAGCCGTGTTGATCATAAGCACGTGATCCTCTCGAAATTAGTTTATAAATAAACCACACTTAGGGACTGAAGACACCAAGTGATGAAGAGCTTCAGGTTTAATTTTGTCCCATTCTTCCTGCAAACAAGTCTTAAGGTGGACAACAGACGGGGTCTTCGTTGTCGCATTGTGTGCTTCAACATGCACCAAAAATTCTCTATTGGAGACAGGTCGGGACTGCAGGCAGGACAGTCAAGTTTCCTCTTCCTCCGCCGCCAGGACTTTGTAATGTGTTCAGAATATGGTTTTGCATTGTCTTGTTGAAATATGCATGGGTGTCCCTGGAAAAGAAGACAGCATATTGTGCTTCAAAATCTCTCTGTACTTTTCAGCATTAATGGTGCATCACAGAAGTGCAAGTTATTTTGCCAAGGGCACTGACACAACCCAAGACCATGACAGGATTCATTTGACCACAGTACACGTTTGCACTGTGTGATGGTCCATCCCAGATGCCTCCAAGCCCAGAGAAGTCGATGGCACTTCTGGACACTGTTAACATAGGGCTTTCCTATGGCACAGTTTTCTCTGGCATTTGTGGATGTAACTATGTATTGTGGTACTTGACAAAGGATTGCCAATGTAGTCCTGAGTCCATGTGGTGATATTGCTTATAGATTAATGAGTTGATGTAGTGCCGCCTGAGGGATCTTGTCTTTTATGCACTGAAATTCCTTCAGATTCCTTGAAACTTTTAATGATGTTATGCACTGTTGAAGGTGAAATATCCACATGTGTTCCTATCGTTCTTTGAGGAACATTGTTTTTGAACATTTCAATAATTTTCTCATGTATTTTTTGGCAAATTGGTGATCATCAGCCCATCTTTGCTCCTAAATGACTAGACCTTTCTTGGATGCTGCTTTTGTACCAAATCATAATTACAATCACCTGTCGACATCACCTGTGTCAAATCACATCATTATTTAACCAATTTGCCAGATTACTAGCCCTAGATAACTGCCCCTGGTCCAACTATTTTTGTAATGTGTTGCAAGAATCAAAATTGGAATATATAATTATTTTGAAAACAAAACAAAACAAAAAAAATTAAAATCATGAGAACAATTTAAATATTGTTTGTTGTATTGTCTCCAGCGAAATAAAAGTCAAAGTGAATTTAGAAATCACTACTTTCTTTTTTTTTTTTGCGTTTTCCATAAGGTCCCACCTTGTTTTGATTTGGGGTTGTACAATAACATATACAATATAGTAAACTCTGCTACAGTATGGTTCAAACAGTGGTGTAGTCCTAAAAAAAGGTGGTGTTCTATAACACCCAACCCAAATTTACATTTACATTTAGTCATTTAGCAGACGCTTTTATCCAAAGCGACTTACAAATGAGGACAAGGAAGCAATTTACACAACTATAAGAGCAACAGTGAATAAGGGCTTTAGGCAAGTTTCAGGTGTGTAAAGTCTAAGAAGCAAAGCATTAGTAATGTTTTTTTTTTCTTTTTTGAGAGAGAGAGAACAGTTAGTGGTATAGCCAGAGAGGCAGTTAAGATTAGGAAGGAAAGTGGAGACTAAATAGTTGAGTTTTTAGTCGTTTCTTGAAGACAGCAAGTGACTCTGCTGTTCTGATGTAGTTAGGGAGTTCATTCCACCAACTGGGCAGATTGAATGTGAGAGTTCGGGAAAGTGATTTCTTCCCTCTTAGGGATGGAACCACGAGGTGACGTTCATTCACAGAATGCAAGTTTCTGGAGGGCACATAAATCTGTAGAAGTGAGAGCAGATAAGAAGGAGCAAAGCCAGAGGTCGCTTTGTAAGCAAACATCAGAGCTTTGAATTTGATGCGAGCAGCAACTGGCAGCCAGTGCAAACGGGTGAGTAGCGGAGTGACATGTGCTCTTTTGGGTTCATCAAAGACCACTCGTGCTGCTGCGTTCTGAAGCAGCTGAAGAGGTTTGATAGAGTTAGCTGGAAGCCCGGCTAGTAGAGAGTTGCAATAATCCAGTTTGGAGAGAACAAGAGCTTGAACAATGAGTTGAGCTGCATGTTCAGATAGGAAGGGTCGGACCTTTCTGATGTTATAGAGTGCGAATCTGCAAGATCGAGCAGTTCTAGAAATGTGGTCAGAGAAGTTTAGTTGGTCATCAAATTTCAAATGAACGTACGCAAAGAAACAATGAAAGTCAGTTTCTTTGATTCATTCCTTATATATATATATATATATATACATAATATCAGCTACCTGTAACTATTAACTTCCACGAAAGAAAAAAGAAATACTTTGTCAATCTTGTCAATGTAAGTCTGTGGTTCCAGGTTAAGCCTAATCAGCAAGACAAGTGAGTATACCGAGGGTATACGCAATCATTGATCCTCAAAAGTCGTAGTACCCAAACAACTCATGGAAAAAAGTAAGCATACAGAGTATACTGTACGTGCGTATAGCCCCGACTACACCACTGAAATCAAAAACATTAAAGTATTTTGTCTCTTACTGTTTAGTTGATCAATGACTTTATGACAGTAATATAAGTATTTTCCCGCAGGGTTAAGATAGTATCCAGCTTGTGTATGCGTTGGGCTGTGTGTTTCTTTTTGACTAAGAGCCAAAAGACTGTGAGTTTCACAATTCCTCCTCTATACAGTGAAGACAATTTTTGGGTACTTTCCACTTTTTGTGACACAACAGTTCAAGCTTCGTTGGGGCATTATGACATCACTCGGATATAGTAAATCGACTGTGTACAGATATATTGATGTACTGAAATGTCTAGCTGTGCCGAAAGTTCATGAAGATCTGAAGGCAGCCACCGAGTGCCAAAACATTCCATCAAGGCTCATCAGCTTTATGCGCAGCTTTGCCTAGGCTCGCCAATACAGCACTTACGGTCTGTATAAAATATCCAAACAACATTTACAGGGCTATCAAGTCTCACCCATTCACAAATGACAGTTAGCAAGGTTACAAAAAACAATTCTCACTACATACATTTTTCTAAACTTGAGAGCTCTGGCTTTTAGGTATGGAATCACATTCACACCACTGAATAAAACAAATTAAACAGGTTGTAGGGACTTTTAATCTCAGAATTGCAAGTTTTTTATCAAATAAAGTCAGAATTCTGAGAATTAAAGCAGCAAATGTGAGATATAAAGCTGGAATTCTGAGATAAAAAGTCAGATTTACATATAAGAATTATGACTATATAGCTTGCAATTTGAAAAATAAGATCACAATAGCGTGATAGAAAGTCTGAATTCTGTGATAAAATGTTGGAATTCATGCAATTGTGACTTTCTCTTAGAATTGTGAAGTTAAAGTTTGAATAAAGTTAGAAATTCTGAGAAATGAAGTCACATTAGCTTGATATAAAGTCAGATTTGTAAGATAAAAAGTTGGAATTGTCAGAATTGTGATAAAAATTCACAACTGTGAGTCATGAAGTCAGAATTCTGACTTTATATCTCGCAATTTAGAGAAATAAGATTGCAGTTATGTGATATAAAGTCAGAATTCTGACTTAGTAACTCGCAATTTTAAGAAATCAAGTCTGAAATTGTAGATAAAATGTCAAATTTGCTTGATATAAATAAAAGTCAAAATACAGAGTTAATTCAGAATTCTGACTTTATAACTAATATAATATTGAGAAATAAAGTCACAATTTTATGCTATAAAGTCAAAATTGAGAAATAAACTGTTATATAAAGTAAGAATTGAGATAAAATTCACAATTACGAGTCTGAGATATGAATTCTGAGATAAAAAGTTGGAACTGCAAATTTTTTTAAGTCAGAATTTTGACTTCATAACTCATAAATCTCAGTTTTTAGAGTTTTTTTAGAGTTTTTATCTCAGAATTCTCACTTTATATCATACAATTGTGACTATTTCTCAAAATTCTGACTTTATATCTCGCAATTCTGAGAAATAAGATTGCAGTTACTGTATGTGATATAAAGTCAGAATTCTGACTTAGTAACTCGCAATTTTAAGAAATCAAGTCTGAAATTGTAGATAAAATGTCAAATTTGCTTGATATAAATAAAAGTCAAAATACAGAGTTAATTCAGAATTCTGACTTTATAACTAATATAATATTGAGAAATAAAGTCACAATTTGATGCTATAAAGTCAAAATTTGAGAAATAAACTTGCAATTGTGTGATATAAAGTAAGAATTGAGATAAAATTCACAATTACGAGTCATGAAGTCAGAATTCTGAGATAAAAAGTTGGAACTGCAGTCAGAATTTTGACTTCATAACTCATAAATCTCAGTTTTTAGAGTTTTTTTAGAGTTTTTATCTCAGAATTCTCACTTTATATCATGCAATTGTGACTATTTCTCAAAATTCTGACTTTATATCTCGCAATTCTGAGAAATAAAGTCTCAGTTGCTTAAAATATAAGGTCAGAATTCTGAGAAATAAAGTCAGAATTGTGTGATATAAAGTCAGATTTCTGAAATAAAAAGTTATATCCGCGTTTTATACTAGTAGTTTCGTGTTATGGAGACTGACTTTAAACTTGAAGAAATGGGGGTGAACAAAACCCACAGTGTGCTTTTCAGTGGGCAAGATACTACTCGTTCGCTTCAGGAAAAGTTTCCTCTTTTTATGGTTGAAGGGTTGGAGTCAGGAGGGGTGCAGCATGAGACTTTGCCCAACACTTTCTTCTTACACTCATGAAACATTCTTACGCTCATATACAGCAACTTCTCGAAGAAGAAGACGAAAATGAAGAGGGAAATAAAGATGTTAGTCATGGCTTTTTTAATCTTTCTCCTGAATTCAGGCAACATCAAAGGTAAGAGACAGAATTGTTAACAATTAGAATTGTTAACAAAAGAAATGCCTTAGAAGTGAAACCAGTGTATTTTAAGGGAAAACAAGTTGAAAGGGTACAGGAATATAAGTATCTTGGTACAATATTTGATACCACATTAAAGTTCCAGCAGAATTCAGAAGCTGTTGCTACGAAAGTGCATCAGAGAATGTATGTTTTTAGAAAACTGAACTCTTTCTGTGTAAAAAAAACGTATACAGAGAGCTTTTTATACCACCTATATCGAGAGTTTATTACGTTTTTCCTTTTCCGTTAAAGAGAAAAATCGACTTCAAAATTTAGTCAAGACTTGCTCCAAGATTATTGGTTTACCTCTGAGGAGTCTAGTGGAGTTACATGAACAGCAAGTATTAAGGAAAACTCAAAGTGTGATAAGAGATGACTCCCATCCTCTGAAGCCTTTTTTTGTTCTGTTAACCTTCTGGAAGAATGTTAAGAAGCATTAAATGCTCTTCCAACAGATATAAATGTACCTTTGTTCCTGAGGCAATAAGGCTTTACAACATTACACTTTAGCAAGTTTTAAATGTACATTTCTAATACATGTGTTTTTCCAAGGGTTTTTTTTTTTAAACTATTTATGAAGCTATACATGAAGCATGCTGGATTGGGATTGGATTGTTTGGATTTGGGTTTTTTTAACACTGTTTGTAAGTGATTTGTCTCTTTATGTGTTCGTTGTATCATGAAATGCTATTACCCTAATCTAATTGCACCTGGTGGGATTAATAAAGTTGTTAAACCTTAATTATTTATCAGAGCAAGGAAATTTTCACAGTCTGATAATATTTTTTCTTCTGGAGAAAGTCTTTTTTGTTTTATTTAGGCTAGAATAAAAGCAGTTTTTAATTTTTTTATAAGCCATTTTTAAGATGAAAATTATTAGCCCCTTTAAGCTATATATTTTTTCGATAGTCTACAGAACAAACCATCGTTATACAATAACTTGCCTAATTACCCTAACCTGCCTAGTTAACCTAATTAACCTAGTTAAGCCTTTAAATGTCACTTTAAGCTCTACAGAAGTGTCTTGAAGAATATCTAGTCTAATATTATTTACTGTCATCATGACAAAGATAAAATAAATCAGTTATTAGAGATGAGTTATTAAAACTATTATGTTTAGAAATGTGTTGAAAAAGTCTGCTCTACGTCAAACAGAAATTGGGGGAAAAAATAAATGGGGGGGGGGTTGGGGGCGAATAATTCTGACAAAAAAATTATATATATATGTATGTGTATATAAATATATATATATATATATATATATATATATATATATATATATATATATATATATATATATATATATATATATATATATATATAAATAAAAATAATAATAATACTATATATATGTATGTATATATATATATACATACATATATATAGTATTATTATTATTTTTATTATTTATATATATATATTTATATATATATAAATAGAGATATATATATATATATATATATATATATATATATACACATACATAAATATATATATATAGTATTATTATTTTTTTAATTAATTAATTTATTTTTGCCTCAACTACAATGAATCAAGCTGAATTTGTCATTAAAATGTCATTAAAATGATTTGACAGAGTAATGACACTTTTAACGAGACATTTTAATGACAAATACAGTTTTCAAGTATAGTACAGTTGTTCAACTGACAACGTGATCAGAAAAACATTCATGACACAATAATAATGCTTCATGGCAATCATGTTTATTACAGACAAGTTATGTTGTCTTGGTAATGTCAAGTTGTGATGACAAATATACAAACAGATTGTGATGTATTTGCTTATGTGAGGTTGTCGTAACAAACAATCTTTGTATTTAAAATGATATAACTGAACAAATAACACTTAATGACAGTTGTCATAAGCATGCATAAACTCTCATTCACATTCATGATGTGTCATATCATGATTATAAACGTTGCTTGACAGTCTTATGAACACCCCTTCAAGTACGTAGTGTTACCGAAAACGGTTATTTAAAATTGTATCCTATGTTAAGTTGTCCTAATGCATAGTAACATTGTTGTGTTACACATGCAGGTGAGATGGAGCTTCGCGCTTTTCCAACCCAGAAAACCAACTGCAATGAGAGGACAGTCTTACAGTGCAACATCAGCTCATCTGTGCCTCTGAACATTGATCAAATATACTGGACCAAACATGGAGAAAACGAGTTTAAATGCGACCCCAAATCCAGCAAGAGCCCTCCAGGATATGAATGCAGCTACACAAGGGAAGCACTAACATTAACCATCCTGCATTCTACACCAGCGCAAATGGGGCAATATTTTTGCTGTGTAATGGCAGACTCCTCACACGGATTTAAGGAAATCAACGTGTCAGTAGGTCAGTTCATTCATGCATTTAACAGCTAAATTTTGTGTTTTACGGTAACAATTGAACGTGATGTTCATGTGAATGAGAGTCTATGCATGCTTATGAAAACTGTTATTAAGTGTCATTTGCTCAGTTATGATATTTAAAATGCAAAGTTGACTTGTTTCAACAACTTGACATAAGCAAATACATCCCAACCGGTCTTTATCTTTGACGTGACAACTTGACATTATCAAGATAATGTAACCAGCCTGATCTCACGAGAAAACGTAAGTATTTTACGTTTTTGTCAGTTTAGTGGCTAATTCGTACGAATTCGTACAAGTTTATTCGTACGAAATTGTACGATTTTAAAAAGGAGGCGTGGCACCTAACCCCACCCCTAAACCCAACCGTCATTGGGGGATGAGCAAATCGTACTAAATCGTACGAATTAGATCGTACGAATTCATACGAATTAGCCACTAATCAAAAAGTTACGAATTGCCGTGAGATTGTGTTGATGTAACTTGTCATAAATCCGTCATCAACATGACTGTCATGAGGCCACTATAATTGTGTCGTGAATATTTTTCTGATCAGGTTTTCAGTGGAATAAGCTGTATTTGTAATTAAAATGTCTCATTAAAAGTGTTATTACCCTTATAAATCATCTTTAAGATCGTCATTAATATTTAATGACATTTTAATGACAAATTCAGCTTCTATCACTGTAGTTGAGGACGAAATATATTAATGACATATTTATAATGGCTTTGTGACAATCATGTTTATGACAGAGTTATGACAAATTTTGTAGTCTTGTCAAGTTGTCATGACACAGACAAAAACAAGTCGTGATGTATTTGATTGTTATGACAATTTGACAGAAACAATGTCATCATTGCATTGAAAATGTCATAACTGAGCCGATGACACAATGATACATTCATGACATGATTATAAAGGTTTCATAACAGTCTTATGAACACCCCTTCAAGTAAAGCGTAACCCAGTTTTTAATGAATAAATTAGTGTTCAGTTAATGAATGAATCACTCAGAGTGTTGAAACAAATGTTGTACTTAGCCTACAAGAAGCTGCGTGAAATCAATTGTCTCGATTTACATTACATTTCTTTAGACTACTTGAAGGGGTGTTCATAAGACTGTCACAAAACCTTTATAATCATGACATGACACATGCCATGAATGTGAATTTTATGCATGCTTATAACAACTGTCATTAGGTGTCATTAGCACAGTTATGACATTTTTATCGTTTGTTATGACAACTTGAAATTATCAAGATAATGTAACTTGTCATAAATCTGTCATCAACATGACTGTCGTGAGGCCACTATAATTGTGTCGTGAATATTTTTCTGATCAGGTTTTCAGTGGAACAAGCTGTATTTGTAATTAAAATGTCTCATTAAAAGTGTTATTGCCCTTTCAAATCATTTTTAAGAGCGTCATTAATATTTAATGACATATTAATGTCAAATTCAGCTTCTATTATTGTAGTTGAGGTCAAAATATATTAATGACATATTTATAATGGCTTCGTGACAATCATGTTTATGACAGAGTTATGACACATTTTGTAGTCTTGTCAAGTTGTCATGACAAAGACAAAAACAGGTCGTGATGTATTTGATTGTTATGACAACTTGACAGAAACAATGTCATCATTGCATTGAAAATGTCATAACTGAGCCGATGACACAATGATACATTCATGACATGATTATAAAGGTTTCATAACAGTCTTATGAACACCCCTTCAAGTAAAGTGTAACCCAGTTTTTAATGAATAAATTAGTGTTCAGTTAATGAATGAATGAATCACTCAGAGTGTTGAAACAAATGTTGTACTTAGCCTACAAGAAGCTGTGTGAAATCAGTTGTCTCGATTTATATCACATTTCTTTAGACTACTTGAAGGGGTGTTCATAAGACTGTCACAAAACCTTTATAATCATGACATGACACATGCCATGAATATGAATTTTATGCATGCTTATAACAACTGTCATTAGGTGTCATTAGCACAGTTATGACATTTTTATCGTTTGTTATGACAACTTGAAATTATCAAGATAATGTAACTTGTCATAAATCTGTCATCAACATGACTGTCGTGAGGCCACTATAATTGTGTCGTGAATATTTTTCTGATCAGGTTTTCAGTGGAACAAGCTGTATTTGTAATTAAAATGTCTCATTAAAAGTGTTATTGCCCTTTCAAATCATTTTTAAGAGCGTCATTAATATTTAATGACATATTAATGTCAAATTCAGCTTCTATTATTGTAGTTGAGGTCAAAATATATTAATGACATATTTATAATGGCTTCGTGACAATCATGTTTATGACAGAGTTATGACACATTTTGTAGTCTTGTCAAGTTGTCATGACACAGACAAAAACAAGTCGTGATGTATTTGATTGTTATGACAACTTGACAGAAACAATGTCATCATTGCATTGAAAATGTCATAACTGAGCCGATGACACAATGATACATTCATGACATGATTATAAAGGTTTCATAACAGTCTTATGAACACCCCTTCAAGTAAAGTGTAACCCAGTTTTTAATGAATAAATTAGTGTTCAGTTAATGAATGAATGAATCACTCAGAGTGTTGAAACAAATGTTGTACTTAGCCTACAAGAAGCTGCGTGAAATCAATTGTCTCGATTTACATTACATTTCTTTAGACTACTTGAAGGGGTGTTCATAAGACTGTCACAAAACCTTTATAATCATGACATGACACATGCCATGAATATGAATTTTATGCATGCTTATAACAACTGTCATTAGGTGTCATTAGCACAGTTATGACATTTTTATCGTTTGTTATGACAACTTGAAATTATCAAGATAATGTAACTTGTCATAAATCTGTCATCAACATGACTGTCGTGAGGCCACTATAATTGTGTCGTGAATATTTTTCTGATCAGGTTTTCAGTGGAACAAGCTGTATTTGTAATTAAAATGTCTCATTAAAAGTGTTATTGCCCTTTCAAATCATTTTTAAGAGCGTCATTAATATTTAATGACATATTAATGTCAAATTCAGCTTCTATTATTGTAGTTGAGGTCAAAATATATTAATGACATATTTATAATGGCTTCGTGACAATCATGTTTATGACAGAGTTATGACACATTTTGTAGTCTTGTCAAGTTGTCATGACACAGACAAAAACAAGTCGTGATGTATTTGATTGTTATGACAACTTGACAGAAACAATGTCATCATTGCATTGAAAATGTCATAACTGAGCCGATGATACAATGATACATTCATGACATGATTATAAAGGTTTCATAACAGTCTTATGAACACCCCTTCAAGTAAAGTGTAACCCAGTTTTTAATGAATAAATTAGTGTTCAGTTAATGAATGAATCATTCAGAGTGTTGAAACAAATGTTGTACTTAGCCTACAAGAAGCATGAATGTGAATTTTATGCATGCTTATAACAACTGTCATTAAGTGTCATTAGCACAGTTATGACATTTTTATCGTTTGTTATGACAACTTGACATAAATAAATACAACACATCACTGTCTTTGTCTTTGTCATCACAACTTGACTTTACCAAGACAACAAAACTTGTCATAAATCTGTCATAAACATATCATGTAGTGTATAACAGCGTCATTAATATTGTACAGTGGTACAAGCTTAATTAGTCATTAAAATGTAATTAACTATTAATGACGCTCTTAAAAATTAATTGACAGAGTAATGGCACTTTTAATGAGCCATTTTAATGACATACACAGCTTGTTCCACTGAAAACTTGATCAGAAAAATATTCATGACACAATTATGAGGGCCTTGTGACGATCATGTTTATGACAGATTTATGACAAGTTATGCTTACATCTTCAATCTTTGTACTGATGAAAACAAGTACCCTATATCTTTAATGGCCTGAGGGTCTGTTAATTAATATTTTTTGGTGAACTGTTCCTTTAACGAGCTAATTTAATGTTTTCACACATTTAATTGCATGATTTGTTTTAAATGCAGAAATAAATAGATCTGAAAGAATATTAATCAGTTGTTGTACATGTATTTACACAGAGCATTGCACTGGAGACTTCTCCTACGAGATGCCTGGACCTCAGCAACTGAAGTGTAGCTTTACAGGTCTGTACCCAGAGGGCACAATACACTGGTTTCAACATGACAGGAATGTGACTTCCATCGCTACACTCTCAATCCTGAAAAACCCAGATGGAACCTTCAACATCACAAGTGTTATAGACCAACAAGATGATCACGACAGATATATGTGCTCATTGTGGTCACTAAAACAGGGACGATACCTTAAAAAACAAGAGTTCAAAGTGCCCGTTGATGCTCAAAAGGCTCGTTTAAACAGGATCAGCTCACAACACTGTTTCTCATGGACTCTTCTGCTTCTGGGCCTCTTGTTTGTGTCTATAAGATCCATAAGTCAACTGAACTCCTATTAAAATATCACAATACGTGATAAGAGAACTTTTGGCAGGTTAAGTTATAGGTTAAGCAGGTTAAGGATACGTTTTTAATGAATAGCCAAATCCAGGGGTGTCCAAACGCGATCATGGAGGGCCGGTGTTCTGCATATTTTAGTTCCAACCCAATTAAACACACCTGAACCAGCTAATCGAGCTCTTAGGAATACTAGAAACTTCCAGGCAGGTGTGTTGAAGCAAGTTGGAGCTAAACTGTGCAATAAACGTTCTTCACCGGACTCAAGTCCATCAGTACCTGGTGAGCTACTGGGCAAACTAATAACACTGGATAAGTCGCCCATATAAAGGTAAGCAGGCAAAAGCAACAGAAGCGGTCTGTGGCTTCATATTGCCCCATATTGTTCATTTCCCACACAAAATGCAGCCATGCGTAGCCCCAGGTACATATTTGTGGTTTACCAGAAATGTAGACCGAGGTATGCATCCACAATGAGCCTGTGTTGGCCTAATAATACTAATTCATTCAATCCCTTTATTAATCTGGGGTCACCACGGAGGAATGAACCGCCAACTTATCCAACATATACCACATGTCTTTGGACTTGTGGGGGAAACCGGAGCACCCGGAGAAAATACACGCAAACATGGGGAGAACATGCAAACTTCACACAGAAACGCCAACTGACCCAGCCGGGGCTCGAACCAGCGACCTTCTTGCTGTGAGGGGATTGTGCTACCCACTGCGCCACCGTGCTGCCTTAATATTAATTCATCAAATAGAAAATCCCTAATACTTTCAGGGGTAGAATTTTTGCCTGCCATGCAGGATTTCTAACCTGATCTCAGAGAAAAAGTTCCCTGCGGGCACAAGACATCAACATGACGTCAGTTTGACGTTGTACCCCAACGTCGTGGGGACCTTGGATTTTGTTTGTAAATGAAAATCAGGTTGACGTCAGAACCCAATGTCAGGCCGACATCAATGTCCAACCTAAAATCAACCAATTATCAACATCTAATCATGTGGACGTTACCACTGTGACATCTTTCAGACGTAGGATTTTCGTCGCTTTCCAACACAACCTAAAATCAACCAAATATCAATGTAATTTGACATCAAAATAATGTTGTTCTTAGACGCTGGCTAGACATTGAATTTTGGTCACATGACGTCATGACCTAAATCTAACCTAATATTAATGTCTTTTGATGTTGTGTGCCTGCTGGGTTTATACAGGGATAGTTGTTTGAAAATGTATGACTTTTGGATAAAATCTATAATTTTAGTTTTGACAAATTCACGCTGGACTGAAGGACACAGCAGAACTTGGACTGTTCACAAATCAGCAAACACTTGTCTCATACCTTCAATCAGCAAAAACAAACTGATAAAGAATGCAGATGGTCACCAAATTACAATATATCAGTTGTTAGACTTTCCAAGACCCAAAAAAATACAGATTAAGGCACAATCCCATTTCAAACCCTTAGCCCTTCCTTTTCCACTCCCTTTAACTTGTCTCGATTCTCTCTTGGTTGGTGGCGTCGGGTTAAGGGAAAGTGCCAGACAGATTTTTCAGACCCACCTTACAATTACAAGTTACACAACATGGCTGCCCAAACAAACAAGGAGAGTCACCAACGTAAAAAATGGGCATGAATAAGAATCACTACATACAATCATAGTCTTGATGTTCACAGAAACATTTTGGGTTTTTTTATAATTAAATGTTGCTAACGAGAGTCCCTTATAGTAACACTGCAAAATATTCTACAACATATTTTATATTCTGATACCTACAGTAGTGGCAGGGAATAAGCTTTAATATTATACCGGAGGTGCTGTATAATTGTTTTCATGTGGTTACATCCATTGATATCAACATAAAATGTTGTGCTTGTTGCAACATGATCCACCAGTCATAACAGAGACTGAAAATGAACAGTTTCAAGTCCAAATACAGCACAAAATAACTGTGCGAGTGAGTTATCTGTTAAGCAATACTGTGTTTGTACTCTCTGGATTGACAACCACAGACGACATATTGTGTGACAAGTGAGCTAGCGACAGAATGTATTCGTTATTTCGTTTAATGATAAAGTGGAGACAATAAACATTACATTTTTTTAAGATAAATGGAGAACAGAAATTATAAAACGACACTTTAACCCTTTAACTGTCCCACCGAGAAAAAAACATTTTAGATTTCATTTCTTAACTTCTAATGTTGCTAGTTAACACACTCAATGCCCTTTCTTTCAACACATAATAATTTGTAAATTATCAGCCTCTACCAAATGGTTGATATGTCGCTTTTTGGTAAAAGTACCAGAATGAATACATATACTATGCAGTGTTTCCTCTAGGACTTTTTCCAGCTGTGGCAGCAGGCCTTTTTTTGCGTAGATCTACCAACTACCTATGGCGTTATTTCATTAACAAAGGTCGTGAGCGCAGTATTACAAATCGAGATCGCAACTATCTTCGTCTTGAAGAACCTCACTACTGATTGGTATCGAATTCCAGCATTGTGACAACCCTAATTAACAGTTGAGGTCAAGTTTAGGGGTATGGATTACATGTTCGAACAGAATTGAGGTATCAGGATCAACATTGATGTTAATCTACAATAGTTTCGCATCCTACTTGGCAAAATCACATCCACCCTCTTCACACTCACTTCAATGGTCAAAGGTAAGGTGTGGATGTAGCGGTAGGCTTATAAAATATAATTAGGATTAGGCCTAAACATGTTCATTCAATAAAAACAGACACATGGCCAATGTAAACAGATGAAAACAGTCAGCACACATTAATACACATCACTTAACTTTCAGCATGTTCAAAAACAAGCTTTAACAGATGACACCAGTTACAAAATTCCTGTACATTACTCCTCAATTCCTGCAAGTCCTGACAATTGCTAGTTCAGTTTATGTGTTCAGTTTATTTAATTCGTACTGATCAGTTCCAGCAGGGTCACTGGCTGATGAACATGAGTGAACAAACAAGAGTGAATATGTGTGTAGGCCAATGTGTCAGTGAAGAGCAACCTTGATCCAGGTCTTCTCTTTTATTAAACTGTGAGTGTTTTATCTTTAAAAATGAACTAATTTGCTGGTATAACAACATTTTTTTTTCAAACAGCATTTGATGAATTGCTCTTCATGTTCTCAAATTATCCTGAATGTAAAACATGCAGACTATAAATGATGACAAGCCACAATACCTAAGGAATATGTTGTATGCATTCATATAGTTTCAAAGATGTTGATTGAAATTAAGTAAATAAACAACCATGTCCACCTTATACATTACTTACCCAAGTACCCAACATAGGCTCATTCTGAAAGCGTAGCCCTATATACATTTCTGGAGATCGTGAATTATGTAGCCAGAAGTACGTATGGTTGCATTTAATTCTTTAAATGAACACTACAGGGCAGTATGTCGCCGTTCCCTTTCGCGCTTAGCAGCTAACCGCTTACCTCTGTATAGACGGCTTTGTCCAGTTAGCTCACCATGTACGTCGGTTGACTTGAGAGGCAGAGAGGAGTTGACCATGATGATGGGGTTTGAGTTTGGTGAAGAACAGCGGGTAAGACAAAAACAGAAGCCAAAAAAATAAAATAAACAAGTAAATAACAGGGTGAGAATGTGGTAAAAATCAGACGATGGCTCTTCTTTTTCTGAATTGCTTTTTAAATTTGTCGGTTGGGTTTAGGGAAGTGGGTGGGCGGGTCAATCTGTGCTTTTTAAAATACTATTGGTTGGGTTTAGGGAAGTGGGAGGGTGGGTCAGCGGATCGGTCAGTGAGTCAGTCAGTCAGTAAGTCGACAGCGGCCTCTGATGGATTTACGAGAGAAGAGCAGCCGCGAATGGCACTCGTGAGAGAAATTTGAGATCTGTAAAACCTTACACAGCAGCCTCTCGTGGATTCGTGAAAACAAAACCTACAAAAAACATATCTCCTGGGATGCATTTGATGGTCTCCAGAAATGTATATAGAGGTACGTTTTCAGAATGAGCCTGGGTTGCAAGTACCTCCGTGTGACCAGTGCTGTAGGTTAATAACTGTGACAAAAATGTGGTCTTCTTCCTTAAGGTGGCACTTGTGGCCTTAAGTTGCTTTCAGATATTAGTTACTGAAAGATGCACTAGCTGTTTAGAATTGTAAATATTAGTTTTTTTCCCCTAGATCCATTCTGCTTTGTTTTGTTACTAGCTCGATACGTGAGCTTACACTCAAAATATATATATTTTTTAACTTGTTCAAACTACTTAATTAAAATGAGCCGAAACAACACAATTCTTGAGATTTCATTTGGACAACTTAATTATTTATGTTCAATCCACATAAATTTGTTAAAAGTGTTAAGTTAATTTAATCAATTTGTGTTGGGACAACATGAATGAATTGTGTGGAACCCTGCATTTTTACAGTGTATTTGTACATTCCTTTGATCAAGCTTTTTGTTTCCCTCAATATAAGCCACTTTGAATAAAGGTCTGCTAAATGCATGATTGTAAATGTTTTACCAATCAGCTAATAATAAATTTGTATTTTTGTCAGTCTTGTTTTATTCATTTTCCTTCAGCTTAGTCCCTTATTTAGCAGGGATCGCCACAGCGGAATGAACCGCCAACTATTCCAGCATATGTGTTTTTATGCAGTGGATGCCCTTTCAACTGCAACCCAGTACTGGGAAACACCCAAACACTCTCATTCACACATACACTACAGTTTATCCAATTCACCTATAGCGCATGTGTTTGGACTGTGAGGGAAAGCGGAGGGACCCGGAGGAAACCCACGCAAACACAGGGAGAACATGCAAACTCCACACAGAAATGCCAACTGAGCCAGACAGGACTCAAACCAGTGACCTTCTTTCTGTGATGCAACAGTGCTAACCACTGAGCCACCGTGCCACCCCTTTTTAAAATTAAGAAGGGAGCAAAATACACCCTGTCAAACTACAAAATAGCAGCACACTGTAAATAATAACAATAATAACAACAACAATACGGTAGTCAACATTTGAAGTGGTTAAAAAGCTTTATTAAAGTTGTCCTAAAACTATTAAACAACACCCATTCTAGTCTTGAAATGTTGAAAATGTTAATCCACTTCAAATGTTGACAAATGAAGATTTGCTGTAAGATATCGTTATCTTAGCACACCAATAGAGTGATAAGTACATTATCCAAACACTAAACATATGTCCTCAATACATAATGAACAAGCATAAACCGTTTCAATGTGGTGATGTCATTGGCCCATGAACATTTCCTGCCTGTTGTCAAACTATTTCAAAACTGTACCAAGGGGCGATTAAATCATAACATTAGCGACAGAAGTTCAGATTAAAACAGCTGTCATAACACTATTTATAAGTATGTGGACCTTTTGGGATTCTAGGAAGCTATAGAAATTAAAAATGTAAAATAGGAAATATGTTAGGACCAAGCGGCAACCTCTAGCTCTTCTTCGTGAAGCAAATACGGAAGTAACTGAAACTGCAATTCATGGAAATTCTGCTAGTCCTGCCTCCATATGGAGCAGATTTCTATTGAGCCCACTGTTAGAATGGACAACTTTACAGCAGAAAAAAAGGTGTTTACAGCCTGGTACAAAGAACGATTTTGGTTCAAATAGATATGACAACTGTGATGGGTGTGAATTTTTTATAACATCCGTTTCCTTTATATTAGGTTATATTAAGTTTGCATAATTAAGGGCGTGGCCACTTGAGTGACAGCTAGATCTTGCTGGTCGCCGTCACGTCACCTCAGCTTATTCCGGCTGATTAACTGCTGAACTCGGCATATTCATCGTATTTTTGTGTTGTTTTATGTGGCTTTACACAGTCAGTTACCTTTTGGAAATATTTCCTACAATTATCAGGTGATATGGCATGCTGTGTGCATTTAATTGTGCTCACAAAGCATTAACGTGTCCTCCATTTCCCAGGTGAGTGAAATTATATACTTATATACCAGCTCTATAAATAAATTTGTTTTATTTAAGATCATTTTTCATTTATATTTTTCTTTAGAGCTGTAATGCACTCCAGAATCTGACAGAGTGATTAGCTGTAGGCTCTAGAACAGTCAATTGAAATGTTTTCATACAGTGTTATGCCTGGAGTTCATAAGTAGTCTTGCATTTACTAACACAGTCTATATTTAAAGTATTTGGAAGTAATTTGGGTTTTCCTCCTATAGTGAATGAGGGTATAGGGGTGATTTTTAGATACATTCAATCCCTGAATATAAAATGTCTCTTTTCAGGTGGTGTCAGTTAATCTTAATTGCAAATGAGTCACGCAACAAAACATACAGTAGATTGAAACTCTCCCATATAACAGAGAATCAGTTTACAGAAGTGTGACCAGCTCCCGGTGTTACAGTTACCAGAAGTGTCCTGCATTTTTATCTACATCCCCTAGGAGGCAGACTCACACTGCACTAAATCACTGGCAGTGGTTCTCAACTGGTTTCTCAGCCAAGGACACAGATCAACTGTGATTCAAGCCAGTAATCATAACTTGATCTCAATGTCAACAACAAAACACATGAGAAGAGATCCTAATTATGCACAATCAATTATATAATGTGCAATATAAAGAACCTTTGCTTTAAAGATAAAAAGTTTGATGTGCTAGATCAGTATTTCCCAATCAAGTTCCTAAAGGCACACCAACAGTACACATTTTCAACCTCTCCCTAATTAAACACAGCTGAATCAACTCATCAGAACATTAGAAGAGACTCCAAAACTTGAAGTTAATAGGCCAGATAAGGGACACATCTAAATATACTGTTGGTGTGCCTCCAGGAACAGGGTTGGGAAACACTGTGCTAAATACTGCACATGCTTGCCCTTTAATTATGCTAATTTATAAAGGCCTGAATTTCTAAAATTCACCTCATAGATGCAATTTGGCACTTCTGGTCCTTGACATGTGATGTGCATATTAACTCTTTATCTGTTCAGTGGGATTGCAGAAAGGTGCAGTGAAAAAAAGAGTGACTCTTTAGCCTTGTGTTCAACAGAACTGACCTAAACAGGCTTGAAAAAGGTCAGCCAAACAAAGAAAGCTATTTGGAAAATGAAAAATATATATATACAATGTGGATGAAGTGATTTTAATCGCTTCAGTTGGTACGGAAATGCCAACAGGCCCAGCCGGGACACGAACCAGTGACCTTCTTACTTTGAAGCAACAGTGCTAACCACTGAGCCACTGTGCTGCCACAAACACAAGCAACCGTATGAAATTAAAATTAAGATGTTTAAACCTTAATGTCAAAGACCACAGTGTTTCTTCTTCACTTTACAGTTCATCACAAGCCCTGCTTCAACACACGTGTCTCTTATATTGCTCCTGACGAATTTAGCTTCTTCAGGTTGTTTAACTGTCGTCAGAGATAAACTTTGCATTACAGCCTCTGCTTCAGGTCATCTACACAGTTTTGCGCTGTTTAGGCCATTACAGTGTTAATAGTAATACATTAATAATATTAGTCACCTCAGAAACGTAATACATTTTCAATTTGTAAAATCTCAGTTACATAATTTCAATACTAATACACAGTTAGTATCCATAATATGGCTCCACACGGTGATCAAAAGGATCAAAAACCACTGCTGATTTAAAAATGATGATGTTCTGTGTCAATACAGGAAGTGGGATTCTGTTTCATATGACTTAAAGGAAAAGTACCCAACACAGCTTTAAATCTGTCAACACTGGATTGCCAGTGGCTGCATATTTTCTGGTAAGTTAAGAACTTATTTTTCATATTTCACAATTTGTGTAGTCAAATAAAGATTAATAGCTAATTTTAGCTTTTTTTTTTTTCTTACATGAACGTTCAGACCTGAATACTCAGACCTGATAGCAGTTTTTATTTACCATTTATACATTAATATAACAGGAATATTAGTTTAACAGCTTTAACAAAAACTAAAGAATCTTAATTGAGACTAAAACCTATTGTGTAGCATTGATTTTATGTCTATACTTGAATGATTTGACCTGTAATAGAAGTGTAAATGTCCAAATGAAGTGCTAGAGAGTGCATACATGTGCGCAGAAAACTTAAAATATTAAAAACCTTTAATATTATTATATATATATATAATATACCTAGTAATATTATTTTATTTTTAGTGTCAGTCTAGGAATATCACTCTACTTAAAGTTTCTTTAGCTTATAATCATAGGAGAACCGATTTAAGTACATAGAGTTCTATTCATGTCACCAAATGTACATCAAGGAATTTGGAAGGAAAGATACGGTTTAGTTTTATATGGAAAATTTGGTGGATCTCTTGGCCACCCCACCAAAAAATAACATAAAGGTGAATTTGCTGATGACTGGTTATTTAAAATAAATAAATGTAAAGATAAATGAAAGGTTAGACATTTAAAAAGTCATCGACTGTGTCTTTGAAATCAGCCTTTAAGCATGTGAAAGTCAGTTCCTCTTAGCATCTGATGTGGTTTTGACATGTGACTCTTTCTGCCTAGAAATGTTGCAACAGTGTCTTTCATTTACGTAAAATCAAATAAAGAGGATATGATCCTACGTAGAACTTTAGTACAAATACATTGCAAAACGTCTTGTCATTGATTCCAGTTGTAAGAGCAAGAAATAATAACTTGACTTCTAGTTGATCGTTTGGAAAAGTGGCAGAAGGTGGACTTTTCAGATGAATCATCTGTTGAGCTGCATACTGATCATCACTAATACTGCAGAAGACCTATTGGAACCCACATGGACCCAAAATGCTCATAGAAATGAGTCAAGTAAAGTGAAGGAAAAATCATGGTTTGGGGTTACATTCAGAATTGTGTCTTGCGACAGATCTGCAGAGTGCATGGCAACATCAACAGCCTGAGGTATCAAGACATTTGTGCTGCCCATTACATTACAAACCGCAGGAGAGGGCAAATTCTTCAGCAGGATAGCGCTCCTTCTCATACTTCAGCCTCCACATCAAAGCTCCTGAAAGCAAAGAAGGTCAAGGTGCTCCAGGATTGGCCAGCCCCGTCACCAGACATCAACATTATTGAGCATGTCGGGTAAGATGAAGGAGGAGGCATTGAAGATGAATCCAAAGAATCTTGATGAACTCTGGGAGTCCTGCAAGAACGCTTTCTTTGCCATTCCAGATGACTTTATATTCTATATAGTACATTATTTCTGTTAAGTGACATGACTTTTGGTTAAGCAGAGTCTGACCTTACTGTCCTAATGAAATCATTAAAAATCAAGGCATGATCATATTTTATTTTGGTAAAATAAGCGTCATCTAGAGGCCTTTGCCTTTCATATTAGCCACTTCTGTTACCAAATGATCAACTAGAAGTCAAGTGATTATTTGTTGTTCCTTAAACTTGGATAGGCGACTTTTGTCAGGACTGTATTCTTGTATGTAGTAAAGAAAACACTAACAACAAAATATATAGATTTACTTGATCATATTATGGGTAAAATGCTTCATTTAAGACTTGGCTATACTGTATTTCATAATTAATAATAAAGACTGAGGCATTTTATATTCAATAGAGTAAAAGCTAACAGTTTAAACCCCACTGTTTCCACATGTGAAGTCAGTCCCTCAGAACAAATGAAGATGGACAGAGACTTTAACATGACTCTCAGTGTCAAGACCGAAGACAAGGACTTAAATGAGTTTTGCTTCTCCTGGATTAAGCTGTGTGCCTGAACAAGAATCTTCATACCTCCAAGATGAAGTGATGCAATGACATCTGACCTCAGGTAACACACTTTCCATTAACAAATGGAATCAGAGGGATTCGTCTTAAGTAAAGTCAGAATTCTGTTAATGCAGATCTTGCCTAGCTTTAACACATTGTAAATGTCTCTTTTTATCTTTTCATTCTACTGGTTTCAAATCTATCTGAATTCATGTCTGTACAATGCTGTTTTAGCTTGGTGTTACAGCCTGACTGAATGAGTTTGTTGTGTTCCTAATAGTTTGCTAATAGTTAATGTATAAATTATAATTAAAGTTAACAAACACCTGCGGTCACACTTTATTTTGATGGTCCGTTTGTTTAATTTAGGTTGCATTGCATCTACATGCCAACTAATTCTCATTAGATTCTAAGGAGACTGTTAGGGTTGGGATAGGGTTAGTGTAAGTTGACATGTAGTTGCAAAGTTTCTTATAGTCAGTTAAATGTTTGTTGAAGGAGCAATATCAACAGATATTAAGCAGACAGTCTACTAATACTTAACTGTAGAACCGCCATGGGGTCAATTTTACCCATTACTGTTAATCAAATGTACATAACAGACCATCAATAACGCATTCAAGCCTCCCAGTCATCGACTTTTACTAAAATTGGCTTATTTACAATTCCCAGATATTAAAAATTGTTTAGATAAAAATAGATTCAAAAGTGGGACATTTTTACCTATAAGCGCGAGCCTGGGTCAAATTTACCCACTATAAAAAATGCTTGTATTTATACACCGCTTATGTTTGAAATTACTCTTACTGACTTTTACTTTCAATCTCACTCACTGAATTAGTGGTTATAACAAATAAATAAAGTCACAATGACTAAAATTTGGCGATTTGTATAGCTATTAAAAACTCAAAATACAATGAACGATAGAGAGTCTGGAGAAATAAGATATGCATCAGAGTATGATGGCTCAAATTTAGATATTTCAACCTACTCATGAGTGTTCAAACTTTATTGGTGTTGTTATCCTAAAATAATGTTGTTATCCTGAAATAATAATTTCATAAGTCTAGACCTGGGGTGCCTAAACTCGTGCCTGGAGGGCAGGTGTCTTGCAAAGTTTTGTTCCAACGCCAATCAGACACACCTGGGCTAGCTAATCAAGCTCTTATGCTGCACTAGAGTTTGTGTGTGTGAAATTCGTACAGTATTGCAAAAAAGGGGCGGGATTAAACAAGATGATTAGACATTTTAACAAAGCTAGCGATTGGTCCATATTTAAAATTGGTCCAGAGAGGTCCTGTTTTGATCTTCGATCGGTCTCACGCAGTCAAGTGATGCGATTTTGCAGGTCAGAGTTCACCAAGCTTGAACTTTGCAATGCAGAGACCTGCGAAACTTGACGCACGAGCTTGCGTTTCCGGTCTGACGCATTTGGCGTTCGTATGAATGGAAGTCTATGGGGAGAAAAGTGCAGTGTGATCACAGCTTTACCATGCTTTCTAGAAACATCCTTGCAGGTGTGTTCAGGCAAGTTGGATCTAAATCTGCAGGACACCAGCCCTCCAGGACCGAGTTTGGACACCCCTGGTCTAGACACTTTTTGTTAACAGTGGTGAAAAACCACTATCTAGCAATAACTAAACAAAATTTGTGTGCACTGGCGATTTTAGGTATACAGCGACCTCCGGCAGTTTTAGTGTTAAATAGACCATCAAAATAAAGTGTTACCATAAATGTAAATTGGTATTGTACTCAAGCTTTTTACAGTAATTTCTTTTCCATTTGCTTTCTGTATGCATCAGCAGGAGAAAGAGATCAGAGCTTTCACAACCCAGCTGTGTATCTGTAAAACGTAACATCCATGATTCCAGGAACCAACTTTTAGATTAGATTAGATTAGATTCAACTTTATTGTCATTACACATGTACAAGTACAAGGCAACGAAATGCCAGTGACCTCTGACTTCAGGATGAGTAACGCACAGAGACAAACTGGAGACGAAACAGAGGATGGTAAACTACAGAGCATCAAAGACCAACACAAAACCTGCATGAAGAAAAAATATGAGCGATTATTCGAGGGAATCAAACTCCAAGAGAACCATGCCCTACTAAATAGGATTTACACTCAGCTGTACATCATAGAGGGAGAGAGTGAAGGAGTGAATGAAGAACATGAGGTTTCACAGATGGAGAAAACAGCCAGAACAAAACACTCACAACACTCTTCAATCTACTGCAATGACGTCTTTAAAGAGGAGAAAGAGCAGATCAAGACTGTTCTCACCAAAGGCATCGCTGGAATTGGAAAAACCGTCTCTGTGCAGAAGTTCATTCTGGACTGGGCCGAGGGAAAAGCCAATCAGGATGTAGATTTCATGTTTGTGCTTCCATTTCGAGAGCTGAACTTGATTAAAGATCATCAGTACAGTCTTCACAGACTTCTGCTGGACTTTCATCCTGAACTTCAAGATCTGGAGCCTAAGATTTACGAGGAGTGTAAAGTTGTGTTCATCTTTGACGGTCTGGATGAAAGCAGAATCACACTAAAGTTTTCAGATGCTCAAAAAGTTTGTGATGTGACTGAGACTTCATCAGTGGCAATGCTGATGTCAAAGCTGATGAAAGGAGAGCTGCTTCCCTCTGCTCTCATCTGGATCACCACCAGACCAGCAGCAGCCAATCAGATCCCCTTCAAATTCGTCAATCGTCTGACAGAAATTCAAGGATTCACTGAGCCTCAGAAAGAGGAATATTTCAGGAAGAGAATCCGAGATGAAGATCAAGCCAGCAGAATCATCTCCCACATCAGAAGAGCAAGAAGCCTCCACATCATGTGCCACATACCCGTCTTCTGCTGGATCTCATCCACTGTGCTTCTGAAGCTCCTGGAAGAAGATCTGAGTGCAGAAATCCCTCAAACTCTGACTGAGATGTACATCCACTTCTTGCTGATTCAGATCAGCATGAGGAACCAGAAGTATGAGGAGAGGGATCCAGAGAAACTCCTCCAGTCCAACAGAGAGGTGATTGTCAAACTTGCTGAAGTGGCTTTCAAACAGCTGATTAAGGGCAATGTGATGTTCTATGAGGAGGACCTGATTGAGAGCAGCATAGATGTCTCTGACACATCACTGTATTCTGGGATTTGCACTGAGATCTTTAAGGAAGAATCTGTGATTCATCAGAGGAAAGTCTACAGCTTCATCCATCTAAGCATTCAGGAGTTTCTTGCAGCTTTACATGTGTTTTACAACCACATAAGCAACACTACAAAAGCTTGTTTTGATTCACTGCATAATCTCCATGAAAGAGTAGTAGATAAAACCATTGAGAGTGCGAATGGGCGACTGGATCTGTTCCTGCGGTTCCTGCTGGGCATCTCATTGGAGTCCAATCAGAGCCTCTTACAGGACCTACTGACACACACAGAGAAGAGCTCAGAGAGCATCCGGAGGAGCACACAGTACATTAAAAAGAAGATCAAAGATGGACATCAACTCTCCACTGAAAGATCCATCAATCTGTTCCTCTGTCTGCTGGAAGTGAAAGATCAAACTCTATCCAGAGAGATTCAGGAGTTTGTGAAATCAGACAAACACTCGGAGAAGAAGCTCTCTCCTGCTCACTGCTCATCAATCGCCTACATGCTTCAGATATCAGAGGAGGTGCTGGATGAGCTGGAGCTCAAGAAGTACAACACGTCAGATGAGGGCAGAAGAAGACTGATACCAGCTATCAGCAACTACAGAAGAGCACTGTGAGTGTTTAATCAAATGTTAAAGTGAAGAGATAATTCTGAATGGAATTTCTAGTGTTGTATTGATAGATCTAGAGCTCAACCCTGTTCCTGAATATCTACTTTCCAGCAGAGTTGAGCTCCAACCTTGATCAAACAAAATTAAGCCAACTTAGAAGGATCTGAAGAAGCACTTGGTACAGTAGGTGACACTTTAATATGGCCATTAATGACGCGCCTTGTATCGTCACCACTCTAAAGGATTAAGAACGTGTTATTTAGGTATGACCGCAGTTTGCTACTATGCTGTTAGGGGGCACAAAGGGACAGGATGCGAACGGACTGAAATATCCTATACAGTAGCTGTAAATACTTTTCTACTTGTAAATAAAGATAAACATGAGGATTCACTTTGGAAAGTAGAAATAAAGAAGACAACTAAAATGAAAGTACAAGCATAAATACAAATAAGTAGGCATAAATAAATAAATAAATAAATAAATAAATAAATAAATAAATAAATAAATAAATAAAGCAGTGTTTTAGCCTAAATATCAAGAGATGTACAGTGTTTGTTATTTTAAAGTGGTATGACTCAGTCAATAAATAAGCTTTTTTTATTTACGTTTTCCTATACAGATTTAATTTACATTTTCGCTGTTGGTTATATTATACTATCTTATTTTATGTCTTAATTACTGTACATAAATAATAAATGAATAATTAAAAAGGCCTAATTGTATATTTAAAGACAATTCCAGCGAAACACTAAGAAGCAGTCCGGTGTTTTTTTTATATATACAGGCCTACTATAATTGAAAAGAAAACTGCAAAGTCTGCTATATTATTTTAATTCCAGCCTATATTGTTTTAAATTATTTCCTCTGTATCTGTTACTTGCGATTCAATGTGGACGCACTGAACGAGAGGAGAAACAACAAGTCAATATTGACCATTTTTTAGGCTATAGGCTACTATAGTATATAATAATTTAGTTTTTACTTATAGTATTGCATTAATTTGCATTGAAGTTTTATAATTTATACAGGCCTAAAATGAACGCCTTGATTCGGAGTTACTGTTTAAAACAAAAAACCTGAGTTTTTAATGACGATGTGGGTGTCACAAAATACTTTTTAAATCAATGTTTTTTATTATTATTATTATTATTATTTAATGTGAACAACCCTTAATAAAAATATTAATGTATTTATTACACCACCTTATTGAAAAAAAAACTATCAATTACAGTGCTTCCCGCCGGTTTGAAATATAGGACTTGTAATGGGGTTGCACAGTGGCGCAATGGGTAGCACGTTCGCCTCACAGCAAGAAGGTTGCTGGTTTGTGTGTGAATGTTACCCAGTGATGATTTGCAGCTGGAAGGGCATCCGATGCTTACAACATATGCTGTATAAAGCTGCGGTCACACTTGACTTTTCTTCCCCTAGACTTCCATTCATACGCACGCGAATGCGTCAGACCGGAAACGCAAGGTCGTGCGTCAAGTTTCGCAGGTTGCTGCGGTGCAAAGTTCAAGCTTGGTGAACTCTGACCTGCGAAATCGCATCGCTTGACTGCGTGAGACCAATCAAGGATCAAAACAGGACCTCTCTGGGCAGAAATATAAAACTTGAAGCAATCGCTCGCTTTTTTTTAATGTCTAATCATCTTGTTTAATCCCGCCCCATTTCGCAGCGCCGTACGACAGAATTTCGCACACACAAAGCCCAGTGTGACCGCAGCTTCAGTTGGTGGTTCATTCCATTGTGGCGACCGCAGATTAATAAAGGGACTAAGCTGAAATGAAAATGAATGAATGAATGACTTGCGGTGGTAGCCGGATTGAACCACACCGTTTACCCACATTACATAAATAGTTAACTATATGCGACGAACAAAACATTTTTAATTTTTAATAATAATTGTATTTATTATGACACGTTTCTTTTTAATGGGTTAAAGTAAAAAGACTGAAATAAAAAGAAATGCTTTATGCTATTCAGGAGCAATGTGCACCCACTGACAGGTCAAATCTGCTTCTCTCTCTCTCTCTCTTTCAAGTTCAAAGCAAATATGAATGCCAAAGGCTTTTAGATATGTATGTAAAATAGCCTATGTAATATATTAACATCATCAAATTAATAAAATAATTAGCAAATGAGAAATAAAGGATAGAAAAGTGAATGAAAACTGACATTATCTCTAAAAATCAATTATAATTGCAATATTTAAATGAGTAGATGTTTTAAATAAGGCAAATGCATTGATAAACCATTACTTATGGTGTATATATTTTGCAGCCAGTTTAGATGTCATTTCGGCAGAGGAAACATTTAGTGTTGACATCTGTAATTAAAGACTTATGCGTTTGAACATGGTTGCAGCTGAACTCTGCGGGAAGGAAGATCTCCAGGAGCAGGATCTCCCCTGATCTATGTTTTAAATAAAACCAAATGATCTGAATTCAATGTTTTACCTTTTTTCTAGTCTTGCTGGCTGTGATCTCTTTGCTCAGGATTGTGAAATTGTATCATCAGTTCTTCAATCCACCTGTGTCCTGAGAGAGCTGGACCTGAGTAACAATGACCTGCAGGATTCAGGAGTGAAGCTGCTCTCTGATGGACTGAAGAGTCAAAACTGTCAGCTGGAGATACTGAGGTCTGACTTTCATGTTGAGTCGTGATTATTTAAAGCTCAAGATTCTTTACTTTCTCTAAAATTGCACCCCGGTCTGTGTCCGTAGGTTGTCCGGCTGTATGGTGACAGAGGAAGGCTGTGGTTTTGTGTCTTCAGCTCTGAGTTCAAACCCCTCACACCTGAGGGAGCTGGATTTGAGCTACAATCACCCAGGACAATCAGGAGTCCAGCTGCTCAAACATAAACTGGAGGATCCACACTATAAACTGCAGAAGCTTGAGTATGTGGGACAATATGAGTATTATATGTCCAATTGGTGGGATGAAAACCACTGCTATAATAACCTTAATGATAATTTTTACTTAAAATAAAGATTTCTTAAAACCATTTATATTTATACAACTGTTAAACAGTTTTATTGCACATTAGATATCAGTTCAATAAACAGCCTGTGTTTTGGTTTTGTTTAGTTTGCACCATGGAGGACATTTCAGGATCACATCTGGACTGAGAAAATGTATGTCCACACACACACACATACATGCATATTTAAAGGGCCATTATTAGGGCCATTTGCCTTAATCTGAATTTACATGAGTTGCTTTTGAATGTTCCTTTCATGATTCCGTTTTACACGTTATAACACATAATTCGATTACCGTCATTGCGTCACCGCGCTATCCACATTTCCTCCAGAGTTTCATGTAATTTCGGGTGTTTCATTCTTAATTTGTCGACTTAAACTGCAGTTTGGCACTTTCACTTTCATTTAGGAACATTTCATGCATGCCCCTTGACAAATGAGATATCGGATGCGAGGAATTGCTGAAAGAGTGTAGTTTTGATTGGAATTTTATACCACACGCTAAATGGAAGAAAACAAAAAACCTCTGCATTTCTCAGTAGATGCAGAGACTCAATAGGTGCAGAGAATAGTATCAAACAGCAGTATGTGTATAGACTATCCTGTCATAAAATTTAGCGAAAATCCTACACGACGGTAATAGTTTGGTTAAGGTGTTTACATGTTTACATTCAGAGAGCAGCATTTACAGCGGATCTTTCAGTCCATAATATTGTAGTGATATTAACGTACTGTAAACTTAGTAACTTAATAAAATAATAATAATAATAATAATAATAATTACTAATGCTTAGCTTCTTAGACTTTACACACCTGAAACTTGTCTATAGCACTTATTCACTGCTGCTCTTATAGTTGTGTAAATTGCTTCCTTGTCCTCATTTGTAAGTCGCTTTGGATAAAAGCGTCTGCTAAATGACTAAATGTAAATGTAAATCGTTTTGACTAAGGTATGTCTTTAAAAACTGAAATAGTACTGCTGACGATGCTAACAAACTTTGCCATCAGAATAAACATAAACAGCAAATCTGTAGAGACAGGACAATCAACACCAACTGGAACCACGGCTGCGTCCGAATCTGCATTCTTCCATACTATACAGTTCACTAAAATCAGTATGCGAGCCGAGTAGTATGTCCGAATTCATAGAATTAGAAAATCAGTATACGAGAAGTACCCGAATGACCAACTACTTCCGACAAGATTCTGAAGTGCACATCCCATTCCCCCTGCGCTATCCCATGATGCCCCTCGAGAGAATTCAAAATGGCGGATGTAGTACATCCGAATTCCATTCATACTGCTCACATTCATACTGTACAGAACGTACTTTTCGAACGGCTGAGTAGTACATTTAAATTCAAATGCAGTACCTACTGAGTAGTTGGCGGTTTCGGACGAGTGGCTTTTAAAGACAAGTGGCTAATTCGGATTCCATCATTTCCAGATGCGAAAAGCTCTCGGGTAAAAAAAGAAATTCTTACAAACATATTATTGTTGCGTGTTAGCAGACCACTGTAATCCACAAATGTGGGTCCACACGTGAGCGGTGCTCTCATGACAGGGAAACCACATCACCAACAACTGTTGCAGCACATTTATGAGTGCAACACTGATGACCCATATCTCTGAACAATTCTTCTTCCACTTGTTTTAATTACGGTTGGCAACACAAATGGCATTTCTCTGCCGTCAGAACACTGTAACGAGTAAAAACAGTCTTCAAATCTATATCATGCATATTAATGAAGTTGCATCTCATTTACAATAGAGCATGCTAATTGGTTCGGACCAAGTCTTTCCCATGAATTAATGCTGAAACTCAAAGACATCACGTTGTACTAGCCAGTACAAACAGCAAGCCTCTGGAATTTACACAATGATCTCATGGCCGTGACGCAGCTTCAAAATTTCTTTGCAAACCAGAACGAATTTGCATGAAAAAACCCCAAAACAACCCGTTAATAATTAGACGATGTTTGTGCTCTTGTGTACAGATGCCTGTGATCTCACACTGGATCCAAACACCGCACACAATCAACTGGTATTGTCTGAGGAGAACAGAAAGGCAACAAATGTGAAAGATCCTCAGCCGTATCCTGATCATCCAGAGAGATTTGAGCAACAGGAACAGGTTCTATGTAAACAGACTCTGACTGGACGCTGTTACTGGGAGGTGAAATGCAGCGGCTCATGTCAAGTGGGAGTGGTTTACAGGGGAATCAACAGAAAAATTGGGAGTAACTGTCGGTTTGGACGCAATGAAAACTCCTGGACTGTGTACTGTTATGATGAGGTTTACACAGTCTGGCACAATAATAAGAGCACAGAAATCATTGCTCCTTCAGCTCGTACCAATAGAGTAGGAGTGTATGTGGACGTGTCGTCCGGCTCTCTGACCTTCTACAGCGTCTCTGACACACACACACTCACGCACATACACACATTCGACACCACATTCACTGAAGAACTCTATGCTGGATTTAGCGTTTATCCTGAATCTTCTGTGTCTCTTTGTGAGATATAATGCCACTGAAGCTTTGTTATTATCTGCATTATCTTTGTCTTCATTCAGCTGCACCACTTTGAGACTGTGTTTATCTGCACTTATTCTCATCTACAGCAGTATCTGTGAAGAATAAAGAAATCAAGCATTCTCCGTTAGTTCAGGCAGGCCTCGTAGTCGTTGCTTTCAGCTGCCCCATCAGCTAATTCAATTTTCATTACGTTGATTGGGAAACACTTAACAACCCAGCTCAATTTCCAACACAATTTTGACCCCTACCCCAGGGATCCTCAACCCTATAGACTGGTTTCACGTGACCGCCATTTTAAACAGCGAAATCGAGGCTGCAGTGGGGAAAAAACCCGATAGTAGTCACACAGGAATGTTGTATACCTGGCTGAATATCTTATCAGTGAAGAGAAAGTGACACAAATGAATAATTTCACCATCTTCCAAGTGACCCAAAGGTCCGTTCTGAATGAATAGTGAAAATAAAAAGGGATATCAGACCTAATTTTCGGCTAAGTTAAGGGAAATGGCACTAGTTAGCTAAAGTTTTCTTTCCCTAACAGATGTTTTAGATGCCATTTATCAAACTCAAGTTACTGAACTGATTCTTTCACTATATTAGACTTGTCACGACACAAAATTTCGGTACTGAAATTAAAAAAACGCCCATTTCCCATTAACGTTTAAGGCACTGTTGAGCGAATTCTGACCCTGCTGAAAAATCCAGCTTAAACCAGCCTAGGCTGGTTGGCTGGTTTTAGCTGGTTGATTAGCCTGGTTTTAGAGGGGTTTTGGCCATTTCCAGGCTGGTTTCCAGCCATTTCCAGCCTGGTCCTAGCTGGTCTGTCTGGTAAATCACCAGCTAAATCCAACTGAAACCAGCTTGACCAGCCTGTTTTAAGCTGGACATAGCTGGTTTTGGCTGGGCTCCCAGCCTGGCTAGGCTGGTCAAGCTGGTTTAAGCTGGTCATCTCCCAGCCTGACCAGCTAAGACCAGGCTGGAAATAGCTGCAAACCAGCCTGGAAGTGGCCAAAACCCCTCTAAAACCAGGCTGGTCGACCAGCTAAAACCAGCTAACCAGCCTAGGCTGGTTTAAGCTGTTTTTTTCAGTAGGGGAATCATTGCTGATTTGCCATTGTGTTCACATGCTCAACAGAAATGACTGTGATTGGCCGTGAAGGTCATCACTTCACCGCACTTCACTGATGTTTACCGAGCGCAAACACAGACGAGCGATCCGCTGATGAATCGACTGATCTTCACAGCTTTAAAGTGCTCCAATGTGTATCTGTGTTTGCAATCTGTGAAGAGCGGTGAACTGATGACCTTTACGGCCAATCACAGTCATTTCTGTTGAGAACTGGTGAATACTATGGCAAATCAGCTGTTTAAGCGCTCAGTGGGGCTTAAATGTTAATGGGAAATAGACGTTTTTAAAACTTCAGTACCAGGACAACACTATTACAGACAACAGGAGGGTGCACTACAGAGGACTGCATTGTTTTATCGCTCACCGGGTTACATCGGCTAAGGCAGAGAAGCGTCCTCAAAGTGTTTACCTGATGCCATGGACTGAAGCCACTTAATGGACGTATTACTCTGAAAGAGATTGTGATTTAGATTGATGCCTTATATGCTTTCAATTGTTTAAATTAAACTTTACTGAATGATATTAAAGTGATGTTAACATCATTTTGAAATCGCAGCAATGGCTGGAGGTTTGTAGTATACAGCATGTTGTTGCAATGTTTGCAGTGCTGATCCTATACTTCTAGGTTTCTCCCACCACAGCCTCGCTTTCGTTCTTCAAAATGGCCGTCACGTGAAATAAACATATCCCTGGAAGTCTACCTTCCTCCAGAGTTCAACCCTGATCAAACACACCTGCAGCAATTAATTAGGACCTGAACAGCACTTGATAATTTCAGGCAGGTGTGTTTTGATATGGGTTTGAAATCTGCAGGAAGGTAGATCTCCCCTGCTGAAAAATTCAGCTTAAACCAGCCTAGGCTGGTTTTAGCTGGTTGACCAGCCTGGTTTTAGAGGGGTTTTGGCCATTTCCAGGCTGGTTTCCAACCATATCCACCCTGGTCTTAGCTGGTCAGGCTGCAAAATGACCAGCTAAAACCAGCTAAAACCAGCTTGAAATGTGCAGAAAGGTAGATCTCCAGGAACAAAGTTGAGGATCCCTTCCCTACACCCTTCTTCCCTTCAAAGCTGCCACTCTGGAGGATAAACCCTTTGAAGGGATTATGCCATAGGGATGAGTCCTTCCAAATGGAACGCAGTGCGAGATTACAATGAGCCAGAAGTGTCTTGCACTTTTATCTACATCCACTTGGAGGCAGACTCACGCTGCACTAAATCCATCACTGGCAGTGATTCTCAACTGGTTTCTCAGCCAAGGACACAGATCAACTGTGACTCAGGCCAGTAATCATGACTGTTGATCTTAATGTCAACAATAAAACATGAGATGAGCTCCTGACTATGCACATTTGAATTACATATATTAAACTATATAAAATATGAAGAGCCAATGCTTTAAAATAAATTATTGATGGTTGTCCTATGTTAATTTATGAAGGCCTAAATTTCTAAAATTCACCTCAGAGATGCCATTTGGCACTTCTGGTCCTTGACATGTTTGGTGCGCATATTAATCACACTTTACAGTTACAATGGGATTGCAGAAAGGGGCAATGAAAAATGCAATGACTCTTTAGCCTTATGTACAACAGAACTGAGCTGAAAAGGCTGGAGAAAGGTCGAGCAAACAAAGGGAGTCTTGTACAGAAAATCATCAGATGTGGATGAAGCATTTCTGCTGAAATACAATACAAAAGACAGGAACCATTCAAATATGATCTTATTGTGGTGGTGTTATTTAATGTATTGTTTCAGTTAAATGTTGATTGATTCATTTTCGTTTGGCTTAATGGAATGAATCGCCAACTTATGCAGCATATGTTTTACACATTTAATGCTTTTCCAGATGCCACCCTTTACTGGAAAACACCCATATGCTAACACACACACACACACTCATCCTATACGGCCAATTTAATTTATTCAATTCACCTATAGCACATGTCTTTGGACTGTGGGGGAAACTGGAGCACCCAGAGGAAACCCACGCTAAAATGGGGAGTACATGCAAACTCAGCACAGAAATGCTACCTGACCCAGACGGGAATCGAATCAGCAACCTTCTTGCTGTAAGTCGACAGTTCTAACCACTGAGCCATGTGCCGCCCTTAAATGTTGATATTAACATTAATTTTAAGTAGAAATATTTGGCAGAATTAACAACTGATTAAAAACAATCAGTTGATTCAGTTATTAAATGACTTATAAAAAAGTAATAAAAATATAATAAATAAATACAATCAATTAATCAAACAATACTAATAACTAATATTCAAGAGTTCACACTTAGCTCACGATTTATACATAGCTTGTTTGGCGTGCTGTCCCGGGAGAGAGCCCTGAGCTCAAGGTATCCTTGAGCCCAGGGCTCCCTCCTTTCACAGGGCGAGGGGAGACTGAGCTCAGGTCGATCTGAAACTCCCCCGCTGCTGAGGCCAAGGTGAACTTCCTGAGAGTAAGACATTAGAAAAAAGATTTAGGCTTATTTTATCAATAATATAGAGCACATTTGGATGGTGGGAGGAAACCAGGGAACCCGGGGGAAACCCACACGGAGAACATGCAAACTCTGCACAGGAACACCAGATGGCCCGGTGAAGACCCAACGCCATTGGTATTCTTGCTGTGAGGCAAACGTGCTAGTCACTGGGCCACCGTGCCGCCCATTCTTGATAAAGGTGGAAGGGGAGGAGGGGGGTTTCTTCCAGACGAAGATAGTTGTAGAGAGGAAATGAGGATATATATAGTGACTTGGGATCCTTTGATTGGAGGATCATGATTAGCTAATGTCGACCAGCTGGGTCAATCATGAGCACATGCTCCTCCTGAAATTAGTTTAAAATTTAAACTTCACAAAATATTAGTTTTTTTTTTTGTTCTTTGATGTTTTTTAATGATTGTTGAATGAATGACAGAGACTGACTTAATTAAAAGCAGTATCATGTCGCCACCTACTGGCAAAAAAATACAATTAATTATTCCAAATATATAGTCTAATTGAAATGCATGAATTTACATATTGTATTAGTACCTAAAATAACAAAAGTGTACCTTATAAAAAAAAAAAAGTACTGCCCCAGTGAGTTTAATCTTTTAAAATTGTAATTATTTTTCATATATTTCCCAAGGGCTGTTTAACAGATTTTTTAACCCATTTTTAAACATACTTCAATTCATTTATTCATACTCTTCTGCTTTTCCGGGGCCGGGTCGCAGGGGAACTCCAGACTTCCCTTTCCCGAGACACTTCCTCCAGCTCCTTTGATGGATCCCGAGGTGTTCCCAGGCCAGCTAAGAGACAGTACCTCCAGCATGTCATGAGTCTTCCCCGAGGTCTCCTTCCGATGGGACATGCCTGGAACACCTCCCTAGGTAGGCATCCAGGAAGCATCCGAAAAAGATGCCCGAGCCACCTCAGCCGGCTTCTCTCGATGTGAAGGAGAGGGGCTCTATTCCAGGCTCCTCCCGAGTGACAGAGCTCCTCACCCTATCTATAAGTGTGCACCCTGCCACGGAAAGTCATTTCGGCCGCTTGTATCCGTGATCTATCCTTTCAGTCATGACCCAATGCTCATGACCATAGGTGAAAGTAGGAACGTAGATTGACCGGTAAATCGAGAGCTTTGCCTTTCGGCTCAGCTCCTTCTTTACCACAACGGAATCCCACGAAACATAATACTTGTAATAAATAATTTGAAGTACCTGATTTCTTTTCTCGACCGCCATGATGATAGTACATATTGTTTTACAAGATATTCAGCATTAAGCACCATTTAAAGTTTTAACTAGGTAAATCGGCCTAAGTACTGTAGGTTAATTAGGTTTACTAGGCAATTTAAGTTAGGTAAATCCTTGGACAAGTGTTTTGATCTGTGGTCAACCAAAAAAAAAAAGGTTTTAAAGGAACTAATAATATAGATCTTAGCAGTTTTTACATTTTAATTTTTTTTTTCTAGCTAAACAAAATATAAGACTTTCTGCAGAAGAAAAAATATAATAGGAAATACCAACACAATCTCACGGCAATTCGTAACTTTTTGATTTAGTGGCTAATTCGTACGAATTCGTACGATCTAATTCGTACAATTTAGTACGATTTGCTCATCCCCCAATGACGGTTGGGTTTAGGGGCGGGGTTAGGTGCCACGCCTCCTTTTTAAAATCGTACAACTTTGTATGACTGAACTCGTATGAATTCGTACGAATTAGCCACTAAACGGACAAAACGTAAAATACTTACGTTTTCTCGTGAGATCAGACTGGAAATACTGTCAAAAAATGTCTTTGCTCTGTTAAACAGAAATGGAAATTGTACAGGAGGGCTAATAAATCTAACTGGACATACATTTTACCAAATTATCAAAGTAACTCACGAGCCAGAAAAAAGCACATCCATATGGTTTATTGATAACACAACACATAACCAAGTGTCAAAACAGCTCACTGTTACTGATGTTCACCTTCCTCACATTTAGCTTTTACCACAGACGACTCTCTGAACTCAATGACACCATATTGATTTATCAGAAGAAGCCATGACCTATGTATTGTGATGATCCATTTACTTGTTAACACACAACGCAGTTCAATAGAGATGATGAGAAACAGCAGCCTTGAAACAATCAAGAAGAATAGATTTGTCTGATCATGGCGGCTCTCAGGGATCATTTCACTCAGCCTGGAGCTCCTGTCACGGATCTCAAGAAGACGACAGGCAGATAGTCAGAAATAGACAGAGCAAGACGAGCATGACGGTGTCCTAAGAATGCTTTGCTGACATTCCCATTACATTCGAAAAGATAGTTTCTGAATGCTTTCTGAAACGTCCAAAATGTTCAGCTTTTAAAAATGTGTTGTGGTGATACAAGACAGAACATGCGAATAAAAAAAAAACACTAACAAACTGAGAAAGCGTCTTCAATTTAACACAGATTCTCACAACACAATCAAACACAGAAATGCTCTGCAAATGGAGCAAACCACAGTAGAAATGTGTCTAGAAATGTGGACCCTAAAATGTGACAAACCCAACTCTGTCTGTTTTGAGTCAATGGTGTTGTTGGTGACCTGAGAGGTGAGTTTTGGTTGTTGTTTGTTTAATTTAACATCCTGGGGTCCATTCTTCATACCTCGCTTAAATGATCTAAGGGTGCTTGCATTAATTAGTTCAGTTGAATCGCACTAGATTCGTTTTCCCTCTTGGTTTTGTTCGTTTGGGCAGGTGTGAATGTAGTAATCGAACTCGAGTGCGCACCAAAAGCGGACCAACATGCGTATCGAGACCTACTTGAAGAGATGGTCTTGGTACACTTACAAATGAACTCTGGAGCGGTTCGTTTGTGGTGAGAACATGATCCGCACTAAAACAGACCCAACTGCAAAAAGTACTGGCCTTTTGGACTAATCCAGCTGCCGTAGTCCGATGCGCTGTCGGTGTGGAGGAAAAATTAGTTGACAGCACTTTACCAACCGTTTTAATCCTTTTAAAGAAACAGTGGCAGGGAAATGAACCCAAGTATCATGTTGCCATATGGTTACACTGTGCAGTAGAGGGTTAAGACCCTTTTGTAAGTGTACCTATAGTAGCACACAGTGCAGGACCAAAAGGTTGGAGCTAGACTCACGGCTCAATGCTGATTGGTTTATTGAAAACTGTCAGTTGCACATGCAACAAGGGGAATGGGGTATATGCTGAGCTAGTGTGTTTCCCATACTGATAAGCTTCCGGTGACACGACCACGACCGTCAGAATCAGCAGGCTAGCACAGAAGCTCCATTAAATATACTGGGGTAAAATAAATGCTCATATTATGAAGACATGGCAGGGGAAAAGGTAATTTAATGCAGTGGTTCTTGTACAATCTGAGACCTACTTCATATTGGATATCACTCAGCCAGTGGAGATTGCTGATTTTTAAAGAAAACAGACCTTAAACGTACCGATTTTGCATTGGCATACACTTCACCGGAAACGATTAACCCGGGTTACTGGCAAAATAAAAGTCCTATTAGCATGCTTCGGCATATACCCCATAGCACAAGCATTCAGTAAAACTGTCAATCATGCACATACAGTATTAGTTCTTTTGGTGCAGTTAGCCTTTCACGCACAACTGCACAACTTTAAAGCAATCAACACAAATTCTGCTGTTAAACATGTATATAAGCTGGAATAATTCTGGAATAATTCTGGCTGATGGGCTCAGCCGATTGATTAACAGCCTTGTATCCCACAGCCGGTCTCTTTAAATGTTTAATAAGTCTTTAGAGTTTATTTCAGTTGCACTTTATAAATGATGAAGAAAGCTGGGTCAAGTCTTTTCATTTCATATTACGAGTAAAACAGGTAAGTGATGTGAAACTGAGTAAATGAAATGGATTCTGGTCCCTGTTGTCAGTAGCTTCCCTGCAGCGAGATTCATGGATTGCTCTTGAATCTCAGTATCACACAGATATATACACACACACACACACACACACACACAACTGAACTCATGACAGCAGAGTCACTGTTGCCATGGTGATCTCAGGTTTACAATGAAGAAACATTTCTGAGCGGCTGCCGCACAACAGCAACTGATTTCATTCTCTCCAATTAGCCAAAGACGCCTCAGAAAAACAGCACACAAACCTGTCCTGCATTGTTCGCTGAAGAATATTAGGTAATCAGTCTCTCCGGGATTTTGAGAGTCCCTTCTTGAGATAAAAAAAGAGAAGTGTTTTGTGTAATTTTAAAGCAAAACGCAATAAAAAAACACAATAGGTCTTTTGAGGATGCAGAATTCTTGGTAACACTTTATAATAACTACACACTATGAACCATTTATTAAGCATTAGCGAATAGTGAAATCATTATCTGTTAAGCATTTACTCTACATGAATAAAAAGTTTAAAACTGCAGCTATAAATGCTGCATTCTTGACTTATAACCACATGTATAATGATTGTACTTTCATCATTTGTTAATGATTTATTTCTCATTACTAAATTAAGTATTGCATTATTTACAAACCAGTTATTTAATCATAGTTGGTGTTTTGGTAACACTTTATAATAACTACACACTATGAATCATTTACTAAGCATTAGCATCTAGTAACTTCATTATTTGTTAAGCATTAACTCTACATTAATAAGCGTTAGGAAGCAGTTTATAACTGCAGCTACAAATGCTGTACTCTTGACTTATAAGCACCAATATAATGTGCTTAATACCTGTACTTCATAATTAGTTAATGATTTATTTTTCATTACTAAATTAAGTATCGCATTATTTACAAACCATTTGTTTTTAAGAGTAGTTAAGGGTTTTTAGGATAATTCAAAGTGAGTTGGTAAATGATTAATAACCTATTAAAATCAACATTTACATGTCTTATTATTCAGGCATATATTAATAGTTAACTAATATGTTAATAAATGCTTAATAACTCAACTTCATCCAGTTTTGTGACCTAATCTAAAGTGAGGACTATTTATGCTTTATAAATCCCTTGTAAAGACAATTAAAGGCTCAGAATCAAATTAACAATAATCTTTACAATCTTTTCTAAAAAGTAAAATTACTGTAAAGTTTAAACATTGACAAATAACAGAGTGTCAAAGTACGACATAAAACTGGATAAAACTACAACAACAATATAATAATTTAACAATATAATAAGATGCAATGTTTAAACTCTACAGTAATTTTATTTTAGATAAGGTTGCAAAGATTTATTTTTCATTTGAAGTACAGTTTTATTTGTGTATCTTTAAATGAAAAGGAATGAATAATGTCATTATTCCTGTTTAGAATTTAACTGAGCCTTTATTTGTCATTTATAAGGGATTTATAAAGCATAACTTTAGATTAGGTCACAAAACTGGATGAACAGAAGAGAGCTAATAATTTTGACTGTACAACTGTACATCCAAAACCTTCTTGCGGTCTTTGACCTGAATTCACTATGTAGTTTTCGGGGTTAAACAGCCTCTAATTGCATTGAAATCCAAGGTGTGTCAATAGAAAAAGCAGTACTGATGGCTATTATGTTCTGTTTACCCGATTGCATAAGGCTGTAAAAGTCAACACGGCAGGCAATGCGAACGGCCATTAGATCTGTCCATCTGAGACCGTCTGTGCTCTCTGTGCTGGAGGTTTTATAAGCAGCACAATTACATCATGTGAAGACTGTCATTACTCCGAACCTCCTCAGATGAATAGCGTCGTGAGGAGTTCAGTGGATTAGACCTGTTTAATTCACCGCACATTAAGCTGAAACAATGCAAGACACGCTGATTGAACACACTGGAGACAAGAAGCGCTGGAGAAATGTAACAAAAGCCCAAAATACGAGACCTGACTATCAATGCGTGCTACATGAATGGGCTTTTCTTGGTTTATAATTCAATTTATTATAAAAAACATTAGCAGAGAAAGCTATTACATAAGCATGACAAGCAATTGGTACAGTGAGCAGTGTCTGGAACACATTATTACTTGATTTGAGGATGTCTTCATGATCTGAGCATGAATCTCACTTGGACCATTGGGATGTAAAGCTTCTATCCGAACTCACCAACCCAGGCTCATTCCGAAAACGTAGTCCCGAGGACGTTTCTGGAGACCACGAATTATGTAGCCGGAGGTACGTATGGCTGCATTTTGTTTTTAAGCGAACCTGTTGGGCGGTATGACGCCGTTCCTTTTAACGCTCGCCGGCTGACCGCTTGCCTTCGTGTGTAGGGCTTTCCCGCCGCAATCAGTTTGTCCGGTTAGCTCGTCCTGTGCGTCGGCGGACTCGAGACGCAAAAGAGGAGCTGACCACGACGAGCGGGTTCGAGACCGGGGAAGAGCGGTTTCAGAAATCAGGTAAGACTAAAACAGAATCCAAGAAATAAAGCGAAGAGGTTCATAACAGGGTGAGAATGTGGTGAAATCCGAAAAACGTGGTTAAAAAAAATAAAAAAAACGGACGAGGGCTTTTTTTTTTTCGGACGGCTTTTGTAAATCGTTGGTTGGGTTTAGGGTGGGCGGGTCGATTGGTAAAATCGGTTGGGTTCGGGGAAGGAGGAGGGTGGGTCGCCCAGTCAATCATTCAGCCAGTCGGACAGACAGACGTTTGTTTGACAGCGGCCTCTGGTGGGTTCACGCGAGAACAGCGCGGGAGCGAACGGCACTCGCGGGAGACGTCCGAGAAGCCAAAAAGGCGTACACAGCGGCCTCTCTCAAAAACTGCAAAAATACGTACCTCCCGGGACGTATTTCGCGGACTCCAGAAACGTCCTCGGGACTACGTTTTCGGAATGAGCCTGGGTTGCAACTCACAGTAATAGTCTGCAAACACTCTTTTTGCTTTTCTCTGCTCTGCTAAACTGCATTTGTTTTGAAGCATAATCTCACTCAGCAACTGAAACGAAGAGGTTTGGGTTCTTGTGTATTTGAGAAGTCTTATTGTTGAGTCTGTTAGAAAGCATTTAGAAATACCAAAATGTAAACTACCCAGCAGACACACAACACCATGAGATGTTAATATTAGATTAGATTTAGGTCTCCAGCGTCTAAGGACAGTGAGTATGTTTACATGGACACCAATAATTCGATTTTAATGCAATTAAGACAATACTCTGATTAAGAGTCTACCATGTTAACAGCGATTTTAGATTAATTTAATCTGATTAAGGTCATAATCGAACTAAACCCTACTGAGAATACCAGCTTAAACCAGCCTAAACTGGTTGGCTGGTTTTAGCTGGTCGACCAGCCTGGTTTTAGAGGGGTTTTGACCATTTCCAGCCTGGTTTCCAGCCATTTTCAGCCTGGTCTTAGCTGGTCAGGCTGGGAGATGACCAGCTAAAACCAGCTTGACCAGCCTAGGCAGGCTGGGAGCCCAGCCAAAACCAGCTATGTCCAGCTTAAACCAGGCTGGTCAGGCTGGTTTTAGCTGGTCATTTTCCAGCCTGACCAGCTAAGACCAGGCTGGAAATAGCTGGAAACCAGCCTGGAAATGGCCAAAACCCCTCTAAAACCAGGCTGGTCAACCAGCTAAAACCAGCCAACCTAGGCTAGGCAGCCTAGGCTAGTTTAAGATGGATTTTTCAGCAGGGAAGAGAAATTGAATTAAGACATGTGGAGCATGCCGATTTTAGTCGCATTATTGAAGTGCAGTACAGACATGTAAACACCTTAATCAAACTATTACCGTCATGTAGGAATACTTTTTGCGGCAGGATAGTCCATAAACACACTCATATACCCACACAGCTGTTTGACACTCTCTGCACCTACAGAGTTAGTGCAGACCACAGACACCTGCGTCATGAAATGCAAAGTTTTTTTTTTTTCGTCTATTCAACGTACAGTATGAAATTCCATTAAAACTACACTCTTTTGTTGGTGCCTATGGTGTAGTGGAAAGTGCACTGACACGTGCACTCTGGTGTTTGTAGCGACCTGAGTTCGATTCCCGCCTCAAGGTCCTATGCTGATCCCTCCCCTCTCTCTGCTCCCCACACCTTCCTGTCAATTCTCTTTACTGTCCTGTCAAAATAAAGGTGAAAACCCAACACAATCTCACGGCAATTCGTAACTTTTTGATTTAGTGGCTAATTCGTATGAATTCATACGATCTAATTCGTACGATTTAGTACGATTTGCTCATGTCTAGCCAACATCTTAAAACCAACATCATATTGACGTCAAATACTGACAAAATTCCAACATATAGTAGACGTCATATTGGTAACGTCCAGACAACATCAAGCTGTAACATCATTAGACGTTGAAATGTTGTTTTTAGGTTGCGTTGGAAAGTGACCAAAATGTTTTCGCGAATCCGCCAGAGGTCGCTGCGTACGCTTTTTGAGATCTCAAATTTCCCTCGCGAGTGCCATTCAGGCCTGCTGTTCTCACGTAATCCCACCAGAGGCCGATGTCGACTCACTTTCTGACTGACTGAGGGAACGATCGGCTGACCCACCCTCCCCCTTCCCTAAACCTAACCAATTTTAGCGATTGACCCGCCCACCCACTTCCCTAAACCCAACCAACACGTTTCAAAAGCAATAAAAAAAATAAAAGTTCTTGTCTGATTTTTTTTTACCACGTTTTTAGATTTTATTACATTCTCACCCTACTACTCACTTGTTTGTTTTATTTTTTGGATCCTGTTTTTGTCCTACCTGCTTTCTGGAACCACTCTTCACCGAACTCGAACCCCCGTCTTCGTGGTCAACTCCTCTCTGCATCCCAAATCCGCCGACGGACATGGTGCGCTAACGGGACAAACCGGTTGCAGCTGGAATGCTGTCCATACGGTGGTAAGCGGTCAGCTGGTAAGGGCGAAAAGGAACGGCGTCACACCACCCCGTAGCGTTCGTTTAAAGAAATGAAATGCAACCATACGTACCTCCGCCTACGTAATTCGCTGTCTCCAGAAACATCTGCAGGGCTACGTTTTCACAATAAGCCTGTGTTGCAAAATTAAGTTTTTCCTTAAAGCAATCAAAATAACTTGCCAATGGGGTAAAGCGAAAGAGTCTTGCTTTTACTTTGAAAATGAAGCAGAGGTGGTATCACTGTGGAAGAAAATAAACCACAAAACAGAGAAATTAAATTGAATTCACAGGGAAATTAAACATGTTAGAGAAACATACATGAGATATTAAGAGTCAAAGTGTTGAAATAAAGAAAGCATGGGTCTCCACAATGGTGAATTTTGATGTCAGAATGAGTATTTTCAGCAAATCTTACTTCGCGCTTTTGTAGATGTCAATAAAATCAAACAGGCTAGTAACAGGTGAAGCTGCTGAATCTGTTTGCGGAGTGGATTAATGATCCTCTGCTGAGGTTTTAACATATTTAATGTGTTTTATTTCAGTTGATTTCATCTTAAGACTGTGACTGAAGTCGGTTGCAGCTTTGTGTTTCACTTCAGTGATTCTGCTTGTTAACAGCAGTTTTGCATCATTAAAGCTCAACCAACACTTCATTAATCACTTAATTATCTCATTAACTTCAATACTGCGGTGGTGTGGTAACTGCAGATGATTTAAAAATTAGGCCTCTTGATTACGCTTATTTGACCACAATAAAATATGATCATGCCTTGATTTTTAATTGTTTAATTAAGACAGTAAGGTCTGACTTTGCTTAGACAAAAGTCTTGTCACCTAACAGAAATAATGTACAGTATAGAATATAAAGTCAAGATGAGCTTGGAGGACTGCATCCATACATCTCTAGCCGCCCGCGTCTCATCTCTCCAACTCTCCCATCTATCTGTTCAAACATCTTGTGTCCCATTTGTTGTCTGTAATTTCAATATGTTCTTGTAAATATTTAATGTTCTTTCTATATACATATTTTGGCATTTATTATTATCACTATCTTTGTAAATAAACTCACTTTATTGCAATTAGTTAGTGTTGGTATTTTGTTCCTCACTTGTTGATATTTGGTGTTTGCTTATGTGTTTCACCCAAAATTAATGTTATTCTCCTTCCCCTTTACTCACCATCTTTAAAAACGTAACAGTAATGATTTACAAATTTACTTTGACTTGTATTTAATTGCAGACAATACAACAAACATTATTGAATGTGTTGCCTGTGATTCTTATTGCTTTTTTTTTTAAATGATCACGTATTCCAATTTTGGTTCTTGCAACACATTTCAAAAAAACGTTGCTCAGGAGCAATTTAGGGATAGTAATCAGGTAAACTGGTTAAATAATGACTTTGATTTGATTTAATAATGGTGTGATTTGAAACCGGTGATGTCAACAGGTGATTGAAATTATGATTTGGTACAAAAGCAGCATCCAAGAAAGGTCTAGTCCTTTAGGAGCAAAGATGGGCTGATGATCACCAGTTTGCCAACAAATACGTGAGAAAATTATTGAAATGTTTGAAAACAATATTCCTCAAAAACGATAGGAACACATGTGGATATTTCCCCTTCAACAGTGCATAACATCAAGATTTTAAAAATCTGGAGGAATTTCAGTGCGTAAATGACAAGGGCGCAAGCCTAAGTTGAACAATTGTGATCTCTGATCCCTCAGGCGGCATCTTCATTTACCTATAAGCAACATCACCACATGGGCTCAGGACTACTTTGGCAAATCTTTGTACCTCAATATGTTGCTACATCCATAAATGCCAGTGAAAACTGTACTGTGCTAAAAGGAAGCCCTATGTTAACAGTGTCCACAAGCGCATCGACTTTTTGTCATGTGCTCCAGACCAAAGAAGAAGACTGTTAACAGGAACAAGTCCAAAAGCCAGGGTCTGTCATGGCATAGGGTTGTGTCAGTGCCCTTGGGAAACGTAACCTGCACTTCTGTGATGCACCATTAATGCTGAAAAGTACAGAGAGATTTTGGAGCACAATATGCTGCTTTCTTTTCCAAGGACAACCCATGCATATTTCAACAAGACAATGCAAAACCATATTCTGAACACATTACAAACTCCTGGCTGTGGAGGAAGAGGATACAGGTACTTAACTGGCCTGCCTGCAGTCCCGACCTGTCTCCATTAGAGAATGTGATACGCATTTTGAAGCGCAAAATGCGACGACAAAGACCTCGTAATGTTGCCCACCTTAAGACTTGTTTGCAGGAAGAATGGGACAAAATTACACCTGAAGCACTTCATCACTTGGTGTCTTCAGTCCCTAAACGTATTTTAAGTGTTTTGAAAAAAAAATGGCAGCATTACAAAGTGGTAAATGCTTTACTCTTCCAACTTTTTTTAAATGTGTTGCAAGAACCAAAACTAGAATATGTGTTTATTTTGAACTGGGGATTTTGCCAGGAATCGAACTTGGGTCACCGCAGGCACCTTAATGCACTTAATGCACTTATCCAATGATAATTTTCTATTTTATTTAAAAATTCAAGCTGCATCGTCACAAAAGCATTGCGTTAAATATCAAATGGCCATTTCTTGAAAACAAATGACAGTAAATAACCAAGGCTGACAAAAAGTGATCAATTCAATAGCAGAGTGATGTTTTTCATCCAGACTCTTTCAGTAGCACAATATGATAAATTGCACCCATGCCTGAATAGCGTCCTCGTGCCCTGTGAAGGACACGCCGACCTGTAAATCATCTCACAACAATGTGCTATTAAGACTGTAAAAGAGAGTGCCCTGTGTCTGCAGAGCTTTCTGGACCTGTTTTGTTCACCTGCATCCATTTATAGCAGCTCACGAACGCAGTTCAGCAGGTACCTGAGCAGGGGGATTGTGAACAAACGCTTTGTGATGGAGATCAGTTCATCATTCGTTTCAGGAACGTTCGCACTCCATACAAATCTTGGGCCTTTTTAAAAGTGTCTGCTTTATTTGCACATAAATAGATATTCAGATCCACGTTCTGCGGCATGAGTTTACCTCCAGGGAACATCTTGTGCAAGTTGCTTTTCAGATACGATTACACAACATAGTTTAGAATCTCAAATGTTTCTCCGTAATTGAGTTTTCATTGTTGTTGTAATGTACTGTATGGTGCGTCAAAACTATTAACCCTCCTGTGATTTTTTTTCTCTTTCTTTTTCAAATATTTCCTGGAGACGTGGTGGAGCAGTGGGTAGCACAATCGTCTCAAAGCAAGAAGGTTTCTGGTTCGACCCTCAGCTGGGTCAGTTGCCATTTCTGTGTGGGGTTTCCCCGTGTTGGTGTGGGTTTCCTCGGAGTGCTCCAATTTCCCTCACAAGTCCAAAGACGTGGTATAAGTGAATTGGGTAAGCTAAATTGGCCGTAGTTTATGTGTGTGATTGAGTGTGTATGGGTGTTTCCCAGTGATTGGGTTGCAGCTGGAAGGGTATCCGCTGCGTAAAACATGTGCTGGATAAGTTGCTGGTTCAGTCCGCTGTGGCAACCCCAGATTAATAAAGGAACTAAGCTGAGAAGAAAATGAATGAATGAAATATTTCCTAAGTGAAGTTTCACAAACTCATTTCGAGAGGAGCACGTGATATGATTGACTATGATTGCCTAGCTAGAACTACTCTCTTCGTTTTCCGAAGAAACCCCCCATCCACCCCTTCTCCTCCTTTCTTCCTTTACCACGGGGAGTTCTCGAGAACCACCTGATCTCGTACTCCCCTCATATGCTCTATGGACCAGGCGGGAGCCCTGGGCTCACCTATCTCCAAGCTCAGGGTTCAATCCTGGGACAGCATGCCAAACCTGCTAACAGTTGTCAAACAATAAGTGTGAACTCTTGAAATTGTTTAACAGAGCAATGCAATTTTCATAGTATTTCCTCTAATATTTTTTCTTCTGGAGAAAGGCTAATGTGTTTTATTTCGGCTAGAAAAAAAAACACTTACATTTTTTAAAAAGCATTTTAAGGTCAATATTATAAGCCCCCCTAAGCAATATTTTATTTCGACTGTCTGCAATATTTTATTTCGACAGCAATTCTTCTGGATGTCCCCTACGCTGCCAGCCATTGAGAACATCCAGAAGAAACACTGTCTGCGCCGAGCACGCAGTATTCTTAAGGACTCCTCTCACCCTGCTCACAGATTGTTTTCTCTCCTGCCTTCCGACAGGCGCTTCAGGCTCCCCCGGACAAAAACCAGCAGACTGAGGAACAGCTTTTTCTCCAGAGCTGTCTCCCTTTTGAACTCTGCCCCTCACTGACTCTTTTGCCCTCCCAATACACCCCCCACACTCCTCTAACTTATACTCCTCACAATCACTGCACTATTTAACATTTGCACATTTAAAGTTTGCACATATTCATTGCACTGATTCATTTATTTGAACTGTACATACCCACAGCACATGGACATTTGTAATTATGTTTATCTATCTGCACATTTCTGACTATTAATAGCATCCTGTACATATATTCATTTATTGTAAATCTGTTCATAGCTAATACAACCTGTATATAATGTTCATAGTACATCCATCTGTAAATATCACCATAATATTTCTATATCTGCACTTCATAACTTATACCTGTATCCTGCACTTGCTGCTATTGCACTGCTGGTTAGACCGAAACTGCATTTCGTTGCCTTGTACTTGTACATGTGTAATGACAATAAAGTTGAATCTAATCTAATCTAATTTAATCTACAGAACAAACTGTTTTTACAGATCAAGCAGAGGGAAAAAAAAGTTACACAAATCTGAGGAATATTATATGGAATCACCAAATAAAAAACACTACTGCTACTTTGTTGCACCACCTCTGGCTTTTAAGAACAGCTTGAATTATGTGAGGCATGGATTTAAAGTATTCTTCATCAATCGGTCTCCAACTTTGTCTCACTGCAGTTGCCAGATCAGTTTTGCAGGCTGGAGCCTTGTCATGGACCACATTCTTTAATTTCTACCATTGGATTGAGGTCTGGACTATTTGCAGGCCATCCCATTGACATTATATGTCTTTCCTGTAGGAACGTTTTCACAGATTTTGCCCTACGGCACGATGCATTATCAACCTGAAAAGTTTTGTCATCATCACCAAACATCCTTTCAACTGATGGAATAAGTGTCCAAAATCTCAATATAAAATTGTGCATTTATAAAAGATGTAATGACTGTCATCTCTCCCATACCTTTACGTGCCATACAACCCCACATCATTAATGATTGTGGAAACTTGCATGTTTCTTCAGGCAGTTGTCTTCATTGGAAAGGCACCAAACAAAAGTTCCAGCACCATCACCCTGCCCAATACAGTTTCCTGATTCATCACTGATTATCACTCATATCTAGCCCTCCACAGTCCAAGATTGAGTTTCTTTAGCCCACGAAAGCTTGTTCTTTTCTGTATATAAATCCCATTTCTTTTAGGTGACTTCTTACTGTGTATTCACAGACATTGACTCCACTTTCTGAGCACTTGTTTCTCTTATCCTTTGTTGTTCTTTTTCAGTTTTGAAGGCATATTGCTTTAAGCTTTCTGTCTTGATGCTTTGACGTCTTCCTTGGTTTATCAGTATGCTTCACTTCTTTGCATTTAATTTGCATCTCAAAACTCAGGGCTTCTGGTAGTACCTAGAATAGCAAAGTCGAGTAAAGGAGGTCGAGCCTTCTCATTTATAGCTCCTAAACTCTGGAATAGCCTTCCTGATAACGTCTGAGGCTCAGACACACTCTTCCAATTCAAAACTAGATTAAAGACCTATCTGTTTAGTAAAGCATACACTTAGTGCACCACTTAGGGGGCTTCCACACAGGTTATGCATCTTGTTTATATACACTATGAACAGCAGCTACGCTAATTATTCTCTTTATTCTCCATTTCCACCTGGGGATACTCTTTCCGAGGCCCTCTGACTATGCAGAGTCACTGATTCGATCCAAGACCAACGACGAGATGATCCCAAGGTTTCCATATCCTGGACCAGGCTGTATCCTGGTCATGGAGGACTGGATAACATGAGACTGATTCCTGTGATGCTCCAGGGACAGACGAGTCTTCGATGGGGCCAGCTTCCAGCCTCCGCCGCTGAGACTGCAGCTCTGCACAAGACGTTTGGCCAGCGGAGAAATTAAAATGGTCGTGCCCAACAGAGTCTAGTTTCTCTCAAGTTTTTTTCTTCACTTCCGCCATTTAGTTAAGTTTTTTTCCCTCTCCGCTGTCGCCACTAGCTTGCATGGTTCGGGATCTGTAGAGCTGCGCATCGTTGGATTTGCCCTTCAATATTTGGACTCTCAGTAGTGATTATTAAACCACACTGAACTGAGCTCAACTGAACTGAACTTAAACACTAAAACAGAACTACACTGTTCCTATTTACTATGATATTCTATGTGAAGCTGCTTCACCTGAGGGCCTCGGGAAGAGTATCCCCAGGTGGAAATAGAGAATAAAGAAGATAATATTCCTTTTCCTCTCCATATGCACCAGAAAAGATTGCGCAATACTGAGTGTGCTCTACACAGGTGAGTGAGCTTGGCAATCCACCTGTAGGATACACTCTCTCCTTCCTTTATGATCAGGGGGAGAAAAAATGGCTTGCCATAGTATTTACAGTTGAGGTCAGAATTATTAGCCCCCCTGTTTATTTTTTCCCCAATTTCTGTTTAACGTAGAGCAGATTTTTTCAACACATTTCTAATCATAATAGTTTTAATAACTCATTTCTAATAACTGATTTATTTTATCTTTGCCATGATGACAGTATACAATATTGTAGGATATTTTTCAAGACACTTCTATACAGCTTAAAGTGGCATTTAAAGGCTTAATTAGGTTAACTAGGCAGGTTAGGGTAAATAGGCAAGTTAATGTATAACGATGATTTGTTCTGTAGACTATCGAAAAAAATATATAGCTTAAAGGGGCTAATAATATTGACCTTAAAATGGCTTTTAAAAAATTTAAAACTGCTTTTATTGTAGCCGAAAAAAAACAAATAAGACTTTCTCCAGAAGAAAAAATATTATCAGACATACTGTGAAAATTTCCATGCTCTGTTAAACATAATTTAGGAAATATTAAAAAAAGGAAGAAAAAAGGGGGGCTAATAATTCTGACTTCAACTGTATATACTGCTATACTTTATATATCTATATAAATGGCTTGATCAAACAGTCGATGAGAACAAATTGTTCTTTGCTGCCTAAAATAAACCTAGAGACCTAGATCTAAGCTTACCGTGTTATTAAATATTAATTCTCCAAGAACAAAGCTCTGTTTGCCTCTCACATTTCCTCTTCATTGAATCAAGACGAGGCAGCAAACATTGCGTGTCAGTCGAGCAGGTTTACTTTTCCCTCAGATATTGAGCGACACACATCTGTGCTGCCGATTCCCCTTTACTACGCTCATTCAGTGCCTTCATGCGGATTTAAACGCAGTCGTGTGACCCGCTCTCGCTTTACTGCTTCACCTCATTGTAGGCCATTAATACGGCACATTACACCAGCAAACACATCACGAGCACATGGCCGCTCGAACCCAAACACAGAGTGGGTATGGTTGACTTCGCTGTGTTTACAGTGACGCACGTCTCAGACATTTGGTCCGGCGAGGGCAGGGTTTGTTATGATGCCATTAAATCACAATGAGTTCAGGTCAGTTCATCTCGTGGTGCTGTGTTTGGACGTGTCAGAGATGGAGGAGATATAGAACAGAAAACTGGAGAGTTCGCTGGGGTCAAAGCAGCTCTCAAGCATCAAAGCAATAAAAGAAGATAGTTTTTTGTACATTATCATGTAATAGGGTATATGCAGAAGGACTTTTCATTTTCAGTAACCCAGTTCAAGAGCGTCCGGTGAACTGTACGCTGTTACAAAATCACCACGTTTAAGGTATTCTTTAAAAATCAGTGATCAACACAGCCTGACTGATATATGGGTCATTATCACTATAAAGTGCCTTTGAGATTTTCGAAAAAAGTTTGAGATATTTGATTTAACCACATAGTTTTTGTATTAAATAGACCTTCCCTGCTGAAAAATCCAGCTTAAACCAGCCTGGGCTGGTTGGCTGGTTTTAGCTGGTCGACCAGCCTGGTTTTAGAGGGGTTTTGACCAGCCTGGTTTAAGCTGGACAACGCTGGTTTTGGCTGGGCTGGTAAAGCTGGTTTTAGCTGGTCATTTTCCAGCCTGACCAGCTAAGACCAGGCTGGAAATGGCTGGAAACCAGCCTGGAAAAGGCCAAAACCCCTCTAAAACCAGGCTGGTCGACCAGCTAAAACCAGCCAACCAGCCTAGGCTGGTTTAAGCTGTTTTTTTCAGTAGGGTTAGGCTGTAAGAATTAATGTTGGTGAAGCTCCAGCATGTTTTACAAACAATCTGCAACCCTGTCAACCCTCGGTCCATTCTTTATACCTCGCTTAAATGATCTAAGATGATTTGGCAGATCCTGGATCTTTTAATCTTGATAACTGATCTCAGGGTAATTTGGTTCTTCAAACAAGTCCGTGAAGCAGATTAAAATGTCTGGATGAACTGATCTGAGATTGCTGCGTGTGTCGTGAAGGACAGATCAAAAAAAAGGTGGTGTACTATTACCCACCCAATCCAAATTTTAAAAGTATAGGCAAAGAAACGATTCATTATATATATATATATATATATATATATATATATATATATATATATATATATATATATATATATATATATATATATATATATTTACTAAAGATCAGTTACCTGTAACATTTAACTTTCAAAAAAGTCAATGGTTACAGGTTTCCAGCTTTCTTCGAAATATCTTCTTTTGTGTTCAACAGAATAAAAAAGACAAATCAGGTTGGAACAAGTAAAGGTTGAGTAAATGATGGGTGAACTATTCATTTAAAAGGGACAAATATTTAAACAAATTTATTCATTTTAATCCCAATTCAATGATTTATGCTTAGGTAATAGTGACCCCAGCAGACCTGGAGATGGTATTTAAATGTATATGAGCCTATATATATATATATATATATATATATATATATATATATATATATATATATATATATAAATGGAAATATAGGAGGGCTAAAGCGACCCCCATACTGTTTTATAATTGTACTTGAATGTTTCAATGAGACATCATTCAGCTGATTTGTTGTGATCTTCGAAAAACTCACGAATTGTTCTCACAGTTGCTGCAGTCGTCAGGAGGCGGAGAATGGCGCAAGTTAAACAAAAATGCACCAACTGCAACAAATTAAGATGCGAGTTAAAAAACGTTTAGTATATCATTAAAGGAGACGCGAATACACATAAATTAGGGACATTTAATCACCAAAACAAGTGAGTATACCAAGGGTATGATCCTCAGAAGTCGTAATACCCAAACAGCTCGTGGAAAAAAAGTAGGCATACTGAGTATACGCGAGTATAGCAAGGACTACACCACTGGATCTATCCATGCTCAAAATCCTGGTCAGCAATGCAATGATGATGGCACAGCATGTGAGGAAAATTACATAAAATTCATAGTAAACAGGGTTTTTTTTTAAATATGATACGCAATAGCTTTCCACCATTGTTGTGAGCTGCAGGCTTTACACTTTTATGTGTCGAGAGTATTTAGCAATTTATTTAGTTTTACAGTTAGAGCGGATTCTCTTTATTAAAGTAGCCTAGGCCTATTCAAGTTTCTTAATCGGCGTAAGAAATAACTGGCTTTTTTAATTAATTTTGCATCAAAAAAGCATTTTAATGTTGGTAAATGTGTCTGTAACTTTTGCGGAGCATCAAATATTGTGCATGTACTAAAGCTGGTACCTTAAAATTGTGTGTGTTTGTATCTAAAAAAATCCATATACATTTTTTTTTCTTTGAACCCATTGGGGAGAACCACCCTGTGATAGTCCTTTGTTTCGGTGTGATTGCATAAGTTTTATATATACACACAGTTGAAGTCAGAATTATTAGCCCCCTCTTTATTTTTTCCCCTAATTTCTGTTTAACGGAGAGAAGATTTTTTTTAACCCATTTCTAAACATAATAGTTTAATTTAAAGATTTGAGGGACATGTGAATCTTAAAAGCAAGGCGCACATTAATTAATCATTAAATACCCTGATAAAAAATCCAGCTTAAACCAGCCTAGGCTGGTTGGCTAGTTTTAGCTGGTCGACCAGCCTGGTTTTAGAGGGGTTTTGGCCATTTCCAGGATGGTTTCCAGCCATTTCCAGCGTGGTCTTAGCTGGTCAGGCTGGAAAATGACCAGCTAAATCCAGCTAAAACCAGCTTGACCGGCCTGGTTTAAGCTGGACATAGCTGGTTTTGGCTGGGCTCCCAGCCTGTCTAGGCTGGTCAAACTGGTTTTAGCTGGTCATCTCCCAGCCTGACCAGCTAAGACCAGGCCAAATGGCCAAAATCCCTCTAAAACCAGGCTGGTCGACCAGCTAAAACCAGCCAACCAGCCTAGGCTGGTTTAAGCTGGTATTCTCAGTAGGGATATAATATAAAAGATACAAAAATATGTCCATTTTGATTTCTTGTCTTCAAAAGAAATTATTCCAGTTTGGATCTCATGTTGGCTTAATAGTACTTCTAGAAAAAAGTAATTAACAAATTTCCTATCAATCTATGATCAGAACAGGGTTTATAGACCAATTGGAGTGATCCTGTAACAATCATACTGAAGGACTGAGATGCAGCAGCTGGTGAAAGACACAGCTGGTATGGAAAAGCGCTTATAATTGGACATGTTTCTCTCGATTGCTCTTTCTGCTTCTCAGAGGATTTCCCTTAGATGTTTTCCAGGTCTTAAGGGAACGTTTATAATCTCTAATGTCTGCCGGTCACGTAGAGAGTACAGAATAAAGCCAATAAGTCCCTGCAGCTGAAACCATGACCCCATTGTGTTCTAGCATGTCGCCATGGAAACAGAAATCCGCAAATCAGTTACCCAAACACCTTCATGTAAACCATAGAGAATATAGACGTTGAAGACCACCAAATACAACACCGATGCAGTCTGGTCACGTGAGAAAGCATTTATAAAGCGGATTTATAAGCAGTTCATTGCATATCGTAATGTGTGTGTGTATATATATATATATATATATATATATGTATACACATACACACACACACACACAAAACCAAAACCTTCCAAAAAGTGATACAAAAAACCTTTATTTCCTGAGATTCAAATCAAAGAATGAGTCTTTGATTGTACTGTACGTGTTTAGTGTTGTGTTGTTTGCTTTATGCTGTGATACAGTCACTCAATCACCACAGTGATGAACTAAATAAAGTCATTAAGACTGATAGAGGCTGAATATGCCAGTTCTCTGGAACTGGATCATTGACTCACCTCTAACCCAAATCAAAGACAGCACACAGCACTACTCAGCCCCAGTTATATAATATCTCTATCTCTGTCAGAGCAATATTTGCTTTTTGTGAAGAGCAAGTGGTAAAATAGGCCACAGCAAGCGTAAAATTGTGTCAAATAGGGAACAGAGACCCAATTTAACATCCATTATAAATAAAGTCAACACAAGACAAAAGTCAGCACTGATGTCTAAATGGCCGTTCCGGATTTTAAGACATTAATTAGTGTCAATAAAGACTTTCAATAGTTGTAGTGGGCAGTTCAATTCTTCTAAAAACTGAAGATTGGGGGGAAAACTACTTTTTTCCATAGTAATTAGAATCCCTGCTGAAAAATCCAGCTTAAACCAGCCTAGGCTGGTTGGCTGGTTTTAGCTGGTTGACCAGCCTGATTTTAGAGGGGTATTTGCCACTTTCAGGCTGGTTTCCAGTCATTTCCAGCCTGGTCTTAGCTGGTCAGGCTGGAAAATGACCAGCTAAAACCAGCTTGACCAGCCTGGTTTAAGCTGGACATAGCTGGTTTTGGCTGGGCTTCCAGCCTGGCAAGTTGGTCAAGCTGGTTTTAGCTGGTCATTTTCCAGCCTGACCAGCTAAGACCAGGCTGAAATGGCTAGAAACCAGCCTGAAAGTGGCCAAAACCCCTCTAAAACCAGGTTGGTCAACCAGCTAAAACCAGCCAACCAGCCTAGGCTGGATTAAGCTTTTTTTTCAGTAGGGAAGAAGACCTTTAATTAATAAATGTAATTCAATAATAGCTCATTGGTCATGATAATGTAAAGGCTCTGTCACGAGGGGTGCGCGATTGAATGGCCCACACAGGGCAAGAGTGCACTAGGAGACCAGTAACTGAAAGGTAGGTCAATCAAAAACATTACTAACACCTGTGTCTTTGCAGCGATTGAGACAGAGTGATGAAATTTGTCAACACAAGACTTTATTCATGTAACTTTATCATGGATTTTTTTCTTTAGAAGCGTTTTGTAAGGATTGTGACTCGATTCAATTCAATTACTCCCTCCACTATTTTCTTTCAGAAACTCCATCTTCTTTCCTTCTTTTTTCAAATATTTGTTTTTCAAGAGTTCACACTTAGCTGATGATCAATAAAGCGTAATTGGCATGCTGTCCCGGGAGAGAGCCCTGAGCTCGTAATATCCTCAAGCCCGGGGCTCCCTCCCATTAGAAGGGCGAGAGCGGAGTTTGAGCTCAGGTAGGTCTCGAGAACTCTCCTGCTTGTCGCCGTGTAAGAAGTGTAAACTAAGGTTGTCTTAGGTGATAATTTAGTTTAGTCGATTGGCTATGATGTATGTTTTTGGATGGTGGATTTTCTTTTCAGCTTAGTCCCTTTATTAATCCAGGGTCGCCACAGCGGAATGAACCACCAATTTATCCAGCATATGTTTCACGCAGCAGATGCCCTTCCAGCTGCAACCCGTCTCTGGGAAACATCCATACACACTCATCCACACTCATATACTACGGACAATTTAGCCTACCCAATTCACCTATACCGTATGTCTTCGGAGCACCCGGAGGAAACCCACGCTAATTCAGGGAGAACATGCAAACTCCACTTAAAAAAACAAGCATTTACTTAAAAAATAAGCTTTAAAACCTCGAAACTGAAATGACAAATATATGAAACCCAGGATAAGATCCCCCATCCCCCCTGGATTATTCAGAGCATTTCACTGATTTGAGAAGACATATAACACTGTTTGACCTCCACAGGCAAAAGTTTGCTGCAGAAAGCTGCCAGCGAAGATCAGGCTGTGAACTTTAAGCATCAACATTGTGCAGATATCCCTGTTGCCAAAGGCGGCGTGATGGCATCTCATGGATATTCAAGTGGGGAGGAAGGAGATAACATTGGCAGATTTACAGAGAGAAGATGTATATTCATTTGCTTATCTACAGAGTTGGCTGCTGTTCCTGTATCATTCAACTGTGCTAATCCACACATCTACAGGCTGTAGACCCAAACATGCCATATGTGCGCTGCTAATAGCAGGCCTGCTGTCTCTAAGCCTTTCGTGATTACAGACGAGTTGACGAGTCCAGGATTCAAGAGCCACAACAAAACCATTATTTGCAATTTCAGAGAACCTGGTATTTTCAGGCTCATGTTTGATTCATGAAGCCAGACTATCCCAGAATATCAAGTGACTGCCATTATGTCTACACTAACACTGGATACTTTTGTTTGATTGAAACTGATTTGTCTTCTGTCCTACAATCTACACTCTAATGGGATTTCTATTGTGATGTGTGCTTTTGAAGATGCTCTTACAAGTGGTTGATGAAAGTGGAAACAGAAATATTCAGGTTGTAGTTTGCACTGTAAAAAATAGAGGTATTTCAAAATGATTCACATGGATGTTTAGATTTCCCCCACCAGTAAGGGATTTGCCATCAATGGAACTTTTCCATTAGTTGGATGTAAATTTTCCCTGTCTTTGACACTAAGTTTTGGGAAAGGTAGTAAGAGGTGTTCAGGTAATCCAGCCAGTCAGCTCAAAAGAGGGCATGCATTTGTAGATTTGTAGGATGATATCCTCAAAACATCCCTTCATCATTCCATCTCCTCATTTTTGTCTGGTTCTTGTTCTGATGTATTCCAGGTGGAAGTACTCTGCTCAGTCAGCAAACACATGTTAGGCCAAAAAGTCAGTGGGGTCAGTTTTGTTCTCAATTTCCGTGTAGGGCCGCACATACACTCACCAGCCACCGGATGCGACTCCCATATTCCTCTGAGATTTTGCTCCGTATTGACATGATAGCATCACGCAGTTGCTGCAGATTTGTCGGCTGCACATCCATAATGCGAATCTCCCGTTCCACCTTATCCCAAAGGTGCTCAATTGGATTGGAATCTGGTGACTGTGGAGGCCATTCGAGTACAGTGAACTCTTTGTCATGTTCAAGAAACCAGAGATAATTCGCGCTTGGTATGCTATCCTGCTGGAAGTAGCCATCAGAAGATGGGTACACTGTGGTCATAAAGGGATAGACATGGTCAGCAATAATACTCAGGTGGGCTGTGTTGTTGACACTATGCCCAGTTGGTACTAATGGACCAAAAGTGTGCCAAGAAAATATCCCCAAGGCAGGATACAAGGCAGGATGGATCCATGCTTTCATGTTGTTGACGCCAAATTCTGACCCTACAATCCGAATATCTTAGCAGAAATGGAGACTCATCAGACCAGGCAACGTTTTTTCAATCTTCTATTGTCCAGTTTTGGTGAGCCTGTGTGAATAGTAGCCTCAGTTTCCTGTTCTTAGCTGACAGGAGTGGCACCCGGTGTGGACTTCTGCTGCTGTAGCCCATCCGCCTCAAGGTTGGTCGTGTTGTGCGTTCAGAGATGCTCTTCTGCATACCTCGGTTGTAACAAGTGGTTATTTGAGTTACATTTGAGTTATTTGAGGCATTTGCGCCCACAGAACTGCCACTCACTGGATATTTTGCCTTTGTCTTTCTTTGTAAACCCTAGAGATGGCTGTGCATGAAAATCCCAGTAGATCAACAGTTTCTGAAATACAACCATGCCACATTCAAAGTCACTTAAATCACCTTTCTCCTCATTATGATGCTCAGTTTGAACTGCAGCAGATCATCTTGACCATGTCTATTTGCCTAAATGTATTGAATTGCTGCTATGTGATTGGTTAATTAGAAATGTGCGTCAACCAGCAGGTGGACAGGTATACTTAATAAAGTGTCCGGTGAGTGTCGGTTTGAAATTAACACTACTCAGTGTGCACACTACAGGATGTTAAATGTAACACTGATAAGTTAATCACTGAATATTATACAGATCTCAACTTTGCTTCAACCTAAATCCTGTAGACAATATCATTGGTATTTGTTTCTTTGTAAATGTGTTTTTTTATGGTGGGGGTTGTCCATCTTATTTAAAGCAGTTTCTGGTTCCATGTACTTTCTCAGATTTTCTGTTTCAAGGATTACAACAGAAATTGGTCATAAGATCTTATAATATAAAGCTCCTTTTGACTGGAATAATAACCCTTCTTGTGTTAGGTCACTTAAGACATTTAGTCTTTTTTTTTGGAAACCAATAATAGTTTTAGTTGCAATTTAAATGTTTCTTAGTTATTTGATTATTAAATTGTTTGTACTTTTGTTGTACTATAGACTGTGGGAAGTGTGTTGCTTGTTTTAGTTTAGCTGTATGATTGTTTTGATGTGTTGTACTCTGTTTTGATTTATGTACTTCTTCTGGACCATTTGAAAAACGAAATGGTTGATCTCAATAGGCACTCCCATTTAAGAAACTCAAATTCATAATTAAGGTATTCATTCAGTGATGATGAGGGAGCCAAGGTGGAGGGTCAAAGGGCTGAGGTGGAGTCCAGGTCCCAGAGGCTGGAGGATCACCAACAAAGACCTTGGGGATGAATGAGTCTCTAGATCAATACATTGATCCCTTTTGGCCAGCCTGAACACCTGACCTTTTTAGACTTGTGCTTTTACCATGACAGACGCTCATTCTCAAGGCCACCGACATCTGTCAGACTGTACCTCTGGTTATTTTCTATTTGTCCAGAGGATAATTGGTCTCCCTGAGCCTGGTTTCTTCCAAGGTTTGATCTCCGGTTCTGTCAATTGGTGGAGTTTTGGTTTCCTGCCATTGTCGCCTTTGGCTTGCTTGGTTGAGGTCGGTAGAGTTACAATTCAGTGGATTGACCTTCAGCAGTGACCTTTATATTAAACTGAATAGAATCCATCTTAATCCAATTAGAATCTGAAACATTGTTATCTGGCTTTTTATCCTTGTCTTGTTCATCCATTTAAAGAAGCTTTGACCATCTATATTGTATAAAGTACTATAGAAATAAAGGTGACAACTTGACTTGGACAATCTGTCATAAATAAGACTAAAGACATATTTCTTTGCACTAGCATACATGTAAAGCTCAAACACAATGGCAATGCCAAACATCGATTTCAATGGTGCCAGCAGTGAAAATCATGGCCTGTGGACAATGTGAAACATCTATTGTTCTCTGATGAGTCCACCTTCACTGTCTTTTCCTCATCTGAGAGAGTTACAGTGTGGAGAAGCCCCAAAGAAGCGTCCCCCCCCAGACTGATCCATGCCCAGATTGAATCATATAGGTGGATCAGTGATGGTTTAGGCTGCAATGTCATGGAGACAAACCTGATCTGTCATTGACAGACTTGTCCATCATTCGTTAACATTTAGCAGACTTTTTTGTCCAAAGCAACCTACACTTCATTAATGGTACACATTTTACCAGTTGCTTTTTTTCCCCTGGGAATCGAACCAACCTTGCTCTACTAGTTGAACCACAGGAAGCTACAGGAGCGTATTATGTATCGATTTCTTGACATTAACCAAAAGGTTCTATCATTTGTGAACCAGTGTCTTCATGTATTTCCAGCCTGAGGTGAGCAGAATAACAATGCTACTACCTCAGCTTCTAGCATCAGTTTCTAGTGCACCTCTAGGGGAGTGAGGTTTCCCTCACAGTAGCATGTCCTTAATTTGCAATTGTCATATTATGCCTGGTCTCTCAGGAATCCTCTCAGTGGGGTTTAAAGATGTTTTAAGTATGCACAATACAAGTATTTTAGCTGTTTAATCAGTGTTTCCAAAACTTGGAAAACACTTGAAAATGCTAATGTGGAACAGAAAAGGTTTTTAAAATGGAGATAGTGTATCTGACTAAGTGTAGATGTAGTTAAACCCATGTTTAATGTATGAAGTGAGATTCTATTGGGATATAATTAATATACTACGTTGATTACGTTCATATTCTTCTAGATCAGAATGAAACTAGATTCTCTGATACCTGGACAAACGAATACCGTGTTTAGATATGCTGAGATTTTGAAAGGTCTCTGTCGAGGTCTGTGAATGGATTAAATGCCATCACTCTTTTTAGTCAGCAAATGCCAGGCCTTTCTTCAACATGCTCATTCAAAAGTGCCAACAAGCAGCAGCGGGTACTGGATCTGGTTAGATCAGTGTGTTAACTCTTTTGCCATTTGCTGTTGTTTGTACATGTTCAGTCATGGTTGTTGGGTCATGTAATGTTTGAGCAATCTGGTATGATTTTCAACTCCAACGAGCCCTGAAGTAATCTGACTTAATCGCCATCTGTTTCTATAATAATGAGAGCCAACGCTTAAATCCACAAATCTGGACCAAATTTAGTATATTTTTCAGTACAAACAAAATATCAAGGCTATGCCTCTTAAAAGCTTGCGAAAGCTTTTCTTTTAACCTACAAAGCCCGATATACAATATAAAAGCATGTGCTGGATGTTTGGACGATGAAAACAAAGTTTGTATGTGATTCTGTTGAGTATCATATTTCATACAGTCAAATGGTTACTAAGGACTTTGCAGCAACAGTTAGGGGAACACATAGGTCATTAAGGGGAAATACTTAATGGTAGCCTTAAATTCCTTAAGTTGACCTTGTGTTCACACCAGACACGACACGCACAAATAAATCACGCTATTCATGTGTAAATAGACACGTGAACATTTTTGGTTAACTTGATTCATTTGTGCGTCAAATCCGCTTAATTTACGCATCAAATTCACTTTACAATAGACTTGGGCTGTGTCCGAAACCTGATACTTCCATACTATACAGTACACTAAAATCAGTTGGCAAGCCCTGTGGAATGTCCGAATTCATAGAATTCGAAAATCAGTATACGAGAAGTACCCGGATGACTTACTACTTCCGGCGAGATTCTGAAGCGCGCATCCCATGCATGCTGCGCTATCCCATGATGCCCCGCGAGCGAATTCATGAATGGGAGTAAAGCGACGCAACTGACGCAGGTATGTCATGTGACCGTGACAAATTGGCGGATGTAGTACGTCCATATTCCATTCATACTTTTCACATTCATACTGTATAGAACGTACTTTTCTAACGGCCGAGTAGTACGTTTAAATTCATATGCAGTACCTACTGAGTAGTAGGCGGTTTCGGACGCAGCCATGGATTTGCATCACAGGCGAGGCTTCAGTCTGCCCAGTGATTCCAGTTTCATTGCTAAATGGCTAAAATGGATTTTATTGCGAGAGTAGCTGTGCTTTACTTGCTTTAGGAAGGCTGAAAAACAGTGTAGATTCATTTGGCGCCATGTCTGATCCACTAGATCCTTTCACCCAGCTCTGTGAGTTCACCAGAAACTGTAACTGGATGATAGATTTCAGCTGTGATTCAGACTGAGCCCAGTTTGATGAGCTGTTGTCCAGTCTCTGCAAAAGGATTTACTCTTGGGACACCAACAACAGACACTACGTCAAACACGCAAAATGCTCAACTCGTGCCACTTCATTCGTGCCACATGTCTATTCACGTCTTTGCATTGACTTAACATGTAATTCACTCGTGCTTGACGCTTCATCCACTTCTGGTGTGAACACACCATTAGGGTTTTGTTCTTGCAACCCAAGTTTTACTAAGGGAACCCTTGACCTTTAAACTAAGGGACTGCTTATCTTAAGGACTTTTGTGCAACCGGACACAGCTTGTTATGGATTACCTTATGCTCAAATGTTTGTACTCAGACTGAGCAAAAATATACAGTTTGTGCAGTTTCTAAAAAATGGACAACTTGTAAGACGAATCTGAGAATGCAATTTAAATCAATTTGATTTTACAACAGTACAACAAACAACTTGAGTATTTATTCATTCATTCATTTTCTTTTTGGCTTAGTCACTTTATTAATCCGGGGTCGCCAAAGCGGAATGTACCGCCAACTTATCCAGCGCGTTTTTACGCAGCGGATGCCCTTCCAGCCGCAACTAATCTCTGGGAAACATCCACACACACTCATTCACACCCATACACTACGGACAATTTATCCTACCCAATTCACCTGTACCGCATGTCTTTGGACTTGTGGGGGAAATCGGAGAACCTGGAGGAAACCCACTCGAACGCAGGGAGAACATGCAAACTCCACACAGAAACGCCAACTGACCCAGCCGAGGCTAGAACCAGCGACCTTCTTGCATTGAGGCGACAGCACTACCTACTGCACCACTGCGTCACCCAAAACTTGCTTATAATTTATAAAAAAAAAACATTTTTAATCATGACCAAAGCTCTGTGGTTTCAAAACATACAGCTGGGTTCTAGAGAAAGATTATTAAGAGATGAGCTAAAAAGCTAAACATTTATCAAAAGATAGAAGGAAAGGTCCTGAAAATTAACATTCCTCAAAAGATACCATTTTAGATTTTTGAGACCCTGGAAGATTGATTTACCACACTTGAGCTACCATTGGTCTGTGACCATTACGCAATAGGTAGACAGGTGAATAACATCCAAAACAAAACAACAACACCTAGTTAGCAACATGAATAAACTGGACGATGGAGTAACTTATTTTAAAGAACTGAAGGGGGATCACACACCAAATAGCCACCATGTCACATCATGTCATTTAAATTTCTGAATGCTGTTCCAATTAATGCCTGTCTACTTCAAATAAAATAAAAAAACAATGCAAATATATAGTATGGCACAGCGTCGCTTTTTGTCTGATGTGCGAAAAACAAACAGTTGACAGTTTTACAACGCCACCTACTACATTGCAGGGTTGTAACAATGTAGGAAAACACAATACCATCACTCAGCCTTTTCAAACTTCTTTTTGCCCTCAAAGGAAAAACTAAATAGAACTTAATTTGAGGTACACCAGGGAATTAAGGGAAGAGTTTAGGGCAGTGGTTTGCTGGATGATCTCTACAACAAGCCCCGCCTTCATCTGGGCGTGTACAAGAAGGATGTATGTCTGAAATCTACCCTAAATAACATAACTCAGATTCACAAAAAATGTAGACAGCGCCCTCTAATGGATTTGTCATCTGAAACGTGCAATGAAACATACCTGGAGCAACGTATTCTATGTTTCGCAAAAAAAAGTATCGAGCCTGAGTTGAAAATGTAGGTTAATCTTTAAAAAAATTCTGTAAAGATCTAACAACATAAAATAAATGCAAACATTAAGGCAATGAGTTTTACAATTATATTTTAGAAGGTTTTAATGTGCAATTTACTGACAGACGAGAGTTTATCTGTCTGTTTTTTTATACAACTATATGCAAAACACGCAAACTAAACTATTGGGGGTTACATGAAATTATAAATTTATCAATAACAGTTTTGCTGATAGCCTTTAGGAGCATATTGTGCAGTGAATCTCATTCGGCAACCACAATGCTATGTGGTTCATGTCTTAAAATATCATATGAAGGACAAATGGGCAGAAACTCAGAATGACTGAACCAGAACATCTAATCATTGAGATGAAATTCAAGTCAGAGTTTTTCCATTACCGTCAATATGGTGCTCAGACTGTGCACTGCATGAAAATCACATCCAGTTCTGCCAAGAATGTTTCATGTTACTCCACCAGATTTTGAGAGCTATAAATATATGTCTCTGGAATACAAAAACATTCATAAGAGTCAATTCTTGGAATTTCTTTCGGAAAATAAATAAGCTTTTCATCGATACATCCTTTGTTATGATGCTCTCACAACATGTGGTGGAGATTAAACTAGAAACTAGAAAATCACCATTGAATTTTAACAAATTAAGTTCTTCACATATTACAATATGTTATTAATAATATAATATTAATAACATATAATTCTAATAAAAATTGTGTTTTTATACAGTTGAAGTCAGAATTATTAGCCCCCCTTTGAATTATTTTTTCAGGAAATTTTCACAGCATGTCTGATAATATTTTTTCTTCTGGAGAAAGTCCTATTGGTTTTATTTCGGCTAGAATAAAAACACTTATTAATTTTTTAAAGGCTATTTTAGGGACAAAATTATTAGCCCTTTTAAGCTATTTTTTTTTCCCGATAGTCTACAGAACAAACCATTGTTATACAATAACTTGCCTAATTGCCCTAACCTGCCTAGTTAACCTAATTAACCTAGTTAAGCCTTTAAATGTAACTTTAAGCTGTATAGAAGTGTCTTGAAAAATATCTAGTCTAATATTATTTACTGTCATCATGGCAAAGATAAAATAAACCAGTTATTAGAGATGAGTTATTAACACTATTATGTTTAGAAATGTGTTGAAAAAAATCTACTCTCCGTTAAACAGAAATTGGGGGAAAATAAACAGGGGGGCTAATAATTCTGACTTCAACTGTATATGTATGGAAGAAAACTCCATCCAAAATGCCTTTATCGAAGAAGATCTCTACCTAATATTATATAATGATTGTTGGGATATTTTGACTCATACAAATGTATTTCAGGGTTTTCCAGAGTCATATTATTGTCAATTCTGCAATGCAATATGTTTTATCTCCAAAATGAAGGAAAAAAATCATGAATGTCGAAGTCTATTCATGTCATTTGATGAAATCCGAAGCATTCGTTCAAATCTGAAATGTGTGACATTTACTTGAGGCATAAATGTGCATTAATCCAATGCCCACTATCAACTCTTGAATAGGATTGTTTGAACCTTTAATAATGCAGTTATTCCAGCTTATGCCTTTAAATAATGAGATCATTTATAAGCATCATGACTAGGTTTTTTTGTATAGGCTAAGGCTACAATTTTTCTTTTGTAGCAATCAGAAGGTTTATAAGTAAACAGTAATTTCTGGCAGCAAGAAATGTTGTGTTTTCTATTGATATAGCTTTATTTATTTTCCTTCGGCTTAGTCCCTTATTTATCAGGAGTCGCAGCAGTGGAATGAACCGCCAATTATTCCAGCATATGTTTTATGCAGCGGATGCCCTTCAAGCTGTAACCCAGTAATGGGAAACACCCATACACGATCATATTCACACACGCACTCATACGCTACAGCCAATTTAGTTAATCTGATTGACTTATAGCGCATGTTTTTGGACTGTGGGGGAAAATTGAGCACCCAGAGGAAACCCACGCTAACACAGGGAGAACATGCAAACCTACCTACTGAAAAAACAGCCTAAACCAGCCTAGGCTGGTTGGCTGGTTTTATCTGGTCAACCAGGCTGGTTTTAGAGGGGTTTTGGCCACTTCCAGGCTGGTTTCCAGCCATTTCCAGCATGGTCTTAGCTGGTCAGGTTGGCAGATGACCAGCTTGACCAGCCTGGCCAGGCTGGGAGCCCAGCCATAACCAGCTATGTCCAGCTCAAACCAGCCTGAAAGTGGCCAAAACCCCTCTAAAACCAGGCTGGTCAGCCAGCTAAAACCAGCCAACCAGCTTAGTCTGGTTTAAGCTGGTTTTTTCAGTAGGGTCCACACAGAAACACCAACTGGCCAAGCTGGGACTCGAACCAGCGACCTTCTTGCTGTGAGGCCACAGTGCTAGCCAATGAGCCACCCAACGGGGGATATTTGCATTACAGTTTAGTAAGTACATCCTGAAGAATCCATCCAAAAAACTTGCCAAAAGTTAAATCACATCCCTAAGTGTTATTTCCAAAGTCTGACCCAGATATGGAGTCATTTTCGACTTAATTTTTCTCAAAGAGAAGCATTTGAAAGACATACTTCACAATGAATTTTAGATTTCCTGAGAACAACAACAAAAGGAGCCCAGAGTGGAAGAAAATACAAAAATCTGCAGTCCTATTAGTCCTGCATAAAGAATGAGTCGCCAAAGTCTATCTTCCCTCAACGCTGCTATTTTCAGCTCACAGACGTCAATAGAGGGTCTTTCAAGTCCACACAACACTGCAGACTTCTTATCGTTTGTGCTCTCAGACCAAAAGCTCCTGAATGATACAAATCCAATTAGCCTGCGAGCCTTGAGAGCTCCTGCAACTGGGTCAGAAAGTTCTCACGTGACACTTTGCGTGAGTCATATGGGTCAACGTCCGGCAAACACAGACAACGAGACCCTTCGACTTTCGAACTGCTTCATCACTGTGCTTTCTCATTATCACAGATAATCGTCAGTGTGATCTGAATCTACACCGTCATTGACTGTGCGCAGTGCACTCCCGAGGGCACTTATTTTAAGCTCCTTCTAAAACCTGACACCTATTGTTGAAGTTGGGTTCGGTGTCATATTCGATCTTTTTGTTGTTGTACTTCATGTTTCCTAGCACTGTCAACGCTAGCTTGAGGCAGATTTGTAATTATGTTACATTTTATTAAATCTGTGGTTCATTTGACTACAGTCTCGCTTACTCTGCTTCATATTAATGTTACGTTTTGTTGATTCTTTTGGTTCATTTCAGTTCATTTGAGTTCATACAATCTTATTTACTCTGCTTGTTCCCCATTGAAGCTTATCGATGAGAGTAGACATTCATGCATGTTTTGTTCTTATAGTTACCTAACACAAATCTATTAGAGCTCGTCGCAAATGCATTGTGCACAGGGTTGCCAACTCCATGGTTTTCCCACAAAATTGGGCTACTTTAAACTACTGGCTGGGTTGGGTTTTTGTTTTTAGTCCTTATTATATTTATACGGCTGTGGTGAAATATTTTACTCTACCAAATTGATATCCTACCAATGTCAAAATCTAAGATGATGAAACACTGAGGAGCTCTAGAGGAATAGACACTAGCTGCATCCCAAATGGCCAACACAGGCTCATTGTGAAAACGTAGCCCTGCGGAAGTTTCTGGAGACAGCGCATTACGTAGGCGGAGGTACGTATGGCTGCATTTCATTTCTTTAAATAAATGCTATGGGGCGGTGTGACGCCGTTCCTTTTTGCGCTTACCAGCTGACCGCTTACCTCAGTATGGACGGCATTCCGGCTGCAACCAGTTTGTCCTGTTAGTGCGCCACGTCCGTCGACGGATTTGAGATGCAGAGAGGAGTTGACCACGAAGACAGGGGTTCGAGTCCGGTGAAGAGCAGTTCCAGAAAGCAGGTAAGACAAAAACAGGATCCAAAATATAAAACAAACAAGTGAATAGCAGAGTGAGAATGTGGTAAAAAAAAATTCAGACAAGGGCTTTTATTTTTTTGGATTGCTTTTGAAACGTGTTGGTTGGGTTTAGGGAAGTGGGTGGGCGGGTCAATTGATAAAATTGGTTGGGTTTAGGGAAGGGGGAGGGTGGGTCAGCCGATCGTTTGCTCAGTCAGTCAGAAAGTCTGTCAAAAAGTGAGTCAACAGCGGCCTCTTGTGGGTTTACGCGAGAACAGCAGGCGCGAATGGCACTCACGAGGGAAATTTAAGATCTCGAAAAGCGTACACGGCGACCTCTGGCGGATTCGCGAAAACAAAAACTGCAGAAAAACGTGCCGCCGGGACGTATTTCGCAGTCTCCAGAAATGTCCGTGGAGGTACGTTTTCAGAATGAGCCTGGGTTGCAACTGGCACTATGTACTTATGCACTTACACACTCAACAGCATAGTAGATGTATGTAGTGTCATCCTAAATGGAACGCTAATGGTTTTTTTACGAAGCGGAAATTCACACTGTATCTCTGATGACGTTTGATGGTTGCCAAATTAGCAAAATAAATGACCAAACTACCAAATAACACCTGCCATGAGTTGCTAGACATAATGCTTTACTGGGGCACGCACCCCCCTATATATATATATATATATATATATATATATATATATATATATATTTATATATATATATATAAACTGAAATTAGTCCTAAATGTAACTAGAAAATGATGTTAAGACACAATGGGAGTGATCTGCTAATATCGTTTAAGAAATATTTTGCATAAATATATTAATTTTCATTTGAATAAAATTCTGTAGACAATTCTATAGAATACAAAAAAGAAGTTTATTGAATTATCTGTTGTCTTAGACTTGACACATGGTCGATAATTAGGTTTATTAAGTCTCACCTCCCCGACTCGTCATCCCTCCTTTTTGCTTCATACACAAAATATCTATCATTAGGTATGCCTAGTCAAAATAAGATCACCATCATATTATTTAAACTTTAGTTTTGTCGTCTCACTGCGTGTCGACACCTTCGCATAAAAGGCTCTTACGCTGGTTTCACAACGCATGAGCGGCGCGTGAGCAGCAAGTATCCTACTCTTTTGGACTCGCACCAGGAGCAGAGCAGCGCGTCAGGGTCCAGCTGGAGTGGTGTGTGAGGCGCGCAGCTTCGTTTTTTTCGTTTGCTTTTTGATCAAACTACATTGCTTTCACCAGCGTTGGTTCGGTTGCACATAGAGAATAACGTCTTTCTTTCGGAATTAACATTCTTAATATATACACTTGCATATGAAGTAAATCATATCTCAAAGCATTTACTGGGGCACTGGAGATTTTTACTGAGGCACGTTTTTACTCTGCCCCTTCCGCTACGTGAGCACTTGTTGAGTGCGTGAAGTGTCCAACAGTCCACACGTCATTTTACCAGTTCAATAAGTGCATCATCCAGGTAATTAAAGTGCACTTATTATTTTTAGAGCTTTCAGTGTGAACGCACTTCTTACACTATTTATACTACAAAACAGCGCAGAACCGTGCATACGTATGCAATTTGGGACGCACCTAGTATGTGTGTCTGTTTCTGTTTCTATGGCAACAGATTAGCAGGACTCTCCTGGATTATTGCTAAATAATAACTGCAGAGGTGCAGTCGATTTACGATTAAATCAATATCTTGAATGTCTATTTAGTTTATTGTTTTCAATATCTTTGAAGGTAAAGTCACATGGGAGACACCATGCCAGCTGTGCTGTCAGTTTTAAAGTATGTTTTTAATATTAACTGTATATTAGTAATTATAAAGACTATGTTATTTCTTTCTATTACATGATCTTTGCTGCTTGTTCAGACTACTAATTTAAAATGAGCTTTTTTGGGGACAATTTAATAGTTTTTTGTTCAATCTACTTAATTCCTTCAAGCACATTGATTGTGTGGAACCTAGCAATTTTTTTACAATGTGTGTATAATGTGTGTTAATTTTAACTATTAGTTCATTGCCTTAGTTAGTTCATAGTTTGTTTATTAGTATTTATAAAGTATGCTACTCCCTAATACTACCCAAAACCTAAACCTTTACTAATTATTAATAGTTTTTTGAGCCAGCGTTAGTCAATTGTTCGTTAACACCGTGAATTGTTAATTAAACTAAAGTGTTACTCACATCCCAGCAGGCACACTTCATTAGACGTTAATATTAGGTTAGGTTTAGATTATGAGATTTAGATCATTAGATTTAATGTCTAGCCATCGTCTAAGGACAATGTTATTTTGACGTCTAATAACGACATCAAATGACGTTGATATTTTGTTGATTTTAGGTTGTGTTGGAAAGTGACCAAAATCCCAACGTCTGATTGATGTCATGGTGGTAATGTCCATACAACGTCAAGGTGTAACATGATTAGACGTTGATATTTTGTTGACTCGCATACTCGCTCTCATTCACACACACTCATACACTACCACCAATTTAGTCCATTCAATTCACCTATACCTCATGTCTTTGGAGTGTGGGGCAAACAGAGCCCTAATTGTGTTTAAGAGGTTTAACATGCAAACATTTTCAATGAGGAGTTGTGAAGTGGAAGTACTTTTGTCAAAAAGGATGATTAAACATTGATGAAATGTTCCAAATTGATGAGAGAAACCTAGACATTCACAGAGTTTGAGATGGAGATGAGGTTGTTTCTTCATGAAAAATAGGTTTGAGGTTTGTAATTACTTTAACTGGTTTATTTTAGAGGTTTGGTGAAGGTGGGACATTTTTGACATGAAGGACAAACAGTGTATATAGAAGCATGAGACAGCTGGGAGGTTAATCAATTAGCAGGACTGCTATCTGCTCTTTTGTGCAAGAAGAAACAATATGACTACTGCCAGAGCCCTACAAAATGACCTCCAGCAGAGCGCTAGTGTGAATGCCTCTGTAGAATCAATCAGAAACAGGCTTCATGAGGGTGGCCTGAGGGCCTGACATCTTCTAGTTCACTTCCATCCTTGCAGAATGGAGCTGGAACATCAGGACATGTTTTTTTACATTTGGTCATTAGCATAGGTCATTTTACATGTTAAATGAGAAAGACGTGATGACCATCCTTAAATGGAAAACATCAGTGGAATGAGTAAATCCTTCAAGAAGTGTGAGTGTAGATGATTCTAGAAGGATATAAATAATAAACCATGTTATTTTGCATAATAAATAGAAGAGCCTAAAGCAAAAAAAAAATGGTTGACGCAAGTAAGGGTGTACTCACACTAGGCTGTCTTGAACCTCCTTGCACTCACATTGCAATGTTACCTTCCAAACCCGAGAACCAGAGCCGGCCCAAGGCATAAGCGAACTAAGCGGCTGCTTAGGGCCCCGTGGCCACCAGGGGGCCCCCAAGAATGGATGAGATGACTGAGTGACTTTCGTTTTTGTTTTAGTTTGCTGTGGATTAGGGGTGGGACAAATATATGGCCATTTATTGTATTATTTCCGGCCGCGATACATACTCTGGCGCCAAGACATTTATCTAAATTTACAAGAGATCTGAATTAATTACGTTTTTCACACCTGACTGCAGCAGATAACCGTTTTAGCTACAGTACACCCTGCGGCCACCAGGTGGCGCTTGCCGTAATGGCGGATCATCAAACATAAACCAGCGTCATGTAAACCACTGTCATTGCAATGGTGAAAATCTCAGGCATACGGACACCTTTTTTTGTCCAAGCTGGGACAAGGTATTTGTGTGTTTCAGACACCCAGCTCCCCCGAATTTTCCACTAGTTTCTTCCTCACAGATGCACTCTCACTTCGCTATATCGCTCGCGCGTGCCCGCAGTCAGTGCTCTTCATACAGGAATATGTGCTTAAACTTCTAACTCCGCCATAGCGGGCGAATAGTCAAGGATTGACGATGATTTGTCATATTGTTTGCACCAAGGGGGCCCCAAATAAAATCCTGCTTAGGGCCCCCTGAAGACTTGGGCTGGCCCTGCCGAGAACACTTACGTTATTGATGATGCAACTGCTCAGTTTTGAAGAGAAGCACTCTCGCTTGCTTTAGATCTATTGATTTGTATTATTTTAATTATAAAAAATATTACTGTTTATAACTGTATATAACTAATAACTGTATATAATTTAACTGTTTATTTACAATGAAACAGCTCCAAATGAACATATTTAGTAATTTGGGGATTATTTAAGGGGGGGAATCCCTTATTATGGTGGGCATATCCCTTATTTTTACATCCCAATGTTGACAGGTATGTATCTGATGGGTGTCAGCACTCATCTGCGATGGTCTCAGATCGTGTCTTTAATAGTTCATACTGTGTGATTGTTACTCGCGTGAACGAGCACCGATTTTTGCCTGTGATTTCAGGCATTTGTCGGAGATTTCTCAAAACCTGTCGACGAGTCCAAAATATGGGCTGAAATCATGCCGTCTGAACTCGGCATTTAAGGCTGATTTATACTTCTACATCAAGTGCGTATGATCCGGCGCAGCCTTCACCGCGGCCACATAGCCCTCGCCATGGCTGACATCGAGGCTGATGCGCCCCTTTTAAAAAAATTTAACTACACGTCGTAGTGAAGCATATCGCAAGCTCTGTGATTGGTCAGCTCGGTAGCGGTGAAGAGTGAGGGCGGTGCTGAGAGCCACGAGTTGGATGGAGCGATTGTTTACAAGTGTTGAGTACCGTGAAGGAGCTCCAAGATGGAAACTTTTGTTTCGTGTATACCTTATGATTAAAGTTATTGCTCGTCCGCTGGGTTCCGCCACTAAATAAGTAAGTTTTAGCTACTTGTACATTAAGGTAGTGTTTCGAAAAAACAAACCACCCGTGAAGAAACGTGACGCAGAAGTTTATAAGCAGAAGTATAAACCAGCCTTAAGAAGCAAGTAATTTATTATATACAAAAAAGGTCCTCTCCTAATTCAGCAACCATTTTTCTTTCGATATTTGACGCCAGTTTATCAGGAAGTGATGATTTTGTTCTCTTAGATGGAAACAGTGCCTTATTTGCAAATGTTTTAGGTGATTTTCCAGTTTTGCACATACATTTAATTGACATCTTTGCATGACATCATGGCTACTGTCTCAGGAGCATACCCTCATGTTAACAGGCATTAAAGCCACACAAACTACTGAAAACCATTGAGTTGCTACAATGAAATTTCAGCAAATACCCTAGCCTTCTGCATCATTGTTCACTTCAATTTTTTTAGAGTGTCTTTGAATTCAACCCTCTGTAGGTTTATAATTTTCATCTCTATCAAACAGGCATCATTTTATTATTATCCCACTACACAGGCCATGTCAGCAGTGTTGGGTAGTAGCGTCGCTACAAGTAGTGATGCTACTAGCTTATCTACATTTCTCATTAGCGTGGCGGTAGCGTCGCTACTTTATAAATCCAATCGTTTTTCAATAGCGAAGCACAGTAGCGTCCACACAAGCTACATTTACCAAATCGCAGATCAATAAGTGACAGCACCAACATTCACGGAGCAGTGAGGCCGGTGTCTAGCAATGAAGGTAAATCCATATGATGGCGAGAATGACGACTTCTTCTTCTTCCTGTTTTACGATGGTTGACAACAAACTTTTTGGTGCGTTACTGCCACCTCTCGCTCTGGTCGGTGGTGACGTCGCAAATCAATCTGACAAGATAACTTGCTTCATGGGAAGATAACTGAGGTAGAGGAGTTACTCTCTCTCTCTCTCTCTCTCTCTCTCTCTCTCTCTCTCTCTCTCTCTCTCTCTCTCTCTCTCTCTCTCTCTCTATATATATATATATATATATATATATATATATATATATATATATATATATAGTTTACTATATATACACTGCTGAAAAATCAAGCTTAAACCAGCCTAGACTAGTTGGCTGGTTTTAGCTGGTTGACCAGCCTGGTTTTAGAGGGGTTTTGGCCATTTCCAGGCTGGTTTCCAGTCATTTCCAGCCTGGTCCTAGCTGGTCAGGCTGGAAAATGACCAGCTAAATCCAGCTAAAACCAGCTTGACCAGCCTGGTTTAAGCTGGACATAGCTGGTTTTGGCTGGGCTCCCAGCCTGGCTAGGCTGGTCAAGCTGGTATTAGCTGGTCATTTTCCAGCCTGACCAGCTAAGACCAGGCTGGAAATGGCTGGAAACCAGCCTGGAAATGGCCAAAACCCTTCTGAAACCAGGCTGGTCGACCAGCTAAAACCAGCCAACCAGCCTAGGCTGGTTTAAGCTGTTTTACTACGGTGATTACTATTATTTTATGATAGTTATTAATGATACTACAATATGTAAGTTAGTGTAATTTAATGCTTATTCGTAAATATTTACCTTTATTTAACATTACTATAGTATTTTAAATGCGTAACACCTGGTTTTATTGGATTTTTTGTTTTGCTGTTATATATTTTAATTTGTTTCTGTTTGGTACAATATTATTTACAGTAAACAACTGAACAAATCATTGACGGTTTTAGTGATCACTAAGATATGAATGATAATTTAAGTTGCTTCGATTTAAAAATGAAAATAACAGAAATAGCTTAGGCGTAGCTAAGCTACTTTTGCAATGTAGCTTTTAGCTTAGCTTGCTACATTTCCCAGGGTGTAGTTTTTGTGTAGTTAAGCTACATTTTAAGTAGTGTAGCTAATAGCTTAGCTCACAACATTTTTCAAGGAGCATGGCAGTATAAATACCCAGGATTGTAACGTCTCAGAACAATGTTTTCTGGGGGTTTCATAGACCTTTAATATCTGTGGAAGGCCCTTTGGGAAGGTATGAATGGACAAATCGGTCTGTTTGAACCAGTATGTGAGCCAGTATGTGAAGATCATGCAGAATAAGTGTGCCGTTGAACTGAATTTGAAACATTCATCATAATAAAGTGCAGATGTAAGAGTGTGGCACATCAGAGACACAGAGACGGATCAGATCTGTCAGTTCAGCTGAAGCTGGTCTTTCTGCTTCAACCACAGTCAGCACTGATATGGAGAATAGAAAAGACACACACACACACACACACACCTCTGATAAGCAAAAGCTCTCAGATACCAAACCCCTTAAATTTGAAGTGATGGATAAATCAGAAACAGCACTGATGGAAATTAAAGATGTGCATTCTGCCGTATCACAGTGTGTATCGCACCACTATTTCTGATAAACACACACAACTTGCTTACACATACACACAGACACACACAGAAAGACAGCCGCACGTACATACACAAATACAAGAACACACACACAAACATTCGCACACAGACACAGAAACACACACACTCAGATACAGAAACACAAAAAACATAGGCATACACACTCACACAGATATACTTGAGCACAAAATAACAGACACAAACATAACACACACACAAACATGCACACAGACAGACATAAACACAGACAAAAAAACACACACATACACAAACAGAAAGATACACAAAGAAAGACACAAACATACACAAACACAGACACAAAAAGAAACACATGCATGCACACAGACCCACACACACTCACAGATACACATAAACACATAAAACACACAAAAACACACACAGAAGACAGACGCACACACACACACACACACATCCACACACAGACAGACACAAACAAACACAGACACAAAAAGAAACACATGCATGCACACATAGACCCACACACACTCACAGATACACATAAACACATAAAACACACAAAAACACACACATCCACACACAGACAGACACAAAAAATAAACACATGCACACACACATAGACACAAACAGATACACACATACATAGAAATGTACAGAGATACACCCATACACAAACACAGAAAGACACACATGGCATGCACAGACACACACAGACAGAAACGTGCGCACACACAAAAACACACAGACACGAACACGCACAGAAAGACGCACACACAGAAAGACACAAACACAAAAATAAACAGATGCACACACACAGATTTACACAGATACATAGAAATGCAGACAGAGATGCACCCACACATCAACACACGACACGCACAGACACAAACACACACACAAACAAAGACACGCACAAACACAGAGACAAAAACAAACACACATGCGCACACACAAATTGAATAAATCAGATAAAGAACCCTAACACACAGACACACACAAAGACAGACATGCGCAATATAGACACACCCTCACACAGACACACACATAAACACAAAAAAACGTACAGACACCGAGATACACAGACACAAACATAGAAACACACAAAGACAAAAATGCACAGACACACAGAGATACACAAACACACACAAGACACAACACGCACAGACACAAACACACACACAAACAAAGACACGCACAAACACAGAGACAAAAACAAACACACATGCGCATGCACAAATAGAATAAATCAGATAAAGAAATACATACACACACAGACACACACAAAGACAGACATGCGCAATATAGACACACCCTCACACAGACACACACATAAACACAAAAAAACAGCACAGACACCGAGATACAGACACAAACATAGAAACACACAAAGACAAAAATGCACAGACACACAGAGATACACAAACACACACAAGACACAAACACAGAAAGACATGCGCAAACACAGACAGAAAATGAAGCACACGTGCACACTCAAACATGTTCGCAGAGACGCGCGCACAGACACAAACACACAGAAACAGAAATACACAGAGACACAGACAGACACAATCACACACAGGGATAAACACAGACAGAAAAGGAAACACACAAGCACTCAGACACAGAAACACACACAAAAACCACAGACACAAATACAGACACAATTCAATTCAACTCACCTTTATTTGTATAGCGCTTTTACAATGTAGATTGTGTCAAAGCAGCTTCACATAGAAGATTGTAGTAAATTGAAACAGAGTCAGTTCAGTTTTCAGAGTTTAAGTTCAGTTTAGCTCAGTTCAGTGTGGTTTATAATCACTACTGAGAGTCCAAACACTGAAGAGCAAATCCAACGATGCGCAGCTCTACAGATCCCGAACCATGCAAGGTAGTGGCGACAGCGGCGAGGAAAAAACCAGGAGAGAAACCAGGCTTAGTTGGGAACGACCATTTCTCCTCTGGCCAAACGTCTTGTGCAGAGCTGCAGTCTAGGTGGCTCTGGCTGGAAGCTGGACCTCAGCGAAGACTCGTCTGTCCCTGGAGCGTCACAGGAATCAGTCTCATGCTCTCCACACCTCCATGACCACCACAGTAGCTGCTCAGGATACGGCCTGGTCCAGGATTATGGAAACCTTGGGATCATCTCGTCGCTGGTCTTAGATCGAATCAGTGGCGCTGCATAGTCTGAGGGCCTCGGGAAGAGTATCCACAGGTGGAAATAGAGAATAAAGAGAATAATTAGCGTAGCTGCTGTTCATAGTGTATATAAACGAGATGAATAAACCTGTTTGGAGCACATTCATGCATCATACCGCTAAGTGATGCACTGAGTGTATGCTTTACTAAAAAGATAGGTCTTTAATCTAGTATTGAACTGTGAGAGTGTGTCTGAGCCTCGGACGTTATCAGGAAGGCTATTCCCGAGTTTAGGAGCCATAAATGAGAAGGCTCGACCTCCTTTACTCGACTTTGTTATTCCAGGTACTATCAGAAGCCCTGAGTTTTGAGATCTTAAAGAGCGAGTTGGATTGTAGCGAGAGAGAAGATTGGTTAAATAAACAGGAGCTAGATTATTTAAAGCTTTGTAGGTAAGAAGCAATATTTTAAATTCAATACGAAACTTAACAGGCAGCCAGTGTAAGGAGGATAAAATTGGGGTGATGTGATCAAATTTTCTAGACCTGGTAAGAACTCTAGCAGCTGCATTTTGTACTAGCTTGAGTTTGTTAATAGAGGATGCTGGGCAGCCAGCAAACAGAGCATTGCAGTAATCCAGCCTAGAAGTCATAAAAGCATGGACTAGCTTTCATGCATCTGAGATGGATAGCATACTTCGTAACTTAGCGAAAGATAGACATAAACACATTTATACTAACAGACACAGACACAATAAGACACAAAAGGAAACACACATGCACACAAACACAGAAACACAAGAAACACGTGCACACACAAACACGTTCACAATGAGATGCGCTCACAGACACAAACACACAGAAAAGCACAGACACACAGAGATAAACACACAAGCACACATGCCCAAATAGACACAGAGAAATACACAGACACACAGAGATCCACCCACGCACAAACACAAAAGAAACACATGTACAGTTGAGGTCAGAATTATTAGCCCCCCTGAATTATTAGCCCCCTGTTTATTTTTTTCCCAATTTCTGTTTAACGGAGAGAAGATTTTTTTCATCACATTTCTAATCATAATAGTTTTAATAACTCATTTCTAATAACTGATTTATTTGATCTTTGTCATGATGACTGTAAATAATATTTGACTAGATATTTTAGACACTTCTATACAGTTAAAGTGACATTTAAAGGCTTAATTAGGTTAATTAGGTTAACTAGGCAGGTCAGGGTAATTAGGCAAGTTATTGTATAATGATGGTTTGTTCTGTAGACTATCAAAAAATATATATAGCTTAAAGGGGCTAATAATATTGACCTTTAAAATAAAAATAAAAAACAAAAACTGCTTTTATTCTAGCCAAAATACAACAAATAAGACTTTCTCCAGAAGAAAAAATATTATCAGACATACTGTGAAAATTTTCTTGCCCTGCTAAGCATAATTTGGGAAATATTAAAATAAATTCAAAGGGGGGGTAATAATTCTTACTTCAACTGTACACAAACAGTAATAACACACCCACGAATAACACGCTCTGATTTTTCACTACATGCTGAATCTCCTCAGACCGACACACATTTGATTTTCACCTCCAAACTCCAGATTGCATTTACATTTTTATTTAAAATCCATCCTAAAAATGCAAATACTGTCCAAGTGCGCATATTTCACATGCAAAATCAGTGAAATGTTGGCCTTTCACTGTCTCTCTCACACACACACACACATGCTCTTTAAACAGACATGCTCTGTTTGAACAGAAAACGAGAACATTCTGAGATGTATAAAAAATATGGCTGAATTTCATGGCTGAAACAATCAATCAGAATCAGTGTGAAAAATAATTTACTTTATCAAGTGAAGTTTATTTCTAAACTGATTTCGAGAGGATCACGTGATTATGATTGCTTGCGGCTGGTCTCGCATTATTCAATTCATTATTCACCAATCAGACGATTCCTAAGCCACTATAAATACCCTCAGTTCCATATAACAGCCATCTTCGTTTTGAAGAATCCCCCCTTCCACCCCTACTCCTCCTCCTTTCCTAGATGGCTGGCACAGTGGCCCAGTGGTTAGCACTGTTGCCTCACAGCAAGAACGTCACTGGTTCTAGTCCTTACCAAGCCAGCCAACATTTCTGTGCGGAGTTTACACGTTCTCCCCGTGCTCACGTGGGTTTCTCCAGGTTCGCTGGTTTCCTCCCGCCGTCCAAAAACATGCAAGTTAATCGACTAATCCAAATCGGCACCCTAGACATGCTCCTAGTAAGTAGTTATCTCTTTAGAGCAATCACTATCTGTTCATTAACTACTACAGCAGGGGAGTTCTCGAGATCTACCTGAGCTCAAACACCCCTCTCCTTGCAAACGGGAGGGAGCCCCGGGCTCGAGGATCTTATGAGCTTAGAACTCTCTCCCGGTACAGCATGCCAAACAAGCTTTATAATCAATCATCAGCTAAGTGTGAACTCTTACAATTTACAAATGATTCCCATACTTTCTAGAATAGATCTGTTTTACAATGATTAACACATGTAAGATATTCCAATTGTAGCATCTCTATTATAACACCTTTGGCCAGCCGTTTACAGAGACGTCTTTATCAGAGGTCTACTGCAGGGATTTCCCATTTTTTCATTAGAATTTTGGTTTTGGATTCATAGTTTGAAGGGTTCCATAAACCTGGCAGAAGATTACCACTACCTTATGTCTCGGGTTTTTGTTTTTTTAATCTTCTTGAATGTTTACAAGGTGTCAACAAGGATGTTGGTACTGTAGCAAAGTCGAGGAGGGGGTTGTGGAGGGAGGCTGTACCAAACTTGAAGGTTGCTGGAGTAGTATCATATGTAATATGGGCGTTTTCTGGGAGAAATAACAAAACGGTAGGGTGGCAGGAAATGGGTGTGAAATACAGTAGACTCGTGAGAAAAACACGGGTGTTAGCAGGTATGCTTTAAAGTGTGTCTCTTTTTCCACATCATAATCTGAGTCACGCATTTACGCTTCCCGAGTGCAACCAACAAGTGTTGTGTTTTAATTAAACATATAGCTGTTAACAGTCTCTCTGTATCATGACGTTGCGGTAACTGCGCACCACACTAATGACACTCAGTGCCTGAAGCACACAAGAGATTTGACATTTTGGAGCTGGTATTGCGTTCTCCTTGAAGGATACATGTAATGCAACAAAACAAGGCATCTTGCAGCATGCTGACGAAAATAAAAACACACCGTGTTTGAGAACTGGTAAGTGTAGATGAGCTGTTTCATTAATTTTTTTCAGCTTCGTTCCTTATTTATCAGGGGTCGACACAGTGGAAAGAACCAACTATTTCGACATATGTATTAAGCAGCGGATGGCTTTAAAGCCACAACCCAGTACTGAGAGACACTTATGCACACTCGCATTCACATACACACATACACTGAGGCCAACTGGCCCAGCCCAGACTCGAATCAGCAACCTTATTGCCGCCTTTCAGGAAGGTGATGTTTCTGCTTGGTTTCGAACAGAGGACCATTCACATGTTGGGCAAACGTGATGACAACTACACTGCAGAAACCCCACTGAGCTGTTTCCAATCTACTGCAATAATAAATTGACATAATATTCATACAATACCATTTTTATAGTGTGTAGAACACCTTACAACATTGTAAAGAAGCTTTGGTGGATTGAACGGCTCCGTGGGTGTTTGAAAATTCTTTATGGAACTATTGACAGAAATGACCTTGTAGTGTACCTTTGTACCAAAGTATCAAATCAAGACAGTCTGTAATAGGAACAATTTTTCAACAAAAACACTTTAAAAGTCATGGAATCTTTCCATTACCTGAAATATAAAGTGTTCAAGAGTTTATATAAAGATGCTAGGACAGGGATGGGCAAACTCGATCCTGGAGGGCCGGTGTCCTGCATAGTTTTGCACCAACCCTAATCAAACACACCTGCTTGTAGCTTTCTAGTGATCTTGAAGACACTAATTAGGGTGTTCAGGTGTGTTGATTAGTGTTGGAGCAAACTCTGCAGGGACACCGGCCCTCGAGGATCGAGTTTGCCCATGCCTGTGCTAGGATCAAACTATATTTCATACTCATTCTTAAGATGCGAGACTAAAACCAGATCCTTGTAAAACCTGAAATTACCGAGTACTGTATAACCATCGAGAGATGACGACTCACAGCCGAAACGTTTCTTTTTCTTTTCTCCTTTTGCATTGTTTGTGAAGTTTATTTATAAACTAATTTGGGGAGGAGCAGGTGCTTATGATTGATCACAGATGGTCCCGCATCAGCTAACACATGATTCACCAGTCAGATGATTTCTAACTCACTGTAAATAACCAGAGTTTTCTCATCTCAGTATCTTCGTTTTGAAGAATCCACCCCTACCCACCTCTACTCCCCCTCCTTTCCAGATGGGCGACACCAACACAATCTCACGGCAATTCGTAACTATTTGATTTAGTGGCTAATTCGTATGAATTCGTACGATCTAATTCGTACAATATAGTACGATTTGCTCATCCCCTTGTGATGGTTGGGTTTAGGGGTGGGGTTAGGTGCCACGCCTCCTTTTTAAAATCATACAATTTCGTATGACTGAACTCGTATTCATATTCGAATTCGTACGAATTAGCCTCTAAACTGACAAAACGTAAAATACTTACGTTTTCTCGTGAGATCAGGCTGGTGGACACAGCACCCCAGTGATTAGCACAGTTGCCTCACAGCAGAAAGTCTCTGGTTAAAGTCCCCTACTAAACTATTTGACATACCTATGTAGATTTTGCTCATTCTTCCCTGTGTTTGCGTGGGTTTTCCCCCCGAGTTCTCCGGTTTCCTCCCATAGTCCAAAAACACTCAACCTAAGTAAACTGAACAAACCAAAGTGATACCATAGACAAGGTCTTAGCAAGTGTACATCTCTCCTTAGCCATCCTATATCTGTCATTAGCCAGAAAATAAGTCAGGGGAGTTCAGTGAGATCTACCTCAGCTCAAACTCCCCTCTCGCCCTGCAAACCGGAGGGAGCCCTGGGCTCGAGGATCTCATAAGCTTAGGGCTCTCTCCCGGGACAGCATACCAAACACGCTTTATAATCAATCATCAGCTAAATGTGAACTCTTGAAAATAAATTTTCGAGCATTGTTGCTGCTTGAAATCTTTCCATTACACCAAAGGTTTGTTAAAGTGTATAAATATACCTCAGGTTATCCAAATGTTCATTCAATGAAGATTCTGTTAAGAAACATGACCTGAATGATTCTGAGAACATTTTTCTACTGTATTGCTTATTCGAGTCCCCTCTCTGGAACATTTATTTCTTATTTATTTTAACCAGGATGGAAGATTTGCATTCATTCATTCATTTTCCTTCAGCTTAGTCTCTGATTTATCAGGGGTCTCCACAACAGAATGAACCGCCGGAAGATTTGCACGTAACCTGAAAAAGGAAAAAAAAAAGAGTGTGAAATTATTACGCCGGGAGCCTGAATTCACATCAATATTCATTTGACATCCAAACGCACCCGAGGCTCAAAAACACATCTGACAGCTCTCCTGCACATCATCTCTCTCCTTCAGCCTCCATCTCATCTGCATACCGCTGCGTGATTGGCCAGCAACAGGAGATGCACCAGCTCAACAATTGGCTGAGCTCTGAAGAGGCTTGGATTCACAACCCCTATAAATAAGAGCACACAAACCAGCAGCTTACCAGTGAACATTTCACATGCTCCGATCCTGAGCTCCAGATCTCAAACACACAGAGACAGAACTTCAAGGAACCATGTCTCTGGAAGTCAAGGAGAAGACAGAGGTGCGACTGGTGTTCATGGGAGCTGCAGGTGTTGGTAAAACCGCCTTAATAAAGCGCTTTCTTCAAGACAGCTTCGAGCCCAAGCACCGGCGCACTGTTGAGGAGCTCCACAGCAAAGAATATGAAGTAGCTGGAGTCAAAGTGACCATCAACATCATGGACACCAGCGGGAGCTACTCATTTCAGCAATGAGGAAGCTTACATCCAAAATGGAGGATGCTTTCGCTTTGGTCTACTCCGTAGATGATCCTGAATCGCTAGAAGTAGTGAACCGGCTCCGCGAGGAAATCCTGGAGGTCAAGGAGGACAAGTTCACGCCAATCGTAGTTGGTGGGCAAATAAGAAGATCGGCTGAGTCAGAGCGCAGGGTGGTCTGCAGACGATGTTCTGGCCAAGGTGGAGATGGACTGGAACAATGTTTCATGGAGGCTTCAGCTAAAGAAAACGAGGAACGTGATGGAGGTGTTCAGGGAGCTTCTCCAGCAGGCGAATCTTCCCAGCAGATTGAGCCCAGCGTTACGGCGGCGCAGAGAAACCTTTCCTAAAGATTTGAGTCTACGGCCACCCATGAACAAGACTAACAGCTGCTCCATCTCGTAAAGAATGAAAGACTACAAGGTTGAGTTTCTGCTCAATGCACGCAACAGCGCTGATGTGGAGGATCCTTTAAAGGCACGTAAGAGCATCAAGAAACTTTCTATAGTTCTGCTCTACAACCAGCTCCAAAAAAAAAACAAGATGAAGAAGAAGAAGAAGAAGAAGAAGAAAGAAAAGACTACATGACTGCTCAATGCAAAGGATCCTTGAAGGCACATTAAGATGCTTTTGTTACATAGTGAAACTTCCCATTTTCCTGCTCTACAGCAAGCATAAAGGACAGTCGATGAAGGGGAGAATGAACAAAAGACTATGAACTGCGAAAAATTCAACTGTTGAATGTTTTGATGGAGGTATTTGTTGAAGTTCAGTTGTGTGCGATTGTGTAAAGACATAACACTACTCCTATATGATTTTTTTTTAATGGCATTGCGGTTTTGTTAACATAATTCAAAATGATGCTGTATATGACATTCGTTGTTTACTAATCATTGCAAGTATTAAGGTCACCGTGTCAATTGTTCCGTTTCATACTGTCGGATTGTGTGCACTCGCACTTTTTCTCTGTTGAAGACTCTTCTGATGCACTGATTTCTTTCTTTGTTTTGCAAATTGCTTTTTTTGTACTTTTATTTTGATGCATCTTGTTAAATATGTTTTAAGATTTTTGTTATTGAGCAAAATGACTTGTTTTTTGTACTTTTGTTTGATGCAACGTTTAAAATAAATGAAAAATAATGATAATAATAATAAACTAATGGCGTATTCACATTTTGGTGCCAGCAAATATGTTCTTTTTTTCTGTTTTATTTAACTTTTTCTTTTTTTTCTCACATTTTTTGATGCAACATATACAATGAATAAAAAATATAATACATTAATGGTGTGTCATTGCAGCCTGATCTCACGAGAAAACGTAAGTATTTTACGTTTTGTCAGTTTAGTGGCTAATTCGTACAAGTTCAGTCGTACGAAATTGTACGATTCTAAAAAGGAGGCGTGGCACCTAACCCCACCCCTAAACCCAACCGTCATTGGGGGATGAGCAAATCGTACGAAAATGTACGAATTAATCGTACGAATTCATACGAATTAGCCACTAGTCAAAAGTTACGAATTGCTGTGAGATTGTGTTGGTCATTGTGGTGCATTAAAGGCTCTGTGGCAGCAATTATGTTTAAAATGAGAATTTAAAGAATTAAACTTAAGAGAATTCAAACTCTGTGAAAGCACAGAAAAATGACTAACATAGAAGAGTTCAGATGCAAAACCTCGAAGTGCCATCTGAAATGTTCTTCTAAAATGAGCATTTTTTTTCAGCATCCTGTGTTTGTGTTCAGTTATTTCACTTTAAAGGCAGTGAAAAGAACATATTATTTGCCTTTAAAGTGGATTTACTGAACATACACAGAGAAAAATGTCCATTTTTTGGAAGAAAATATAAGACAGCATTTAGAGGTTTTTGCATCTGAAGTCATCATATATATATATATATATATATATATATATATATATATATATATATATAATCTTTCTATAATAGAAAGCATGTTAAAAGCAAGTGTTTTAATGTTAACTTGAGAAAATTAATGTTTAATCATTATACTCATCCAAAACAGAAACAGATTGACATATGTATACATATACATACATTTAACGCTATCGTCGTCAAAAGTTTTGGGGTCAGTAGGTTACAGCAGCCTGATCTCACGAGAAAACATAAGTATTTTACGTTTTGTCAGTTTAGTGGCTAATTCGTACGAGTTCAGTCGTATGAAATTGTACGATTTTAAAAAGGAGGCGTGGCACCTAACCCCACCCCTAAAGCCAACCGTCATTGGGGGAAGAGCAAATCGTACGAAAATGTAGGCATTAGATCTTACGAATTCATACGAATTAGCCACTAAATCAAAGTTACGAATTGCCGTGAGATTGTGTTGGTTACAGGCTACATTTATTTCATATCAAATACAGAACAAATTGTAAAATTGTGAAATGTTATTGCACGATAAAATAACTGTTTAAAAGTAGATTGGAATTTAATTTAAACATTTGTTCCAGTGATTTTAATGAGGAATTTTCTGCTTTATTACTGCAGTCTGTCACATGATCGTTCAGAAATCACTGTAATATCCTATTATTAAGATTATTAATATTATTATTAATGGTAATCGTATTAGAAGCAATAATGACTGGATTATTAATTTTATTTGAAACTACATACAATAAAAGCAGTTATTTAAAATGTTTATAAATATTTAACATTTTTTTTTACATTTAATAAATACTGCCTTGATGAACAGAATAATTTTATTTAAAAAAATAATAATAAATATTGACTGGTACTGTATATACATACATATACACTCGCCGGCCACTTTATTAGGTACACCTTACTAGTACTCAGAACTGCCTTAATTCTTCGTGGCATAGAGTCAACAAGATACTGGAAATATTCCTCAGAGATTTTGGTCCTTATTGACATGATAGCAACATGCAGTTGCTGCAGATTTTGCAGCTGCACACCCATGATGCGAATCTCCTAAGTAATTATTTGAGTTTGCCTTTCTATCACCTGGAACCAGTCTGGCCATTCTCCTCTGATCTCTGGCATCAGCAAGGCATTTGCACCCACAGAACTGCTGCTCACTGGATTTTTTTGGGTGGACCATTCTCTGTAAACCCTAGAGATGGTTGTGCGTGAAAATCCCAGTAGATCAGCAGTTTCTGAAATACTCAGACCAGTCTGTTTGACACTTTTCACCATTCTGATGCTCGGTTTGAAGTTCAGCAGATCGTCTTGACCATGTCTACATGACTAAATGTCTGCTGCCATGTGACTGGCTAATTATATATATATATATATATATATATATATATATATATATATATATATATATATATATATATATATATATATATATATATATATATATATATATTTAGTAAGGGGTCATACAAGATTGAATCATTTTTAAATGATTTATATACTATAAAATGGGTACAATGAACATGGCAAAGTATGAAGACTTTAAATATTTAAGCATTAACACCATTTTAGTGGGTGTCTTCTGCATAATGGTCATTATTGTTTGCACAGAAAAATAAATAATTAAATAAATGAATAAATGAACACTGCACTATACACTTCACTAGTTTTTAAGCAAGATATAAATGAAACATTTTGAGTTACTTATAAAGACAAGGACATTTGTAATTGCAAGTATTGCAATAATAAATCAAGAGCTCATCATGGAATAATTCAAATCTGTGAAATAAAGATGAAAATATAGAAATTATAAGATACACCAGTTCCACTTTTCTTTATATATATGCTGAAATTCATCTATTGTTTATAAGCAGCATTAACTTGTTAATATAATAAATATTTTGCCTGCAAATTACTATTTATTAGTATTAAAGCAGAAGATATGCAATGAGTTTTCCTACAAGTAGTACTATATAAGAAATATCAGCTGCACATATAATGTTGTATATAGTAATATACCTGTACATACACTTGTCAATTTGTATATTTTTATTCCCTACTTACTTGTATTTTTTTATATATATATTTATCATCTGTTTTTTGTCTCTGTTATCCTGTTGCACTGTAGAAGCTCTGTCACCAAAACAAATTCACATACCTGTGTGCACATACCTGGCAACAAAGCTCTTTCTGATTCTGATTCTGATATACAATATTGCATGATATTGGAAAAATCCAATACTGTGATCTTTTGTTATTCTGCGATGTGTATTGTAATATGAATATAATTTCATCAGATATCTCTATTTGGAAATAATTAATACGTTCAAATTGATTAGAATGATTCTAGAGATGTGGATCTGAACAAAATATAATAATTTACAAGCATATATGAATATAATTTAAAAAATACAATTGAAATGAACAATAACATATCGTTTTCCAAGTCTAATAGTTTTCAGGTAATTGTATGAATAAAAATAATTCAATAAAATAATTAATATTGAAGTTACAAATGAGACAATTTCTTATCCCTGAATGCTTTTACAATCCTTATACAGTCACAGACCCGAAAAACTATGAAAAAATGATAAATTCTAATATATAATATAGTAATAACTCAACATTGCAGATCCTGTGACGTGACTATTGTGAATAATCACACTGTGATATCTAAGCTAAAACGATATATATTGGGCAGCTTTAATATATAAATAAATAAATGTTAAAAGAATCAGTGTCATATATATATATATATATATATAGGCAAAGATCATTAAATTCAGTCCTAAATCAAGACAGTGACCATAAATGCTGCACAAAATCAGCTGTTACACATGCTATACAATAGAAATGTGTCAAACATTGCCATCTTGTGGTGCATCAGCTGACCTGGACTTCCTCACTTCACTATTATGCATTGAATATAGTCAAGAGTAAAGGGGAAATTTGTGAAACATAGAACAAACGTCTATTGTCTCATGTAGCCAACAGGATCTCAAACAGTTCCTAAAACCCTCAGTTAATGATCTATTGAGTGGAAATGTTTTATGCATGTTGGATCTGCAGCTCTGCAGAGAGAACAGTCACATCTGCTGCCTTATCCGTTAACATTAAATACACATGCCATCAACGGAAGTGGATCAAAATCATTCATCAAAGTTGTTCTAAAACCAAAATGCATCCATATTCTTGTCTTAGGGCAACTTTAATGTATTTTTTGAGTATTTTAAAGTGCATTCAAGTCTAAACCAAAAATATTATATAACAAAAAGTCATAACAAATGTATTTATGTTACTTTAATTTATTGTAATACGTTATTCAGTTTTCAGCTATCTAATTGGCCTCAAATTTATTCTGCTGCAGAGTAATGACCCTAAACATGCAGCCAAAGTCATTAAAAACTATCATTCAAGAGTTCACACTTAGCTGATGATTGATTATAAAGCGTGTTTGGCATGCTGTTCTGTAAGAGAGCCCTGAGCTCATAAGATCCTCGAGCCCAGGGCTCTCTATCGTTGCAGGGCGAGAGGAGAGTTTGAGCTCAGGTAGATCTCGAGAACTCCCCTGCTGTAGTAGCTAATGAACGATTAGGGATTGCTATGAAGAGAAAACTACTTACTAGATTTGGATTAGTCAATTAACTGAAGTTTCTTTACGCGTTTGATCGGTGGAAGGAAACCGGGGAACCCAGAGGAAACCCACGTGAGCACGGGGAGAACATGTAAATTCCGCACAGAAACGTAGACTGGCTTGGTAAGGACTAGAACCAGTGACGTTCTTGCTGTGAGGCAACAGTGCTAACCACTGGGCCACCGAGCCACCCATCTAGGAAAGGAGGAGGAGTAGGGGTAAAAGGGGGGATTCTTTTAAACAAAGATAGCTGTGGTATGGAACTTAGGGTATTTATGAAGACTTAGGAATCGTCTGATTGGTCAATCATAAATTGGATAATGCAGGACCAGCTGTGGTCAATCATAAGCACGTGATTCTCTCGAAACTAGTTGACAAATAAACTTCACTTACTGAAAAGAAGAAGTAATACTGGAAGTGATGACATGGCCCACACAGAGCACTGATCTTAACCTTATCGAGTGTGTCTGGGATTACATGAAGAGACAGAAGGATGTGAGAAAGCCTACATCTACAGAAGATCTGTGGTTAGTTCTCCAAGATGTCTGGAACAACCAACCAGACGAGTTCCTTCAAAAACTGTGTGCAAGTGTACCAAGAAGGTCAGAGCAAATATTGATTTGATTAGATTTCTCTTGTTCTTTCACTGCATTTTGTTCATTTGTGAAAATACATGTTTAACACTTTACTGCAGTAAGCATTCTTTTACTTCACACCCGCCTAAAACGTTTGCACTACTGTATTGACCTTATTCTTCAATGCGGAAGCGTGCGCGTTTTAGCGATTGTTTTGGAACTTCCGATTCAGCTGTCTATGGGAGAAATGACTAGGAATAATAAACGGCAGAAAACAGTCAAACTACTTACTCTACAAACAAGTGTTTGCATGGCAATACAGACAAAGTAGAATAATATAATAAGAAAATATCAGTTTGCAACACCAAGCTGCAAAACGAGCTGTTTTTAACGTTAAAAAATTAATGGAAGTGAATGAGACCGGAAGTTTGGAGCCAAAATGATTCAAATGGCTGCGCCCACTCGTACGCGGAGAATAAGGTGAATATAGCGCCAGTTTATAAGCAAGGGATTTTTTGGAAAGTGATTTTTTTCTATTGGATGGAAATGGTGTGAAATGGTGTCCAGTTTACACAGAATCATCACTTGCAACAAGGGCACTGAAAAAACAGGACGCAGCATTTTTTAAGTAAGCAGCCGGTGGTGTAAAGTAACTAATTACAAATACTCAAATTACTGTAATTGAGTAGTCTTTCTCAGGAATTGTAATTTGCTGAGTAGTTTTAAAGATGTGTACTTTTACTTTTCCCTTGAGTACATGTTTAGTGCTGTATCGATACTTTTACTTCACTACTTTCCTTCAACCTCCAGTTTTTTCTTTATTTTTTCTTGTCTATGGGGATTAGAAAAATCTGTCCTGAGATTCCTGTCCATTCAAATCGCATCATAATGAACAACCTCGAGACATGGGGGATTTATAATTGCTGCAAACTTTTTAGAGGCATTAAAAGTCTCCAAGATGTCCAAAATCTTTACACACATTGACCCAGAGACTGTTAAGATGCATTTCACCTATGGGAAGATGACCGATGTTTTCTGTATGATGACCGAAATGGCCTTAAACACCCAGCAGGTACAAGACCCTAAAGTTGTACCCTAAAGTCGTGGGGACGTTTGTTTGGAAACACACTTTGTTTGGAAATGAAAATCGTGTTGACATCATAACGCAACGTCAGGCCGACATCAATGTCCAACCTAAAACCACTCAAATGTCAACGTCTAATGATGTTGCAGCTTGATGTTGTGTTGACGTTACAACTATGACGTCTACCAGATGTTGGATTTTGGTTGCCATACCTGACGAATAAATGTCAGTATTTGATGTCAATATGACGTTGGTTTAAGATGTTGGCTCGAAGTTGGATTTTGGCCACTTTACAGCACAACCTAAAATCAACCAAATGTCAACATAATGTGACGTCGTTATTGGACATCAAAGTAAGATCGTCGATTTTGGTCACTTTCCAGCACAACCTAAAATCAACCAAATGTCAACATAATGAATCAGATGCAGAATCAGTTTTATTGCCAAGTGGGCTTCACACACACAAGGAATTTGTTTTGGCTACAGAAGCTTCCAGTGTACATAAAGTGACAACACAAAATAATAACAAAACAAAAAAATAAAATAAAATAATAAAATAAAATAAAATAATGTGACGTCGTTATTGGACATCAAAGTAAGATCGTCGATTTTGGTCACTTTCCAGCACAACCTAAAATCAACCAAATGTCAACATAACGTGACGTCATTATTGGACATCAAAGTAAGATCGTCCTTAGATGCTGGCTAGACATTGCATTTCACTCAAATGTCAACGTCTAATGATGTTACAGCTTGATGTTGTGTGGATGGTAACAATATGACGTCTATCAGATGTTGGATTTTGGTTGCCATACCTGACGAATAAATGTCAGTATTTGATGTCAATATGACGTTGGTTTAAGATGTTGCCTCGAAGATGGATTTTGGTCACTTTCCAGCACAACCTAAAATCAACCAATGTCAACATAATGTGACATCATTATTGGACATCAAAAGTAAGATCGTCCTTAGATGCTGGCTAGACATTGCATTTCACTCAAATGTCAACGTCTAATGATGTTACAGCTTGATGTTGTGTGGATGGTACCAATATGACGTATATCAGATGTTGGATTTTGGTTGCCCTACCTGACGAATAAATGTCAGTATTTGATGTCAATATGACGTTGGTTTAAGATGTTGCCCTCGAAGTTGGATGTTGGTCACTTCCAGCACAACTAAAATCAACCAAATGTCAACATAATGTGACGTCGTTATTGGACATCAAAGTAGATCGTCGATTTTGGTCACTTTCCAGCACAACCTAAATCAACCAATGTCAACATATGTGACGTCGTTATTGGACAGCAAAGTAAGATCGTCGATTTTGGTCACTTTCCGCTCAACCTAAAATCAACCAATGTCAACATAATGTGACGTCGTTATTGGACATCAAAGTAAGATTGTCCTTAGATGCTGGCTAGACATTGCATTTTACTCAAATGTCAACGTCTAATGATGTTACGCTTGATGTTGTGTGGATGTTAACAATATGACGTCTATCAGATGTGGATTTTGGTTGCCATACCTGACGAATAATGTCAGATTTGAGTCAATATGACGTTGGGTTTAGATGTTGCTCGAAGTTGGATTTTGCCCACTTTCCAGCACAACCTAAAATCAACCAAATGTCAACATAATGTGACGTCGTTATTGGACATCAAAGTAAGATCGTCGATTTTGGGTCACTTTCCAGCTCAACCTAAAATCAACCAAATGTCAACATAATGTGACGTCGTTATTGGACATCAAAGTAAGATCGTCGATTTTGGTCACTTTCCAGCACAACCTAAAATCAACCAAATGTCAACATAATGTGACGTCGGTATTGGACATCAAAGTAAGAGCATCGATTTTGGTCCTTTCCAGCACAACCTAAAATCAACCAAATGTCAACATAATGTGACGTCGTTATTGGACATCAAAGTAAGATCGTCGATTTTGGTCACTTTCCAGCACAACCTAAAATCAACCAAATGTCAACATAACGTGACGTCATTATTGGACATCAAAGTAAGATCGTCCTTAGATGCTGGCTAGACATTGCATTTCACTCAAATGTCAACGTCTAATGATGTTACAGCTTGATGTTGTGTGGATGGTAACAATATGACGTCTATCAGATGTTGGATTTTGGTTGCCATACCTGACGAATAAATGTCAGTATTTGATGTCAATATGACGTTGGTTTAAGATGTTGCCTCGAAGATGGATTTTGGTCACTTTCCAGCACAACCTAAAATCAACCAAATGTCAACATAATGTGACATCATTATTGGACATCAAAGTAAGATCGTCCTTAGATGCTGGCTAGACATTGCATTTCACTCAAATGTCAACGTCTAATGATGTTACAGCTTGATGTTGTGTGGATGGTAACAATATGACGTCTATCAGATGTTGGATTTTGGTTGCCATACCTGACGAATAAATGTCAGTATTTGATGTCAATATGACGTTGGTTTAAGATGTTGCCTCGAAGTTGGATTTTGGTCACTTTCCAGCACAACCTAAAATCAACCAAATGTCAACATAATGTGACGTCGTTATTGGACATCAAAGTAAGATCGTCGATTTTGGTCACTTTCCAGCACAACCTAAAATCAACCAAATGTCAACATAATGTGACGTCGTTATTGGACATCAAAGTAAGATCGTCGATTTTGGTCACTTTCCAGCTCAACCTAAAATCAACCAAATGTCAACATAATGTGACGTCGTTATTGGACATCAAAGTAAGATTGTCCTTAGATGCTGGCTAGACATTGCATTTTACTCAAATGTCAACGTCTAATGATGTTACAGCTTGATGTTGTGTGGATGTTAACAATATGACGTCTATCAGATGTTGGATTTTGGTTGCCATACCTGACGAATAAATGTCAGTATTTGATGTCAATATGACGTTGGTTTAAGATGTTGGCTCGAAGTTGGATTTTGCCCACTTTCCAGCACAACCTAAAATCAACCAAATGTCAACATAATGTGACGTCGTTATTGGACATCAAAGTAAGATCGTCGATTTTGGTCACTTTCCAGCTCAACCTAAAATCAACCAAATGTCAACATAATGTGACGTCGTTATTGGACATCAAAGTAAGATCGTCGATTTTGGTCACTTTCCAGCACAACCTAAAATCAACCAAATGTCAACATAATGTGACGTCGTTATTGGACATCAAAGTAAGATCATCGATTTTGGTCACTTTCCAGCACAACCTAAAATCAACCAAATGTCAACATAATGTGACGTCGTTATTGGACATCAAAGTAAGATCGTCGATTTTGGTCACTTTCCAGCACAACCTAAAATCAACCAAATGTCAACATAATGTGACGTCGTTATTGGACATCAAAGTAAGATCGTCCTTAGATGCTGGCTAGACATTGAATTTCGGTCACCTGACATCACAACTTAAATCGAACCTAATATTAACGTCTTATGGCATTGTGTGCCTGCTGGGCAATAACTAAATGCACTACAGAATGTTACGTTTACACACATCCACAAATTAGATCAGCTTTTCACAGCATATTACTCACTACTCACTACTCTTGGGTACTTTTGAAAGGGCTACTTTTTACTCATACTTTGAGTAATATATACCACAGATCCTTTTACTCTACTTGCACTCCATTTTTAGGCAAGTAATGCTACTTTTACTTGAGTTTGATTTTTCAGTACTCTTTCCACCACTGTAAACATCCTAATACTGATGAGGATGAACCATGGTCAACCAGAGCTCAAATAAAGCTTCCTCTCTCTATTTGTGGACACTTGCTGCATATCTACATTTGAAACGATGAACTTCAGCCCGCAAAAGACCATGATATGAGAACAGATCATATAGTTTTCTTCTGTGGGTAGAGAAATACATTGATCCCGATTCTCTAGTGTAGCCCATATCTAAGGGTACTTTTGGCAGTGAAAACACTGATCAGGTTGACAAAAACCACAATGTAAAGTACCGTATTGTACTACTTAAAGGAAAACTAAATATCTGAGAGTGACTTCTGCCTGAGTGAATCATCCATCTCTATGCTACAAACTAAGAAATAAAAGTACAAAAGCTGTCACTGGGGCAGTACCTTTTCAAAAGATACACTTTTGTACTTTACAGGAACATGTTGGTACCTTAAAGCAGTGTTTCCCAACCCTGTTCCTCAAGACACACCAACAGTACACATTTTCAACCTCTCCCTAATCAAACACATCTGAATCATCTCATCAGAAGATTAGAAGAGACTCCCAAACCTGAAGTTAATGGGTCAGATAAGGGAGACATTCACAATATGTACTGTTGGTGTGCCTCCAGGAACAGGGTTGGGAAACACTGCCTTAAAGAAACATTACTTTTGTACCTTTAAAGTACACTGTAAAAAAATATTTGATCAATTAATCCTGACAGCAGATGTTTTTAAGTCATTGTAACTTATTAAACTAAGTTAATCATGTTCTAACTTAATTTTATAAGTTACGCTAGCTGCTTTAAGTCAGTTTAACATAGTGTAAGTTCAATGGACTCACAAGGGGAATTTGATTCAGCTTAAAAATTTAGGGCAACCAGGATTTTTTTAGTGTACGAATGAAATCAAAACTGACCATACTGAATTTATTAGCTGACATAGTTTTGTGGAAATTCATCTGTGCCTGTCATTAAGAAAAAAAAAACGTTTGCCCTTCTAATCTTTAACTGAAATCTGAAAATGCACTTCCTGTTTGAGGTATTGAGCGTGGCTAACATACTTAACACAACTTTGACAACAAACAGTAATGGTGAGCAGGAGGAGTCTGTTAGGTTGTACTAACCCTCCCCAAACCTCTTTCCAGATCTTTCTGAATGAAATGCCAACTTTACTACATCCAATCAGTTCACAATGGAAAAAAACAAGCCACACCCACTGTTTTCTGATTGAATATTGTTGTTTTAGAAACTGCGTCACAATACAAAAACAAAAATGATTGCAGCTTCCGGTTCATGTGGACTTCAAGGTACTATGAAGTACACATTTGTACTTTTTACTTTTATCATGCTGGGTTATTTAAACCCAAATTGAGTAAAATATGGACAAAAACAAACAATGGGTTAAAATTGGTCCTATTAATTTACTAAAAAATAAACAGCAGTATTATATTATGTATTATATCATTTAAATTCTATATTTTAATTATTTTCAAATCTAAAAGATACCTTATTTTTAACTTTACTTTAGGGAAATGCAGACATCAAGATAATTTGCAGTAAGCACAAAATAAACTGAAATGAAATAAAATAACCCAGCAGTTGGGTTCGTCCCTATTACACATAGAATTAGGTTGAAATAACCTGGCATTTTTAGAGTGTAAAATAAAATAATGAAATAAAATAATGGGTTATTTATTTATTTTAAACCAAACATTGGTTAAATTTGGTCCTATTCATTTAATGAAAAATAATAACCCAGCAGTAGGGTTAGTCCCTATTACACACCCAGAATTGGGCTGAAATAACCCATCAGACATTATAGTGAAAAAGAAAAAAAAAAAGGAAATAATTAAAACATGCTGGGTTATTTAAACCCAAATTGAGTAAAATATGGACAAAAACAAACAATGGGTTAAATTTGGTCCTATTAATTTAATAAAAAATAAATAGCAGTTAGGTTAGTCCCAATTAAACCCATAATTGGGTTGAAATAACCCGGCATTTCTAAAGTGTAAAATAAAATATAATAAAATAAAACAAAATGCTGGGTTATTTAAACCCTAATTGGGTAAAATATGGACTACCCCAAACATTGGGTAATGAGCGTGGCTAACATACTTAACACAACTTTGACAACAAACAGTAATGGTGAGCAGGAGGACTCTGTTAGGTTGTACTAACCCTCCCCAAACCCCTTTCCAGATCTTTCTGAATGAAATGCCTACTTTACTACATCCAATCAGCTCACAATGGAAAAAAACAAGCCACGCCCACTGTTTTCTGATTGAATATTGTTGTTTTAGAAACTGCGTCACAATACAAAAACAAAAATGATTGCAGCTTCCGGTTCATGTGGACTTCAAGGTACTATGAAGTACACATTTGTACTTTTTACTTTTATCATGCTGGGTTATTTAAACCCAAATTGAGTAAAATATGGACAAAAACAAACAATGGGTTAAAATTGGTCCTATTAATTTACTAAAAAATAAACAGCAGTATTATATTATGTATTATATCATTTAAATTCTATATTTTAATTATTTTCAAATCTAAAAGATACCTTATTTTTAACTTTACTTTAGGGAAATGCAGACATCAAGATAATTTGCAGTAAGCACAAAATAAACTGAAATGAAATAAAATAACCCAGCAGTTGGGTTCGTCCCTATTACACCTAGAATTAGGTTAAAATAACCTGGCATTTTTAGAGTGTAAAATAAAATAATGAAATAAATAAATAATGGGTTATTTATTTATTTTAAACCAAACATTGGTTAAATTTGGTCCTATTCATTTAATGAAAAATAATAACCCAGCAGTAGGTTAGTCCCTATTACACACCCAGAATTGGGCTGAAATAACCCATCAGACATTATAGTGAAAAAGAAAAAAAAAAGGAAATAATTAAAACATGCTGGGTTATTTAAACCCAAATTGAGTAAAATATGGACAAAAACAAACAATGGGTTAAATTTGGTCCTATTAATTTAATAAAAAATAAATAGCAGTTAGGTTAGTCCCTATTAAAGCCCATAATTGGGTTGAAATAACCCGGCATTTCTAAAGTGTAAAATATAATAAAATAAAACAAAATGCTGGGTTATTTAAACCCTAATTGGGTAAAATATGGACTACCCCAAACATTGGGTAATGAGCGTGGCTAACATACTTACACAACTTTGACAACAAACATAATGGTGAGCAGGAGGACTCTGTTAGGTTGTACTAACCCTCCCCAAACCCCTTTCCAGATCTTTCTGAATGAAATGCCTACTTTACTACATCCAATCAGCTCGACAATGGAAAAAAACAAGCCACGCCCACTGTTTTCTGATTGAATATTGTTGTTTTAGAAACTGCGTCACAATACAAAAACAAAAATGATTGCAGCTTCCGGTTCATGTGGACTTCAAGGTACTATGAAGTACACATTTGTACTTTTTACTTTTATCATGCTGGGTTATTTAAACCCAAATTGAGTAAAATATGGACAAAAACAAACAATGGGTTAAAATTGGTCCTATTAATTTACTAAAAAATAAACAGCAGTATTATATTATGTATTATATCATTTAAATTCTATATTTTAATTATTTTCAAATCTAAAAGATACCTTATTTTTAACTTTACTTTAGGGAAATGCAGACATCAAGATAATTTGCAGTAAGCACAAAATAAACTGAAATGAAATAAAATAACCCAGCAGTTGGGTTCGTCCCTATTACACCTAGAATTAGGTTAAAATAACCTGGCATTTTTAGAGTGTAAAATAAAATAATGAAATAAAATAAAATAATGGGTTATTTATTTATTTTAAACCAAACATTGGTTAAATTTGGTCCTATTCATTTAATGAAAAATAATAACCCAGCAGTAAGGTTAGTCCCTATTACACACCCAGAATTGGGCTGAAATAACCCATCAGACTTTATAGTGAAAAAGAAAAAAAAAGGAAATAATTAAAACATGCTGGGTTATTTAAACCCAAATTGAGTAAAATATGGACAAAAACAAACAATGGGTTAAATTTGGTCCTATTAATTTAATAAAAAATAAATAGCAGTTAGGTTAGTCCCTATTAAGCCCATAATTGGGTTGAAATAACCCGGCATTTCTAAAGTGTAAAATATAATAAAATAAAACAAAATGCTGGGTTATTTAAACCCTAATTGGGTAAAATATGGACTACCCCAAACATTGGGTAATGAGCGTGGCTAACATACTTACACAACTTTGACAACAAACTAATGGTGAGCAGGAGGACTCTGTTAGGTTGTACTAACTCTCCCCAAACCCCTTTCCAGATCTTTCTGAATGAAATGCCTACTTTACTACATCCAATCAGTTCGCAATGGAAAAAAACAAGCCACGCCCACTGTTTTCTGATTGAATATTGTTGTTTTAGAAACTGCGTCACAATACAAAAACAAAAATGATTGCAGCTTCCGGTTCATGTGGACTTCAAGGTACTATGAAGTACACATTTGTAATTTTTAGGTATAAATATGTACCTTTAAAGGTACAAATGTGGACCTTACAGGTATAAAAGTCACCTTTTTAACTTTAAAAAAAGAAAATGCAGGGTTCTACATGATTCATTTATGTTGTCCCAACACAAATCAATTAGCCTAATCACTTTTTTTACAAGTTTAGTGAAGTTTATTTCTAACCTAATTTAGAGAGGATCACGCACTTATGATTGACCACAGCTGGTCCTGCATTAGCCAACACGTGATTCACCAATCAGATGATTCCAATCCCACAGAGTTTCCTTCCCTCTGTATCTTCGTCTTGAAGAATCCCCTCTCGCACCTCAACTACCACTCCTTTCTAGATGGGCATGACGTTGCTCAGTGGTTAGCACTGTTGCCTCATAGCAAGAATGTCACTGGTTAAAGTCCCTACTGAACCAGTCGACATTTCTGTATAGAGTTTGTCCTCCGCATACTCACGTGGGTTTTCCCCGGGTTTCCCGATTTCTGAATACAGTGCAAAAACATGCAACCTAAGTAATTGAACATACCAAATTGGCACCATAAACAAACTCTTAGTAAGCTGTATATCTCTCTTTAGCCATCTCTTTATCTGTCATTTGCAAGAAATAAGTCAGGGGAGTTCATCGAGATCCATGAGCTCAAACTCCCCTGCTAATGGGAGGGAGCCCCAGACTCGAGATCTTATAAGCTCAGGGCTCTCTTACAAGACAGCATGCCAAACCGGCTTTATAATCAATCATCAGCAAGTGTGAACTCTTGAAAGTTGATTGAACATAAAACAATTGAGCTGTCCACAAAAAATAATCCTTAAGAATTGGGTTGTTTCGACTCATTTTAAATAAGTTTTGCATGATTGAACAAGCAGCAAAGGTCATTTCTGAGTGAACAGTGTAAAAATGCAGGGTTCCACATAATTCCTTCATGCTGTCCCAATGCAAATTGATTAAGTTAACTTAATCTTTTACAAATTTAAGTTGATTGATCGTTAAAAATTAAGTTGTCCCCTTAAAAAACATGAAAATTGTGTTGTTTCGACTTGTTTTAAACATGTAGTTTGAACAAGCAGCAAAGTTTAGTCTTTTTTTTTTGGAGTGTGTATCCATAAACACATCACAAAAGACAATCTAATCTAAAGTGCATGTGATACGGACTACATTTAAGGTGCTTGTTTTGTAGCTTCAAAGCCCAAATCACTCATTTTTCACTCAATTTTACGGTCAACATCTCTCTGCATTTTACAGAAGGAAAGCAAGTCATGCAGGTCTTTGTATCAACGTTTCCCCAAAGCATCTATGCACTAAACACACACAGTTGAGCCTCAACGGTGAGTATTTCCCCTTTCGGGCCAACAGTAGATACACGGTGTATTGTTTCCTGAGGCTAAAAGCGGGAAGTGACCTGCAAACGCTGTGTGTCTAGTTCCTCTTTGAGACGGGTTTAAACACACAGCTGTCTGCGGATCACACACACTGATAACGCAGCGCTGGAAAACACCCGCAGGTATGACTCGTGTTTGCTAAATGCTCATTAAATGATCGTTCTTAAGAAATGTAGAGATTGTTCGCAATTGTGTGGCAGTAGATGACCTTTCCTGTAATGTGTGTGTGAGATTTATGAAAGCTGTTATAAACGATGGTTTTACAATCTGCATACTCTTGAATTTGATTAATTTCTTTAGAACGTGTGTGTGAAATGTCAAAAAAAAAGTCTGTTTTTCATTACTTTCTTCTGTGAAACATTAAAAACTAACCCATTTTCAGTACAATTTTCATTAGAAATGAAATGAAATAACCCAACAGTTGGGTTCGTCCCTATTACACCCAGAATTAGGTTGAAATAACCTGGCATTTTTAGAGTGTAATACAAAATAATAAAATAAAATAATGGGTTATTTATTTATTTATTTATTTTAAACCAAACATTGGTTAAATTTGGTCCTATTCATTTCATGAAAAATAATAACCCAGCAGTAGGGTTAGTCCCTATTACACACCCAGAATTGGGCTGAAACAACCCAGCAAATTTTATAGTGAAAAAAAGGAAATAATTAAAACATGCTGGGTTATCTAAACCCAAATTGAGTAAAATATGGACAAAAACAAACAATGGGTTAAATTTGGTCCTATTAATTTACTAAAAAATAAATAGCAGTTAGGTTAGTCCCTATTTAACCCATAATTGGGTTGAAACAACCCGGCAGATTTTATAGTGAATAAAAAAGGAAATAATTAAAACATGCTGGGTTATTTAAACCCAAATTGAGTGAAATATGGACAAAAACAAACAATGGGTTAAAATTGGTCCTATTAATTTACTAAAAAATAAACAGCAGTATTATATTATGTATTATATCATTTAAATTCTATAATTTAATTATTTTCAAATCTAAAAAGACACGTTATTTTTAACTTTACTTTAGGGAAATGCAGACTTTGGGATGGCAGACATCAAGATAATTTGCAGTAAGCACAAAATAAACTGAAATGAAATAAAATAACCCAGCAGTTGGGTTCGTCCCTATTACACCTAGAATTAGGTTGAAATAACCTGGCATTTTTAGAGTGTAAACTAAAATAATAAAATAAAATAAAATAATGGGTTATTTATTTGTTTATTTTAAACCAAACATTGGTTGAATTTGGTCATAATTATTTAATGAAAAATAATAACCCAGCAGTAGGGTTAGTCCCTATTACACACCCAGAATTGGGCTGAAATAACCCAGCAGACTTTATAGTGAAAAAGAAAAAAAAAAAAAAGGAAATAATTAAAACATGCTGGGTTATTTAAACTCAAATTGAGTAAAATATGGACAAAAACAAACAATGGGTTAAATTTGGTCCTATTAATTTACTAAAAAATAAATAGCAGTTAGGTTAGTCCCTATTAAACCCATAATTGGGTTGAAATAACCCGGCATTTCTAAAGTGTAAAATATAATAAAATAAAACAAAATGCTGGGTTATTTAAACCCTAATTAGGTAAAATACGGACTACCCCAAACATTGGGTTAAATTTGGTCCTATTAATTTTATTTTTAAAAATTAACCCAGCAGTTGGGTTATTCCCTATTCACACGAGGCGTCAGCTTCCACGCTTCCCATTCACTTTGAATGGGTGACGTCAGGCATTGACAAACTGCATTAGCGCTGAAGCCCCGTGTGAATAGAGCATTAGTGTTCAATAGAATAAAATGAAATAAAATGAAAATTCTAAACGTGTGTACATTATATTATTTCATTGTTAATATTTTGACGTTTTTAAATAATGAATGATATATACAGTTGAAGTCAGAATTATTAGCCCCCCTGAATTATTAGCCCCGCTTTTTATTTTTTCCCCAATTTCTGTTTAACAGAGAAGATTTCTTCAACACATTTCTAATCATAATAGTTTTAATAACTCATCTCTAATAACTGATTTATTTTATCTTTGTCATGATGACAGTAAATAATATTAGACTAGATATTCTTCAAGACACTTCTATACAGCTTAAAGTGACATTTAAAGGCTTAACTAGGTTAATTAGGTTAACTAGGCAGGTTAGGGTAATTAGGCAAGTTATTGTACAACGATGGTTTGTTCTGTAGAAAATCGAAAAATATATAGCTTAAAGGGGCTAAAAATATTGACCTAATTTTTTTTATTTCTGAGAAAAAATTAAAACCGCTTTTATTCTAGCCGAAAAAAAAAAAAAAAAAACTTTCTCCAGAAGAAAAAATATTATCAGACATACTGTGAAAATTTCCTTGCTCTGTTAAACATCATTTGGGAAATATTTAAAAAAAGAAAAAAAAAAAAAAGGGGGGGGGGGGGGGGGCTAATAATTCTGACTTCAACTATATATATATATATATATATTCCATGACTTTAACAATTAAGTTACATTTTTAATGGGGAAATAAATACTTTGTTCTTTAGAGATGTTGATATATATAAATGTACATTTACAAAAAAAGTTATTTTGCTGCAAAATGTGACCCAGAAATATGATTAGTTTGGGTCCCTTGACTTGGTCTAAGCTCCTCAGTGTGATGATTAAACCTGAGGAGTTTAGAGCAAGTAAAGGGTCCTCGACCAACTCAGCCTTTAAAACCGAAGACCACTGACGACGACAACCCTTCCTTAACGCCGATGTCTGTACACACATCCTTGGTTTTACACCAATAAAGATTCAACAGCGCAGCATGAAGCAAAATCACCCGTGTTTATTTACAAAAATAAGATCGCAAAGCAACAGCAGATACATTTTAGCCAAGAAAAACAACGTCTCCCGTAAATTCTGAGCATATTTGCACTACAGCAGAAATACAGGAGCTTGCCGTAGTGAGGCACTGGGAAACTGACATAAATCGAGGAGCATAGAGATGTGGAAAATGAAGATAATAGGGCGAAGTGTGTGGCGTTTCCAACACAATCTCACCGCAATTCGTAACTTTTTGATTTACTGGCTAATTCGTATGAATTCGTACGATCTAATTCGTACGATTAAGTACGATTTGCTCATCCCCCAATGACGGTTGGGTTTAGGGGTGGGGTTAGGTGCCACGCCTCCTTTTTAAAAATCGCACAATTTCGTACGAATGAACTCCTACGAATTAGCCACTAAACTGACAAAACGTAAAATACTTACGTTTTCTCGTGAGATCAGGCTGGGCGTTTCACACAGATGAGGAACAGCGACTTATGTACATCTAAATACTGCACATAAGCGCTTATAATCTTCTGTTTGGTGAATGAGATCACAGTATCCTGCATTTTGTTTGTTGATATACAAGTATATGCAGTAAATACATTGCAAAAAAAGGTTTGTGCAAGACTTTTTGTCTTGTTTCTAGTCCAAATATTTTAAAATGCTAAAATCAAGTAGCATTTTCTAGACGAGCACAAGATATTCTCGAAAAATATTCTCGTTTTCAGAAATAATGAGTCAAAATTAAGTGAGTTTTTCCTTAAAACAAGCAAATACGCAACTGGTGTAAGCAAAGATCATCTTATTTCAGAGTTTGCTTATCCCTGCTGGCAGATTATTTTTCTTGTTTAAAATAAAAACTCAATTTTGACGCATTATTCCCGAAAACAAGACAATAGGTCTCGTTCACTAATTGCGTAGGTTTTCGTATTATATGAACATTCTCATGAGTTTGTCCTCAAACTCGTTCTTCTGTTAGTGAATGTGAATTGTTCTCTGGGAGCATCCTTGTTAGTAATTTGGATAATACATGCTAAGGTTGTCACGATACTGGAATTCCGTACCCACCGATAAAAACGTAAATTTCCCGCTAACATTGAAGCGCTGTTGAATACGTTCTGAAACAGCGCTGATTCGCCATTGTGTTCACGTGCTCAGCAGGAATGACTGTGATTGGTCGTGAAGGTCATCAGTTCACCGAACTCACGGCTGTTTACCGAGTGTAAACGCAGATAAAGGGACACTGGAGCATTTCAAAGATTCATCAGCGGATCGCTCGAATGTCAGCTTATAGACAAACCTGCTAATCGACGTGACTTTGGAACGCCAGGGAATATGATAAGTGGTCCATTTATGAATTAAGAAGAGATAATTATGGCAATGAAAGAAAAGAAAAAGCACTGAATGTTAGTGAAGTTGTTGATGTTGGATGTGGAACATGCTTTCGGTTCTAAAACGCGAGGTAAAACGCACCACATTTTTGTTGACTTTAGAAAAGACTCGTTTTATGATGCTAGCCAAGGCAACCACTGTATCAACGGTTTTGATCCTCAGATGCTTTTTTCTGTACAGTTGAGTATCTTTTCAGCTGCAAGACATGTGTGGGTCAAATAAACACAGCACAAAACACTTCAACCCAGGCTCATTACGGATATGTACCCTGGTATACATATCTGGAGAGCGCGAAATACATCCCAGGAGTTCCATTCGCACCTGCTGCTCTCACGTAAATCCACCAGAGGCCGCTGTCAAGTGACGGACCGACCAACACCCCAAGCCACCTCCTTCCCTACACCCAACCGATAGTGTTTTCAAAAGTGTTGATTGACCAGCGCCCACTCCCCTTTCCTAAAGCTAACCAACAGTGCTTTCGAAAGCAATTCAGAAAAAAAAAATAGAAAAGTCCTCGCAGCCGCCCGATTTTTTTACCACATTTTCAGATCTTTCTATGCTCTCACCCTGCTGTTGAGTTGTTTATTTCGTTTTTTTACTTTTTGTTTTACTTGCTTACCATAACTGTTTTTCACCAGACCTGAACCCTGTAGTCACAGTCGACTGCGCTCTGCACCTCAAGTGCTCTGACGTATGCAGCGAGCCCCCAGGCAAACTAGTAACAGCGGAAAAGCCGTCCACATGGAGTTAAGCGGTCAGTTGGTAACTTCAGTGCGAAAAGAAACCGAAGCCATCGGCGGAGTCATACCACCCCTTAGCTTATTTTTAAAGATGAAATGCAGCCATGCGTAGCTCTGGCTACACAATTTGCATTCTCCAGAAACGTATGCAGGGCTTAGTTTTCACAATGAGCCTGTGTTGAAACACTTGATGCAAATAAAAAGGATTTTAAAAAGACGCCTTAAAAAAAAAGGTGCCTTTTTTGGGCAGCGTTGAGTTTTATCCAGCTGCAGGCGCACAGAGCGCTCCGTCAAAAAGCGAGTACAAGTGAGTGTGGGGCACAAACGCTTCTCAAAACACTAGATGCCAATAGAAAAACATTTTTAAAAGGCGTCTCTCACCGCAAGAGAACGCATTCGGTATGATCGGGGCCTGAACATTCATTCATCACTGTCAGAAAACACATCTGTCCACTCTCTAAAGACACACTCACAGCTGCCATGCCTCCAATCACAAGGAGAGACACAATAATAATCTTTATATCAGGATAGAGAAGGTGATTGTACTTTGAACGTAGGGTTCTTTATACATGTTTATAAGGCCCCAGGGGTACATGATTGTTGTGTACGTGTGGTATCAGTTGTTTTTCATACATTTAAAGGGCCCATAGTTTACCTCTTTTTTATGATTTAATATTAATATTCTGGTTCTTCTGAGTGTGCCAGTTTAGGTTCAAAACACAATTCAGATTTTTTTATTATAATGTGTTAAAAAGTGTCATGTTGGGGGCGTGTCCACAGCTCGCTGATTTAGGGGTGTGTTGCTTCACAGGTAAATTAGTTTTGGCTTCCCTAAAACGTAACAAGGGAGCTGGGCCATGAGCTCACCCGCTCTGCGTTTGCAACAGTCTGACAGGCAGACGGAGAAGGAGAGAGAGGATCACCATTCAGTCGTACACGTACGACTCGGACACAGACCAAGCAGAGAGTACAAAATCATTTGTGTCTTTGTACAGTTTTACAGCCAACTGTGTGCTAGTTTCAAGTACCGAGCTTGTACACAGAAACTAATAACCACGCACACTGAATTAACTTTGACTGAGGCATCGGATGCGCCGCTCGAAGCCGCGACACGGCACACCAGACACTCTCTGTGGCGCGGCAGAGACATGAAGTGTCCCGAATCGTCGCGCCATGCATTTTTGAATTCTAAACATAGGTTTCTGCAGCGGCCCGCGGTGCCCAGCCGTCGACTTGAGTGTACCCTGATAGAAACCGATGTTTAGAATTTTAAAACGCATGCTAGTTAAGATCACAGGGAGCTTCTGGGATCACGAGAAATGCAAACGACTGAAGTATAAGGTAGACTCAATGAGAAGTACACATGTTTGCAAACCTACCTAAAGATACAACCAATAATTCCGATTAGAGCGATAATGTGGAGAATATTGATCTTGTGTTGAGCCCAATGAGCCTTGCATCTAAAAATAGAGCTAGCGTGTTCCTTTAGTGAAATCGCTTCGACTCACGCTGAAAATGGCGGACGTGAATCAACAAACTGAGGATATGATGACACGCCTGTCAATCAATATCGGTGGGCGGGGGGACCGCTCTCCTACGTCAAGTAGCGGTCGATTTGAAAACAGCTCCAATTGGTCCACCGTTTTTTATGTTGTTAAATTGAATAAAAAGCACTGGGTGTGTTTATATCACCCCAATATGACGGTCTATACACCATACATGCACATATGTCTGTCCAAACAGCTTGAAAAGTTGATTTTTTACCATAGGTGCCCTTTAAAATATATTTTAGTACAAAAGTTGATGAATCCTGATTTATTTATGAAAATGTCCGTAAGCATATTTGTATGTACGCATGGTTAGTGAACAAGACCCAATGTTTTTTGCTAGTCTAGAAAATGCTTCTGGATTTAAAAACGTTTAGATATTTGGACTAGAAACGCGTAAGAAAAGCTTTTTTTTGCAGTGTAACTGAACTGGTGTTGCAAAAATGAGTCTTTACGGTAAAACTCAAAGTCTTATTTTCTACACCGGATGTTAGTAATGACACACGAATGTTAAAAAATAAAAATAAAACACTGAAAAAGCGACGGATCAGACACACAGACGAGTTTTGTTCCCTCTGTTTTGTGGTTTTCTAGGATGATTTATGAGAGTTATTCACAGTACATGGGTCATTTACAGCTTTTGTTGTTGTTGTTGTATGTATTGAAGTAAACATTTATGACGCAAATCAACCAGCATTTTCTGTATCATAATCAACTTTTGTTTCCTTAACATGCGCCACTCATTTAAAATGCTAACGATTTTGTTTAACTGTAGAGGAAAATCAGACCTTCAAAACAGTGGTCCATTAGTTCAGTGTTTCTCAACCACGTTCCTGAAGAACCACCGGTTCTGCACATTTTCCATGCCTCCTTAACTAAACACACCTGATTCAGATCATCAGCTCATTCGAATAGACTGAAAGACCTGTAATGGGTGTGAGAAACAAAGGAGACATCTAAAACATGCAGTGTTGGTGGTCCTCCAGGAACGTGGTTGAGAAACATTGCATTAGTTCATTTATTCATTTTCCTTCGGCTCTATTTCAGAGGTCACCACAGCGGATTGAACCATCAACTATTCCAGCATATGTTTTATGCAATGGATGCCCTTCCAGACGCAACCCAGTACTGGGAAACACCCACACACACTCACATTCACACACACACACTCATACACAAGTTTTTCCAATTCGCCTATAGCACATGTCTTTGGACTGTGGGGGAAACAGGAGCATCCAGACGAAAACTCCAGACAGAAATGCCAACTGACATAGCCTGGACTCGAACCAGCAACCTTCTTGCTGTGAGGCGATAATGCTAACCACCGTGCTGCCTTTTTAAAAATGTATTAACACTTGATTTTTAATGTTGCTATCCTGAGGTGGAAATAGGCCTCAATAAAAATTTGTAAGGATTTAATTTGAGACTAAAATTCATATTTCTGACTAATATTAGCAAACAGAGACTCTTTGCCTTGTGTGTTTCACAGAAGAAAAAAGTCATTCTGGTCACGCTGGTCAATATAAAAGCAGCGATTCTCAATCCTGCTCCTTGCTGGCCCCCGCTATACATATGTTGTGTGATTCTCTCACCGCTTCTGAGGTTTGCTCCAGTTACCCATAAGTGCCCTACGAAGTCCAATTCAAAAGGTAACCTACACGAAACATGACTTACAGTTGAAGTCTGTATTATTAGGCCCTCTGTATATGTTTTCCCCAATTTCTGTTTAACACATTTCTAATCATAATAGTTTTAATAACTCATTTCTAATAACTAAGCACCTAATATTTGACTAGATATTTTTTCAAGATACTAGTATTCAGCTTATAGTGACATTTAAAGGCTTAACTAGGTTGATTAGGCAAGTTAGGGTAATTGTATTGTCATTGTATAACGAGGGTTTGTTCTGTAGACTATAATATATCTATTGGTAAAGAGGGCTAATAATATTGACCTTAAAAAATTGACCTTATTGTTTTTTAAAAAAATTATAATTGCTTTTATTCTAGCCGAAATAAAACAAATAATAAGAAAAAAAATTATAGGAAATACTGTGAAAAATTTCTTGCTCTGTTGAACTTTATTTGGGAAATATATATATTTTTTTTAAATCATTTGATAATCATTTGACTACAACTGTATATGCTAATCACATGATTACAGTTAAATAGCCCTTCATACTACTGTAATATGCAAAATGCACATCTATTTTTATCAGTGAAGTAAACCAAATTCAGATGATTTCTCGTGCAGTAAATGGAGCAGTGAACGCTACGTAGGGAACATGTCAATCTCATCACAGGTCTTTCTTGGAGCTCTTTTCTTATGTGCTGGTTATCGAAATCAGCGTAAAACGAGAGACAAAAAAAGCAGAGCAGTGGGGCACGAGGACTAGGATTGAGAACTGCTGCATTATAGAATGAATGAAGGGATATTTCTTCAAATCAATCATTTCATATGACGTAATAAAAAAATCAAAGTAGTGTTGTCAAAAGTATCGAGTTTGGTACTAATCAGTACTGAAGTTTTAAAAACGTCCATTTGTCGCAAACATTTGAGCCGTCTCTTGAACACCACTGATAGGCCATTGCGTTTACATGCTTAACAGGAATGACTGTGATTGGCTGTAAAGGTCATCGATTCACCACACTTCCCTGCTGTTCACAGAGTGCAAACGCATATACAAGGACACTGGAGCATTTCAAAGCTACGTCGATCAGTCGATCTGTCTATTAGCTGACATTCGAGAAATTGCTGATGGATCGACTGATCATCATGGCTTTGAAACACTCCAGTGTCTGTGTATCAGTGTTTGCAATGAAGACTGGTGAACAGCGGTGAATGAGTGGTGAATCGATGAGCTTTACAGCCAATCACAGTTATTTCTGTTGAGCACATGAACACAATGGTCACTCAGCGGTGTATAAGAACACGCTCAAATGTTACGGGGTGAGACAAGTCTCAAAAGTAACTCACGCAAAAAAACAATGTACACATGCGTAGCCAAATTCACATGCATAATACCAAATTAATGTGTGCAAAATTGTGTGTATTCCTGCTTTATAACATAAATGTTAGTGGTAAGTGAACGTTTTTAAAGTTTCGGTACCAACTGGTACCGAAGTCAATACTTTTGACAACCCTACATCGAAGTAGTGGAATCTCCCGTTTTCAGGGAAGCCATTTTAGAACTGAACATTTTTATGGCAGAACAGGTGTTAAAAAAGGGATGTACTTTTACTCGACTCTTGCATAATTTAAATTGTTTGCATTTGAATATAACTGTGTGTGTTGTTCAAAAAAATAAAAAGAGAGGAGAAAGAAAAATAGGCTTTGTGTGTGAGCTGTGTTTTGAGTTTCTGTTCATTTATTTAGTTTCAAATTGATCGATTTGGCAAGAGCTGAAGTCAATTTTCTGTGAGGAACGAAGGTGACTGTGGTGTTTGGGGAACTGCATTGGCACATCTCTTCCCTAATCTCAAATTTATCACTATTGAACGTGTGCGTCTGTGTGTGGTTTAGTCGTCCACTGTGATATTGCGGAACAGGTAGGCCATGGACTCTCCGTTGTGAATGCGTCTGATGGCTTCTGCCAGGATCATGCTCACATCCACGGTCTTGATTTTAGGACACTGCAGTTTCTGCACCTCGTGAGGGACGGTGTTGGTCACCACCACCTGAAAGACCAGCAAGATTTCATGAACTTATATTCGTGCACATACAATATTTTGATTATTTCAATATTTACAGTATTTGATGATGAATTTTAAGCCTTTATATACATGAAGGTAAGTAACTGATGGACATCCAGTCTGTTCTAAGAAATTTGTGCCTTTTAACACATTTGTTTGTTAGTCCATTTAAAAAAAAAGACTATTTTTCTCAATTTATGTCTGGATTAAGAGGGTAATTATCGACACTGTTATAGAATGAGCTGGTTTCAAAATGCAATAATTATATAAAAATATAAACGTTCTAAAAAAAATAAAATTAATGTATAAATCTATGTATATATTTATATACACATATACATATACAATGTTCAGAAGTAAGGTAAACTACAAATATCACTAATAACAACTAGGAATTACCTTAGACACTAAACTGTATAATAATACATTTGATTCATATGATCATTTTATAATGATAATTATCAATAAATATATAATAAATACTCAAACTGACAAATACACAATCAAACACACAAACATGCAAACAAATTGAAGAAAAAAAAAACACTCAAACAGACAAACACCCAAATGAACAGACAACCCCACACACAAACACACACAGAGACAAAAACACAAAAGAACGGACATACACACAAACCAACAGACAAACACACAAACGAACAGACAAACACACAAATGAACAGACAAACATACAAACGAACAGACAAACATACAAACGAACAGACAAACACACAAACGAACAGACAAACACACAAACGAACAGACAAACATCAACGAATTTACAAATACACAAACAAAGAGACAAATCCACAAATGAACAGACAAACACACAAATTAACAGACAAACACACAAATTAATACACAAATACACACAAACGGACATACACAAATGAAGAGACAAATACTCAAACGAATGGAAAAAAAAAATGCACTAAAAATGGACGAATAAACAAACAACTGAACAAACACACAAACAAACATATACACTACAGAACGGACAAATATACAAAAGAACAGACAAATACACAAAAGAATGAACAAACATAAGCAAATTGACAAATACACAAACAAACAGACAAATGAACAGACAAGTACACAAACAAACTGACAAGTACACAAACAATCAAACAGACAAATACCCATCAAATGGACAAATACGCAAACAAACAGAAATACACAAACAAACACACAAAGTAATGGACAAATACACAAAGGAATAGACAAATACACAAAGGAATAGACGAATACTGAAATGATGAGACAAATACACAAAGGAATAGACGAATACCCAAACGATGAGACGAATACACAAAGGAATGGACGAATACACAAAGGAATGGACAAATACTCAAATGATGAGACAAATACACAAAGGAACGGACAAATACTCAAATGAAGAGACAAATACACAAAGGAATAGACGAATACACAAAGGAATGGACTAATACACAAAGAAATGGACGAATACACAAAGGAATAGACGAATACTCAAATAATGAGACAAATACACAAAGGAATGGACGAATACACAAAGGAACGGACTAATACACAAAGGAATGGACGAATACACAAAGGAATAGACGAATACACAAAGGAATGGACAAATACACAAAGGAATGGACAAATACACAAACAAACAAGACAAATCTACAAAAAGAACAGACAAATATACAAGAACAAACAAATCTACACAAAAACGGACAGATATACAAACGAACGAACAAACAAACTGACAAATACAAAAGCAAACAGAGAAATATACAAACGAATGGACAAATACAAAAGCAAAAAAAATGCACAAACAAATGGACAAATAAACAAACAAATGAACAAACACACAAAAGAACAGACAAATACACAAAAGAATGAACAAATATACAAGCAAATTGACAAATACACAAAAATAAACAGACAAATACACAAACGAACTGACAACCATACAAACGAATAGATGAATTATTTAAGTTTTAGATTAACCAACAGACTCACTTCATCTATAGCAGACTCCTCGATGAGGCGCGGGGCATCCGCCGACAGCAGCCCGTGCGTGGCCATGATGTAGATCTTATAAGCTCCTCTCTCCTTTAGGATCTCAGCGGCTGCCACATAGTCCTCCACATCATCTATAATATCATCCTGAAGAACAAAACAACACGTACTCCTCATCCCATCAGTCCGAAACTATGGTCAAATAAGTCCAAAAATACACTCATCTCTTACGACAATGATGGCGATGCGACCTCCAACATCTCCAACAACCGTGATGGGGGGTTTCTCCTTGGCCATCATTACTATAACGACAGATATCAGCTAGTGTTAATTTCAGTGCATCATCTCAGGTACTTGTTTTTAGACCAAGAGGCCAATCAAATCACATTCCAGCATCAGAGTAGATTGGGTAAGATGGGTTCAAGTTTATACTAGAAGTTCTAAAATGGCGCAACCAACCCATATTACCAAAATGGTTAGCAACCACTTAAAGGGTCCAGAAGTAACCAGTTATGCATAGCATAAAACTGGGTTAGTTATCTGTTGGAGAACGCTTCCCATTTTACCCCACCTACAATTCAATCCAAACAGGAATGGAAAAACTCATGCCATGCAGAAATCAAAATGATCAACTCTTGGTCCTCAATGTACCCAATCATATCTAGAGGTTTACACTAAGAGTCAGTGCAGGAAACTACACATCAATCAGTCAATCAATCAGTCCTCGAGTCAGTATGACAGACTCCAGGACAACTGCTGTAATTGAGGAGTGGTCAACAGGGGCTAATGTCATTCATCCAGAGGACACACAAAGGAACACAGCCAAAACACACACACACACGCACTCCGATCCAAGTAAACACGAGAGAGAGGAAGACTGGTGGGTCTATTTGAGGGGTTAAAGGAGTTATGCATGCCTTCAACACATGCCTTTCATCAACAGCACAATCCAAATCCATACTTTTGCATCTTCATGAGCCTTTCGGACTATCTCGCCTTATAATACTGAACGGACTATGCTGTAAAGAGCCACTGCTTTGTACAAGTCTAAAAAGGTGCCGTTCACAGAGGATGGGTTCTTGATGAAAATAATAGAAATACAGCTGATGGTGGCCAGTAGACATCCAAGAGAAATGGACCAAATGTAACCCCATCAGTTCTTGCTATGCTTCAAGGAAAATCATCTTTCTACATTGTACTTTCTTTTATACAATCTCAATTGTAAAAGTGCTGTAGAAAGATTGAGAAAAAGAATAAGAAATAATAAGAAATGAATACAGTTTCTGATTAATCTCGAGCATAAGTCACTTTCCACTACATGGTATTTGTATGATTCAGCATGATATGGCTCGTTTTGGTTAAATATTGCGTGCCTCAGTTTGCATTACTACTACAGTTTAGTACTGCTTCTGGGTCATCCCATACTCCTAGCAATGAGAGGAACATCTTGACCGGGGGAAAGGGCAAGCGTGCTTCGGCATGGTTCAAGGCAACTGTACCTACTGTGAGCATGCCCTTACTCTCTAAAGCAGGGGTCACTAACCCTTTTCCTGGAGATCTACCTTCCTGCAGAATTCAGCTCCAACCTTGATCAAACACACCTGAACCAATTAATTAGGACCTGAAGCAGACCTTAATAATTACAGACAGGCATGTTTGGTCAGAGTTGCAACTGAAATCCACAGGAAGGTAGATCTCCAGGAACAGGATTGGTGACCCCTGCTCTAAAATAAGACTATAGATAAACAGACAGTTCATTCTCATTACTATAGGGAAAACTGTAAAGTTTACTATGGCTACCCTAGAGAAGGCAGTCTTGTCTTCCAGTAGGAATAGCCAATCATCGGTCTTCACAGACTGGTGGTCATTTGGAGGAGGCTTCTGTACAGATTTGCTTCTTTACAATGATCTCTGTCATTTCACAGCCACAGTGTTTGTAACTGTGTCCTCTGGTTAATGTTGAAACGGTAATAAAGGAGACAAGTGTCTTGAAAACCAATCTTTGAGCATACACAGTAGCTGGAGAAAACTGAAAAATATAATTTTTTTACGTAATTTTAACTTAACTGCTCAGTGTTCAGTGAGCACGTTTTGAGATTTTAGGATCCCAATTCACTTAAATATGAGGATGTCTAAAGATTTGCAAATATGGCTGATGACTGAACAAAGTTCTTTGGAAAGGACTTTAAGTCATAAATTTCACTCCCATCCAGGTCATGACACCAATGTAACCTTTACAGTTCTACTCTCCCGTCTCCAAGTGGGATTCAAAGTAGTTTATCTGGTATAGGAAAGGAGGCATTCTAATAAATACAATAAAGACTGCAGGCCCTCTTTAAAATTTCCTTGTACAGCTCTTGCCAAATGTATTTGTCTTTAAATTCAGTGAACCTCACTGCCATCCATGTCATCACACCAATAAAACTCCTTTGGTTAAAGTTACTCACCCACACAGTAACCACCTCAGGCATAGGAACTAGCAGCGGGTGCTGACATTTGGCAGAGGTTATGCAAATGAGAAGTGACATACCAAAGTGGCTACCAATGAAGTTAAATGGATATCAAACAAAGAGACACTTCAGTAGGGGGGGGAGGAGAAAAGAATTTCAATTTGTGGATGGCTGAAACCGCTATCACCAATCTATGGCAGTGATGGCTATTTTGTACACAATATAAAAAAGCTGCAAGGAGAGAAGTCAGCATGGTCACCAAAATATATACACTAGTATCTGAAATTATATAAAAGTGACTCGATGCCATATTACAGTACTTTAATTTACCTGAGAATAAAACATTAACTGTCTAAAAGACTTGCATTCAATACAACACAATACAGAACAATCCTACTGTAGTTACCAAAATGTAATTAAACTCAATTACAAAAATCTTTTTTCTCAGTCTTCAGCTAAATAAATACATTTTAATAATACAAATAAGTTACAGAAATATGCAAATGTCAGATGTCCTTGTACACACGCATTAGATCATCAACAACGAAGAGAAAAATAATGCAAATGCAATGCAAGATGACATCCTCTGTGAACAACCCCAATAAGTGCTCTGCGCCAATTTTAACGTATTATAAATTATGTTTTCTACTGCATTAATAGTTTAATCACACTGAATACCAATAGCCGCATTTCCACTATCGGGCCAGTGCGAGCCAGGGCTTTAATCGGGCCAGGCCGGGCCAATAGCCCGGGAGGTTGAGAAATGAGGCCGAAATCATGTCCCGTTTCCACTGTCGGGCTAGTTGCTCGCAGCGCGTCACGCAAACACTGCCCCCAGAACGTCCCCCGAATCAAACGTCACACAACCCGTCACACAACCCGCCCACTTCAGCGGGAACAAAAAACTCAAATTATAACCACAAACACAACCTGGCATCATTACGAGAGCTGGAAGATGGAGAACACCGAAGCGATTGCTTTTTTTACTGTTTGTAAAAAAAGAACTTACATTCGAGTTCGCCGGCATTTACTTCGAACACAGATTTTGGCTGCAAGGCACAAAAGAGCAGCCGAGCGACGAGAGCAAGGGAAGAAAGCACCTTATCTCCTCTTTACCTGACAGGAAAACTCTGCCTTTGTACGTAACCCCGCCCCGAAGCCCCAGTTGGCCCTCCTTGGCCCAAGGTATTCGGCGGGCCGAAAAAGGCCTGACGCTGGCCCCAAGGAAGCCCCGCTTTGGCCCGATTACGCCCCGGAAGTGATAGTGGAAACGCGACTGGCCTTGGCTCGCTCGCTTTGGGCGCGATAGTGGAAACGCGGCTATTGTGTATTTCTGCAGGCTTAGCTGAACATAAAGTATACACTGACTTTACCTATGCTGCCTTGCTTTTAAACGAGCTCTCTACCAAAACCTCAAACTCTAGATATGAACTTTCAATGAACACCTTCCTCTATTTTCCAGGGTCATGTGTTTCCAAGACGATGCAAGGGCCTTGGTTACAAGCAGCTACAAGACTACCATTTCAAACCTCTAGTCTAGGGGGGGTTTTCATAAGCAGGCATGGTGTGTTGATTGGCAAGATGAGCCTGGATCACAAATAAAGGCATATCTCTCGGACAGACATTCAATGGTTCCTTTTCTGAACGATGAAGATTACATGGAATTTTGAAAATAAGCACTTCATTTGAGGCTTCTTAGTTCTGTTCGAGTGAAGCACTCTGAAGCTTTAACAATCACTTTTGGGATAATTACTGTAGATAAAAACATGCTACGGTTGTGAGGGGTATGGCGGTATACACAGTAGTTATATGCACGGCTTTGCATGTTTAAATTGGTTATTTTACAATGGCTTCATAATCAAAACGTAAGAATATTTCAAATTTACATTTACATAAAGTAATTTGGTTTTAAAAACTACTTGCTTTGTGATGTTTTGGTGATACTGCCCACCCCTACTTTTAAAAATATTGAATGCACTTTATATTAGGCATCTTTAACTACTATGTACTTCCATCCAATATATAACATTGTTAAGGACCATGTACTTCCATTCATATGTTGATATTGGTGTGGGTTATAAACCGGTTAAGTGGTATGGGCAGGTTTAGGGGTCAGTTAAAGTTCGGGACAGACCTAGTGTTATGGGTTGCTTTAACAGTTGGTTGAGGGGAGGGGGGATCTAATGCTATTTCATGCATAGTTATTTTCACTGTTAAAGAGTTAGCATTTTATCGTAAACATTGGGATGTTTAACTGAGAAGAATAGACTAAATATTCTAGATACCTAAACAGTGTGTATCTAGCATTGACTGTTTATGTTTAAAAATAATTATTATTGCCCTCTCATAGACATTAGTGTGTATTATACAAACTATGAATATGTTTTGCTAGTATTCATGTGCATTCAAATGACTGAAGTCCAAATTAAAGTTAATTGTTTCGTTAACACTGAAAAATTATGGACATAATTTCTATAAGCAGCCTTGGGCCGGAGGGGGTCCAGTTCAGGGACCACAGGATTTCATCTGTTATTCGCAGATGACTTTGTTCTGTTGGCTTCATCGGACGTGGATCTTCAGCATGCACTGGGGCAGTTTGCTGGAGAGTATGACTCTGCTGGGATGAGAATCAGCACCTCCAAGTCTATGACCACAGTGCTCCACCGGAAAAAGGTGGCTTGCCATCTCCAAGTTGGAGGAAAGTCCTTACACCAGGTGGAGGAATTCAAGTATCTTCGGGATTTGTTCACAAGTGAGGGAAGGATGAAATGTGAGACTGACAGGTGGATCGGTGCAGCGGCAGCAGTAATGCGGTCAATGTACCGGTCCGTTGTGGTGAAGAAAGAGCTGAGCCAAAAGGCAAAGCTCTCAATTTACCGGTCAATCTACGTTCCTACTCTCACCTATGGTCATGAGCTTGGGGTCATGACCGGAAGAACAACATCTCGGACACAAGCAGCAGAAACGAGTTTCCTTCGCAGGGTGGCAGTGCGCACCCTTATAGATAGGGTGAGGAGCTCTGTCACCCGGGAGGAGCTCAAAGTAGAGCTGCTGCTCCTCCACATCGAGGGAAGTCACCTGATGTGGCTCAGGTATCTGTTTCGGATGCCTCCTGGACGCCTACCTAGGGAGGTGTTCCAGGCATGTCCTACCAGGAGGAGGCCTTGGGGAAGACCCAGGACATGATGGAGGGACTATGTCTCTCGGCTGGCCTGGGAAGCTGTGGGATCCCTCCAGGGGAGCTGGAGGAAGTGTCTGGGGAGAGGGAAGTCTGGGAAGACTGCTGCTTCCGCAACCCGGCCCCGGTAAAGCAGAAGAAAATCAATGAATAAATGAATGAATGAAAAATTGTGATTGATGACAAGCACCGCTAACATATTCCTCAAATGTCTCCAAATAAGTGGGTTTTTGGTTGTGAGGGAAAGATAAACTTCAGCAGCTTCTCAACAAATACAGTTTTAAGGGAACTTAAAGCTTCTCAGATATTTGTTGTGTTTAAATATGTCTGTTCTGCTGTTTTCCAACATATTGTGCAGGCCTACTACTCTATATTAACTCTATAACAACTCTAAAACTGTATGTGCTATGCAATTTAGGATTACGGATCGGTTTAGTGTTATGGTTTAGATTTATGGGTTGGGTTAAGTTTAGGGCCAGTTTTAAGGGTCAGTTAAGGTTACAGACCGGTTTAGAGGTATTTGGGTAGGTGTAAGGGTTGGTTATGGGTCAACACTGTAATAACAAACATAAACAATGTAATTATATGCAGATATTTTATACACAGTTGATGTCAAAATTATAAGCCCTGTTGAGAATTTGTTTTCTTTATCAAATATTTCCCAAAAGGTGTTTAACAGAGCAAGAAAATTTTCACAGTATTTCCCATAATATTTTTTCTTCTGGAAAAAGTCTTATTTGTTTTATTTCGACTAGAATAAATGCAGTTTTTAATTATCTTAAACCATTTTAAGGTCAATAATATTAGCCTGCTTATGCAAATATGTCTTTCGATTGTCTACAGACAATCTAGACTTGCCTAATTACCCTAACTTGTCTAGTAACAAACCATTAACTAATACAATTAGCTTAATAAACTACCAATAAGCAGCCTATTAGTAGTTAGTAAATTGAGTTTAGGTATTGGGTAGGATTAGGGATGTAGAATTAAAAATATATCCTTTATAACTACTAATAAACGGTTATTATCGTAATATAAGGTAATAAGTCAGTAGCTAATGGTGTGAATTGTGACAGTGTTACCGATATTTTTCCAAATCATTAATTAATACATTAGTTCATAGTAGTTTAAGACACTTGATATATAGTGATATTTAACTGCTCATGCTTATACTGTTAAAGTGTTTTTTTAAAGAATAAAGATCGAGTACTTCAGAGCGCTTGGATCACAGACACTGAGAGACCTCAGCCACTGCACGCATGCAATAGGAACCATTTTCAGCGTGTTCACTGCTGTGATCGGTAGCAAATAAGAGTTAACCGTCATACTTGGGAGCTCTATGCCTGGGAACGGAGCTTGCTGTTTGCCTATTACCAATAAATAAACATCACGTTAAACAAAAATCCACACACAAATGATAAAAACATACAGACAAGAAACCAGGACTTCAACAATCCTTACTGAACCTTCAAATACTTTCGCCCCAAGCTTCCAAATAAAATTTTCTTCAACGTTCCAATAAATTGAAGTGGCTTTGAGAGCAAAAACAAGAGCGGTTCTGTTGAGGATGGTCCAAGTCCATTCAAAAACCATAAATGTACATAGATCTACTTGAAGTGAACTCCTATCAGGCAGTACGAGTGTATATTGGCCAAGACACATACCACACAAGACCTGCTCATACATTAATAAGTTAAATATCACAGTGTGGTAATGAAAGTTTCAATTAAAGCAACTGTATGTACTTTACCTATGTGTATTTTGTGACTTTACAGTCACCTTTGGTTCACTTTGTGTGATTAAACTGCAATGGGGTTTATGCCGAGCTGTTTCCCATACTGATAAACTTCTGGTGACCTGTTATTGTGAGTTTTTTTCCATTTTATACGGTTCCTTCTACAGTATCGACTTTGGCATTCATTTAGTTGCTCAAGCGTAAAACGAGACAAAAAGCCGTTTACCTGCACGCGCATGTCATAATCGACAGGCTAGTGCAGAAGCTCCATTGAATATACTGGGATAAAATAAATGCTCATATTATAAACACATGGCGGGGAAAATGTTATTTAATGCAGTGCTTCCTACAATCTGAGACTCACTTTATATCGAACATCACTCAGCCAGTGGAGATCGCAGATTTTTAAAGAAAACAGACCTTAAACGTGCCGATTTTGCATTGGCATACAATTCAGCGGAAGCAATTAACCCAGGTTACTGGCAAGTCCCATTAGCATGCTTCGGCATAAACCCTATGTTTCACAGTGATTAAACTATTACAATTAAAAAGCTCAGCTGCCATCTTTATATTTTTTTGCAAGCAAACCAGAAACAGGGCTGTTTGATTACTTTTGACATCCAAGAAAACATATAAAACTCTCTTAAATAGGATTACTGCCTGCGTTGTCAGCTTTCATAATGAATACTGGCAATATGTTCTCAGATGTATATTTTTATCCTTTTAGTGATGAGAAAGAAATCATCAAGACTTTATCAACCCTGCATTAGTAGGCACTCAAAAGGCTCTATAGTAGGTACACCTATTCAACTGCTCATTATTGCAAACATCAGCTAAACGCACTGCAGAAACTCAATGCATTTAGGTCATGTCTGCACGTAAACAGGCATTTATATTGATCTTATTCTTCATGTATGAGTGGACGCAGCCATTGCAATCTTATTGGCTTAAGGTCTTGGGGTCTTATTCACTTCCATTGATTTTTAGATGTTAAAAACTGCTTGATGTTGCATGCAAACTAATATTTCATTATTATATTCTTCTTCTTTTTATGAACAGTCATACACGCTTGTTTGTAGGGCATGTATTTTGACTAAGGCTGCACGATATTAGAAAAATCGGACAATATTTAGTTTTGCTGCAATGTACTACACTACCTGACAAAAGTCTTGTCGTGTATCCAGGTTTTAGGAACAACAAATAATAACTTGACATACATAAAATCTGTATATGTATATACGTATACTTTTTTTGAGAAATTTCTTACTCGTTCATTAATCTTGCATAATCTTATTGTCAGCGTTCTGCCATTCTGGTCTTGTAAATTCTTGTTTTGGTGGCAGAGTCCGGACACTAGCTCTGTCTTGTCTTGTCCTGTAGTGCTTGGCTCGAGTTTTCTTGGGTCGAGCACTTGTTTTGTCATTGTCTGGGTGCGCGTCGTCATAGGTGCGCGCATCCTTGGGATGTCTCCGTCTAGTTGGTCTCGGTTTTGGTTGGCGCTGAGATGAAACATGCGCGTTGCATTTATGTGAGCGCACGGTAAGGTGTTTTCACTTATCGTGTGCTCGTGTCTTGCGTCTGTCAAAGCACGTGGCTCTGTGTTTACATTGTGGTCGCGTGCTTTTGTTGTGTGCTTCAGTGTTTGTCTTGTTATAAGAACTCGCGGTTAATGACTTCTCTCATTGGCTGCGTGTTCTTGTCCTGTTTAATGTGAGCACCTGGCTTGTGTTGTCTCTGTGTCAGGTGCTCTCCCGTCTATCGTCTAGTCCCACCCTCCTTGTTAACCCATTATTAGTTAATTATGTTCATCTGTTTGGGTGTTGATTTACTCCTGCTTATATTCTCCTCATGTCTGCTGTCCTGTGCCAGTTCGTCGTCTATACTCCCCCTGTGTTCCTGCTCTAGCCTTGTCTTGCCAGCCCAACCAAGTTTGTTTGTCTTATGCATTATAGTTATGTTTTCCCCCTCGGGGTAGTTTGTTTTGCTGTTTTTTGCCTTTTTATTTTTGTATTATTATAATAAATACTACTTTACCCTGCACTTGGGTCCTCGCCCCTTTTTCCCCTCACCGAACCGTGACACTTATAACAGAGATGAGAATTTGAAGAACATTTTGCCTTAATAACAGCCATCATGATTTTAAACTGATGTTTCAACGTTTATATAACAATAAAAAGGTCCATACAGTTGCTTTAACTAACCGAGTGCTCGAGGTAAGACATAAGTGAGATTAAAACCTAGCTCGAACAACACATGAAATAGTGAAAAATTATGGCTGTGTCTCAAATTCTAGACAACTGACTTTTCCAGCTCCTTTATTAATTGTTACTATAACCATTTGTCAGGGAAAGCAATAGTTGTAATGTTAATGCAATGTTCTGCAGTTAATATGCGATGCTTCAAGGCAAAAACAAACTGATGTGATGTTGTTTTGAACGAAATCAGCTCAACGCAAAGCTTGTTTTGGGAGTAAATACAAGTGTTGATGATTGATCGTTGCTGTCAGCAAGCGCTGTTTGGATGGTTCAGTTACTTCAATAGGTTTTGAGACAGAGCCTTGGGATAGAGACAGTGCTAAATAAGTGGAAGGAGGAAAAAAAAAAATAAATAAATAAAACATCTTGACCTAACTTGAACTACATGAGAGATCTCTAGAATGAGTGCGGGAACTGACCCCTTCATTAAATGTCATGTAAGCTAGTTCAGGTCACATTTCAGGTCACATTTCACCCCAAAATTAAAAGAAAAAATATTTATTTCTGTATATTTATTTAGTAAAATTTAAATAATAATAATATTAATTTAAAATAATTGAAGATAGCTTTAAGGACGTTGATGGACTCAATCCATTTGTAAACTATGTTCATATATTAGCGGTTGAACCGACTGGTCAATGCTCTGCCGTGACACTTTTTCAAATTAACGTCGACTAGTCGTGCTGTTCAGATCACTAGTTTTTTGACCTGAACTACATGGCAGCTTTACACATGAAGATGGATCACTGAATGAAACTCTCGGATTATTTACAGTAGTTTTTAAATTGTTATCTTATGTTAGCGTCAAAGATTCAGGTGAACTTTGTGTAAACTTTAAATAATCAAACAGATCCCTGTTAGCTCGCTCCATGCAAATACCCTAGAGCAGATGCTAGCCAATCACGTTGATGCACTTCTGGAAATGTCATGTGATTGGCTGTTGTCCTCTGCGAAGCGTTGATGTGGACATATTTTGTTAATGAACTGTGAAGCGTGCGGTTTGCAGGTGTGGCAAACTTCACAGCCTGTAAATATCATCCCTGGTGAAGATGTGCAGAGAACAGACGTCTGATAACCAAGATGAGCAGGAAGTGCAAAAAATGCCAGGATTTTGAGCAGCTTTCTAGCGCGCACTATCATAGCAGTAAAATATGCTTCTGAGCAGGACTCTGACAGTGTAATGAGGCTTAACGTTATAGCTTTTGTCTTTCGTGCGTTGTGTTGTTATGAAATAACTTCACATGAATCTGTGTGCTGACGACGAATGCATTACTTCTGCACTAAAATATCTGTTATTCTTACTAAAACGTGCAGTGATCAATGTGTTGACTGCATTTATTTAACAGTGAAATTAGCCTGGATGCTAATGCTGCTTTATTAACGAAATTAGTGTTAACAACGCATTTGTTTTGCAGTAAAATTAGTCAGTGGTAATGTTGCATGGTTTTTGCAACGTGTTATGAGATGTCCAACAGCATGTATATGTATTTTCTGAAAATAAATCGCAAATTGTAGCGTGTTGCAAAACATTTGCATCCTGTGTTTTATTGATGACATCACTAGCGATTAGTTGATGTCATTTGATAACATAAAAGTGATGTATAAATGATATTTACATTTACATTTAGTCATTTAGCAGACGCTTTTATCCAAAGTGACTTACAAATGACTAAATGTAAATATCATATATACATCACTTTTTTGTGTATATATATATATATATATATATATATATATATATATATATATATATATATATATTACACCTGAAACTTGTCTATAACACTAATTCACTGCTGCTCTTATAGTTGTGTAAATTACTTCCTTGTCCTCATTTGTAAGTCGCATATACGACTTACATCACTTTTAAGTTATCAAATGACATCAACTAATCGCTGGTAATGTCATCAATAAAACACAAGATGCATATATATTTATATTTGTGTATATATATATTTGTGTATATATATATTTGTGTATATATATATATATATATATATATATATATATATATATATATATATATATATATATATATGTGTGTGTGTGTGTGTGTGTGTGTGTGTGTATATATATTTATATATATATACATACATACATATATATACACACTATATATATACATATATATATACACACTTTATATATACACATATATATATACACACTATATATATACATATATATATACACACTATATATATATACATATATACATACACACTATATATATATATACATATATATATACACACTATATATATATATACATATATATATACACACTATATATATATATACATATATATATACACACTATATATATATATACATATATATATATACACACTATATATATATACATATATATATATACACACTATATATATATATATATATATATATATATATATATATATACATATATATATATATATACACACTATATATATATATATATATACATATATATATACACACTATATATATATATATATATATATATATATATATATATATATATATATATATATATATATATATATATATATATAAATAAACGTGTGTTTGTTTGTTTCTTTCTTTCTTTTCAAATTTGACAATTTATTTCTCAATAATGCTGGTGCTAACAGATAACTTTTATTTGTGTCCAATGATTAATTTTCCATTGTAATATTGCACTTTTTCCCAAAATGAATACTTTAGGATAAAATCAATAATCACAGTCATGCAAATGTATCATTACTTCTCAACAAAATAAAAAAAACTATTGCCTACGAGTTTTTCTTTTGATTTTATAGTGAAATATGAGCATGACGTGTTCCTTCTGCAAGTACTGAGAGAAACCCAGTCACCTGCTGATCTGGTCTGCGTTTATAACCTGCCATAAACTCTTAATATCATGTAGTGTTTGTGCAGCAGCATCCTCATCATGCCCGCAGTGTGGTGCTCTTACATGGTAGCTCCAGGCCGGGATGCCCGATGGTGTTGCGCACACATGGAGGAGAGTGTCTGCCGTCCGCCATGTCGGACTCCGCTTCCCCGTGTATGACGGCCAGACCGAGACGCAGACGCTCGGCATACGACTGAGCCCTGAAGAGATACAGCAGCAGACAGATGGTCCATTTTACTGATGCTTCATTATACACACACACACTTTATACTGAAAAAGAGTAGTTCATTTAAAGAGTTCCATTTAAAGTTGATGGTCACCACTGACTTCCATGGTATTTTCTTTCTTAGTATGGAAGTCAATGGTGACTGTTTGACTAGTTGATTGGTCAAGTGTTCACATACCAACGTTTTTCTAAATATCTCTCGTGTTCAACAGAAGAAAGAAATTCAACAATGGAGGATGAGTAAATAATGACAGCTTTCCAGAGTTGGTGTGTCATTACATGAATAGTGCAGTGAAGTATCTGTAATAAGCATTCAAACTAAAGCATTCAGTTTCATTTCACCACACTTTCTATTACAAAATATAATTTGAAAGATATGCTGGTATCAGTAGTTGGGCATGAATACAATTTGAAGAGCCTTGCATTTATTTAAGACCTTTGTTTAGTCAGATGACAGGTTCATGAAAACTTTGGCTACTTTTTTTTTTTTTAAAGAATAAAAAGAAAAAAAAAAGAATAAATAAGCAAACAAGTAAGTAAATAAGTAAATAAATACATGTATGCAAGCACTGTAAGCACTGAAAGCACAGCCAGTTGTGAGAGAAATAATTGTTAAAGGGTACCTATGGTAAAAAATCTACTTTTCAAGCTGTTTGGACAGACATATGTGCATGTATGGTGTATAGACTGTCATATTGGGGTGATATAAACACACCCAGTGCTTTTTTTTCAATTTAACAACATAAAAAACGGTGGACCAATTGGAGCGGTTTTCAAACCGACCGCAACTTTACGTAGGAGAGCGGTCCCCCCGCCCACCAACATTGATTGACAGGCGCGTCATCATATCCTCAGTTTGTTGATTCACGTCCGCCATTTTCAGCGTGAGTCGAAGCGATATCACTAAAGGAACACCCTAGCTCTATTTTTAGATGCAAGGCTCATTGGGCTCAACACAAGATCAATATTCTCCACATTATCGCTCTAATCGGAATTATTGGTTGTATCTTTAGGTAGGTTTGCAAACATGTGTACTTCTCATTGAGTCTACCTTATACTTCAGCCGTTTGCATTTCTCGCGATCCCAGAAGCTCCCTGTGATCTTAACTAGCATGCGTTTTAGAATTCTAAACATCGGTTTCTATCAGGATACACTCAAGTCGACGGCTGGACGCCGCGGACCGCTGCAGAAACCTGTTTAGAATTCAAAAATGCGTGGCGCGACGATTCGGGACAGTTCATGTTTCTGCCGCGCCACAGAGAGTGTCTGGTGTGCCGTGTCGCGGCTTCGAGCAGCGCATCCGGTGCCTCAGTCAAAGTTAATTCAGTGTGCGTGGTTATTAGTTTCTGTGTACAAGCTCGGCACTTGAAACTAGCACACAGTTGGCTGTAAAACTGTACAAAGACACAAATGATTTTGTACTCTCTGCTTGGTCTATGTCAGAGTCGTACATGTACGACTGAATGCTGAACCTCTCACTCCAGCTCGTTCTCGCAGTCTGCCTGTCAGACTCTGTTGCAAACGCAGAGCGGGTGAGCTCATGGCCCCGCCCCCTTGTTACGTTGGCGGGAAGCTGTAACTAATCTACATGTGAAGCAACACACCCATAAATCAGCGAGCTGTGGACACGCCCCCAACATGACACTTTTTAACACATTATAATAAAAAAATCTGAATTGTGTTTTAAACTGAACCTAAACTGGCACACTCAGAAGAACCATAATATTAATATTAAATCATAAAAAAGAGGTAAACTATGTGCCCTTTAAGGAATAAATCCGATAGAACAGATTTGGAAAAATATGCTCTGTAATGCCACCTGCTGGTCATTAATATCACACAGACACAAACACTCACCAAAATAACAACCGCAAAATACAACTACTACAAAATGTATCAAAAGCAATTAACACTTTTAACACACTATTTAATCCCAACAAATATAAAATGCATGAAGAATAGTGACATTTTAATTGATGCTTGTTTTGTTTCTTTGGTTAATTATGCACTGTAAAAAATATGTACATTAACAGTGTCCGTATTTTGTGATTCACAAGTGTTTTTCGTTTATTTACGATTGTGAGTTGCATTATGGGATGTTGATCTCTGCTCTGTTGACTTTTGATGTTGAAATTTCAACTCTACAGTTTAACAATGTGACTTTTATTGATATTTTAGTCGTTTGAAATAAAAAAAAATGTATAAGAAAATAATATATATAGAGAAATAAGTCTGTATAAAGAGAGAAAATGTATTGGCAGCTTATTACAAGGTTTTTGTAGCGTAATATACAAAATATAGCACTGCAAACTAATTAAATGTTCATAAAAAAATTCTTTTTCCAACTTTTCACGGTTAAAAGATGCTGGAAGACAGATTAAGGGTCTGTAATACAATAAATAAATGGGAGAAAATAAAAACATGAATCACAAATTAAGAAAAACTGCTAATTGATAGATTTTTTTTTACATTGTGCCTCTTTGATATTATGTGATATTATGCTAACATGTCTTTGTCTACAATGTGTTTACTGATACAGGATAATGCCAATGTCATAGACATACAGTTGATTTATTAGCCCTCCTGAATTATTAGCCCCCTATATATTTTTCCCCAATTTCTGTTTAACAGAGAGAAGATTTTTTCAACACATTTCTAATCATAATAGTTTTAATAACTCATTTCTAATAACTGATTTATTTTATCTTTGCCACGATGACAGCACATAATATTTGACTAGATATTGTTTATTATAGTGAGATTTAAAAGGCTTAACTAGGATAATTAGGGTAAAGTTAGTGTAATTAGGTAAGTCATTGTGTAATGATGGTTTACTCTGTAGACAATCGAAAAAATATTGCTTAAGGGGGCTAATTATCTTGACCTTAAAATGCTATGTAACATATTAAAACTGCTTTTATTCTAGCCGAAATAAAACAAATAAGACTTTCTCCACAAGAAAAAAAATATTATAGGGACTATTGTGAAAAATGCCTTGCTCTGTCAAACACCATTTGGGAAATTAATAAAAAAAAAAAAAAGGAAAGAAATTTACAGGGGGGTGAATAATTTTGCCCTCAACTGTCTATATAGATTTTTTTACAGCGGTTACCTTTTTGCAGCAGATGGTGATTTGGCTACAATGATAGCATTTCTGTAATCAGGAATCTACACCGTGAAAAAGGGAAAGAACAGAGAACAATCATTATTAAATATCCTTCTATGTTTCTCATTGATACTAAAAGTGAATGGCAGTAAAGTGGTGTTTACCTCCTCCTGTATGTACTGCAGCAGGAATGGAGAAGCCCGCAGGTTGTCCACCGGGAATGTGAAGAAGCCCTGGATCTCTTTCTGGTGCAGATCCATGGTGATGATATGAGTCAGGCCTAGTTGGCAGAGTAGATGATTCAAAGCAGTTACAAATATACACATACATATATGAACATATATACACACACACACACACACACACACACACACACACACACACACACACACACACACACACACACACACACACACACACACACACACACATATATACATACATATATATATATATACATATACATATATATATATATATATATATACACATATACATATATATATATATATACATATATATATATATATATATATATATATATATATATATATATATATATATATATATATATATACACACATACATACACACATATACATCCATATATATATATATATATTTATATATATACACACACACATGCATACATACATACATACATACATACATACATACATACATACATACATACATACATATACACACACATATACAAAACACTTTTCAAAAACTAATGATCACAAGTCTAACAGAGAAATGGAGTATAATAAAAAACATCACTACATAAACTGCAAAATGTAAACATTGCATCTTTCTCACGAGGCTGTTATTTATGTTTCTGTATACATTGCTGTAATGGTGTGTAATATTGTGCTCATAAATTATGAAAAAGTATTACTGTAAACAATCATAAATGATAGAGCATACGATACATATCAGCACATTGCACAGCCATAGTGTCAATGGAATTATTTACAAATGAGATCAACAAAGACTACGATTAAATAAAAAGTATTATTAATTATTATTATTATTAATTATTATTAATTTTCTATAAGGTTGAAGCAAATAGCAGAAATGAGTTCATCCAATTTCATCTGTTTATAAGCTGGAATAATGCAGAAATAATTTGCGAGTAATCTGCGAGTACAGTTTCCATCACTAAAAAGAAAAAACTGTGTTTAAAAATGTTAAATATAACAAAACCTTCACCCTAAACCCCTTTTTTTGCTTCATAATAAATGAGTTACAATGCACAGATGACGCACGCAATAAAAACAACACTGTCATGAGAACAAATGACTGATATTTGAACACAGTGTTGGGCGTCGGCGCTGGAGATTACTGATATAAATCATTTTGATGACAGATTTTTGGCTCAGGTATTTCAGAATGACTAAACCAACATCTCAGATGCACGGAAATCAGTTTTCTGGTAAGTCCAGTTATCACATCACACCTTTGTGTAGAAACACTGATGGTCCGTCATTTGGTTAAAGTATACTTTTAGATCTGTCTCCACCCATTCTCTCTTTCAGCAGCTTTCAGTGTACTTTCCTAAAAGCCTTAAATCAGTCCTCAGGCATTTTCTTGTTCTTTTCTTCTCTCTTTTTAATCACTGAAGACATACTTCACTTCTCTTTTTTTAGTGTTCCTCAAAATTATGACCGAAAGCTGAATAATGTGGCAACATATCAGTATTTTAAATGTCAATTGTGTAGCGTTAAAACAGTCACCATTTGACGTCATCAGAAATAATGGAACTGTCAGTGAAATATATGTATTAATAATAATTTGGATGAGCTTTTTCTTAACATCAGTTGATATTAAATATATCACAGAAAAAATATTTCATGTTTTAGCTTTATAGCGCTTCATTTATTCCACATTTTTTATGTTACAGCTTTATCCCAAAATGGATTGAATTCATTTATTTCCTCAAAATTCTCCACACAATAGCCCATAATGACAATGTGACAAATTTATTAAGAAAAAAAAAATCTTTGCCATGAAGCTCTAAATTGAGCTCAGGTACATAGATATATAGAGTTACAGAGACATCCTAAATGAAAGCCTGCTTCAGAGTGCTCTTGACCTCAGACTGGGGCATTGGTTCATCTTCCAGCAGGACAATGACCCAAAGCACACAGAATTTTGAGGGAATAAATGAATTTAATCCATTTTGGAATAAGACTGTAACTTAAAAAAATGTGGAAAAGGTAAAGCGCTATGAATACTTTCCATATGCACTGTATGTCATTAAGAGACATCTTGTTCATGCTTTATTTTAAAGGGGACCTGTTATGCCCCTATTTTTACAAGATATAAAATAAGTGATGTCCCTAGAGCAGGGGGTGCCCAAACCTTTTCGTATGAAGGACCAAAACCAAATATCACTGAGAGCCGTAGGCCGAAGATAAATACACCAAACTATTTTACATTAAAGCTGCCATGGGCAATTTTCTAATTCATTCATTCATTCATTCATTTTCTTTTTGGCTTAGTCCCTTTATTAATCCAGGTTCGCCACAGCGGAATGAACCAGCACATTTTTCACGCAGCGGATGCCCTTCCAGCTGCAACCCATCTCTGGGAAACATCCACACACACTCACCCACACTTATATACCACGGACAATTTAGCCTCCCTAATTCACCTGTACCGCATGTCTTTGGACTGTGGGAGAAACCAGAGCACCCGGAGGAAACCCACGCGAATGCAGGGAGAACATGCAAACTCCACACAGAACAGCAACTGACCCAGCCGAGGCTCGAACCAGTGACCTTCTTGCTGTGAGGCGACAGCACTACCTAGTGCGCCACCGCATCGCCATTCCTAATTTATTTAATAATATTTAAAAATAAATAGAAAGCATCTCTTTGAATCGTATTAACTAATGCGGTAAAACTTTTTTATTATAGCTTTTTGTAGTGCTGGGCGATTACTCGAAAAGTAATCGAAATCAACATTCAGAACCTATAATCGATCTAATTTTTCCAGAACAATTGTTTCAATTATGTTCCCAATCGTGTGTGGAGTCACGTGACCCCGCTCTGTTCAGGCCGATTTATACTTCTGCAGCTACATCTGATCTCTGGTCAAGTAGGACGTGGACCCATTCTTGAGCCTTACTTTGCACTACATTGGCGATGACTGGAAGCTGTGCCAGAGAGGACTTGAGACGGCGTATTTTCCATTATATAAAAGTTATTATTTACAGTAAATTCTTTGTTTACAGAAGATTCAAGAAACGCACTGATTAATTATTTACATGCTATGCAAGAGTTATTTTATTTAGAAGAGATACATCTTATTTTATACTTTTAATATGAAAAACACTGAAAATAATTCATTTTGTTTCCAAAAGTGTTCACTTTTTTATAAGAAAAGTTTGTTTTAGGCAATGTGTGTTTAATTTCAGTTGTTCAACATTGATGTTCAATAAATAACCATGGATAGTAGTAGTCAGATAGTAGTGCGTGTTTCCTGCAGTTATTTTAAAATCAAGTAATGCACTTTTCATTCAGAAATCTCTCAACCTATCAGTGAGGGCAAAAAAATTAAATAAATAAATAAAATAATCGTTCAATAATCGCAATCGAGTTAAAGTTTTTAATTAAACGAGATTTTGATTTTACGCCAAATCGCCCAGCCCTAGTTTATTGCTATAAAAACATAAACAAATCACATTTGTAACACAGTGGAGCTCAATGCTGAATACACTGGTCAAGCACAATCTGCCTTTGCCTTGATTTGCTCACCAAAGTCTAAGCATTGTCCTCTATCCATCGGGTGACACTTTAAACTAAATTACAGCGTTTTGATTGAAACATTTAATTTCAGGATAAGTAGCCTAAAATTAAAACACACAAATAAAAGGTTACATTAAATTAGGGTTGGGTCGATAGACGATGCCATCGTCCATCGCAATGGCCGGCCGGCATCGCGATACTCCGCCCCGCCCCCGTCACAGCAGCAAACCACTCGCGAAAAATACATGCTTAGACCCTGAACACAAAACCACAGAGTGCAGTACACGTCGGACAGTTTATCAAGGATGTACCGCTGGATCGCGACTCACTATATTTGTTAAACTTGATATTTAAGTAATCTTGTCTCTATCTAATGACTCTTCGGTCTTTTGAATCTATCAGGTAACGGGTCACAATGTCAGTACCTGCTTCAATCTTTCACTTTCATGCTTATACTTAGTAATTTTAGTGAAAACCTCAGATAGTGTTGGTTGTGCACCTTTTTTACCAACCAAGTTTGTCGACGGCATTATAACGACACAGATCACTCTGCCTATTCATGCCAGAGTCCCGTGGAAAAAAGTGACTGACAGGTGGTAATTTGTGTGTAACTTTATTTATTTATGATTTGGTTATGAGTAAAACAAAGACCATGCGGGGGTCAGGTAATTGAAACGATAGGCTACAAATAATTAATTAGTTATGAATTAATTAATTATTCATAAATAATTAATTAATCTCCACCTACAACAACGATGCCATCGTCCATCATGATGTTTCACATTAGACAACGTACGATGTCAAATTGGTCAACATCGCCCAACCCTGCATTAAATTTGAAATGAAAATCTTGAAACCATCCCAACCATTCTACTTCTCTTCTCAGATGGGATGGCGGGCCAAATAAAAGCTTGGGCATCTCTGTTTTAGAATATATTTGTCAAGTTTCAGCTCAAAATACTCTACAAACAATGTTTTTAACTCTGTGAAACGCCCCCTTTTAGGCTTTGATCTAAATTGTGGCATTTTGGTGACTGTCGCTTTAAATTCAAATGAGATTGTGCTTTTTTTTTTTCAATAGAGGGTGGAGCTACAAATGTGTCAGCATAGTAGCAGACTCAAAATTAACACTAGCGTCTTATGCTAAAGAAAGAGCGATGGTCACTAATGGGCGGGGCTTTCCCACTCTGATGACACATACAACGGGAGAATGTCAATCGAAGTGTTTCAGCAGACTGTTTTAATCAAGTGCGATTATAAAAAAATTAATTAATACATGTTTTACCATTAGGAGCTGGTAAGATTCACACACTGTTGCCACACGACTGTGTTTAAACCCCTTATAAAAGTGATTTATGCATAATAGGTGCCCTTTAAGGTTCAATTCTCACTATTGATAAAGCATTAATGATAACTGTCATGTCAAACTCCTAATTATTTGCTACATATTAATAGTAAATAAGGTAGTTCTTTGAGTTTAGGTATTGGCCAGCATTAACAATGTTAAATATGAGCATGCATGAATATGTGCTTTATATGTACTAATAAACACCCAATATCTTAATAATAGGCCAATAATAACCCACCTAATGGCTTGTAGTGTAGAATTAGGAGTTAAACAGAATTGTTATCTCATGCATCTCCTGCAAGGCTTAATTGTTTTAAGCCTGAGTGTGTTGTTCAAACAATTGACTGAACGGAAGTCATATTTACCTGCTTTTGCTAACATGGACGCAAGTAGTTTGCAGACTATAGAGCCCCTCTTCCTCATCTTACACTGTTTACTGTAGGGGAAGTACGGGATCACGCCGATGATGTTCTTGGCACAGGAGGTCTTCAGTGCATAGGCCATAATCAGCAGCTCCATAATAGCCGTGTTCACATCTCTGACACAGACAGATAAACAAAAAAACACATTTAGCTGACTGCTCTAAAGCTGTGGTTCTCAACCACATTCCTAGAGGACAACCAGCACTACATGTTTTGCATGTCTCTTTTGTATGTCACACCCTTATCAGATTTTGCAGTCTCTGCATCAACTCGCATTCTATAGACCATTTTAATGTGACGATATCATAGGCCCATAAACATTTCCTGCTTGTTATCAAACCATTTCATAACTGTAGCAAGAGGCAATTCAATTATAATTTAATAGTAAAATAGCTATCATAACATTTTTAATTAATATGTTACAGAAAATATCAATTTAAAAGTGAGATCGGTGTGAGGGGTGCATTCATTTATGCTGATCACTGTATATAGACGTATAGATATATATAAAAATAAATAATAAGTAATGTAATGTTTAAATAATTCTGTTAAGACGCATGAAGTAGGGGAAACTTACAAAAGGCATGTGCATCCCTGGCAGTAAAATGGAAATATTTTCAAGGCTTCTAACATTTACAGATGGAAAATATATGACATATATCTGTGAAAACCAGCTAGCTCTCTACACCCACGGAAGCTAAGAAGGGCCTAGTCAGTACCAGGCCACGGAAGCCTGGTCAGTACCTGGATGGGAGAGCACATTGGAAAGCTGGGTTTCTGCCAGAAGTGGTGTTAGTGAGGCTCAATCTGTGGTTTGTGTGGGTCCTAACGCCCCAGTATAGTGACAGGGACTCTGTCTTTTGGATGAGACGTTAAATCGAGGTCCTGACTCTCTGTGGTCGTTAAAAATTCCAGGATGTCCTTTAAAAAAAAAAAAAAGAGTAGGGATTTAACCCCAGCAACCTAGCCAAATCTGCCCTCTGTCCATCATGGCCTCCTAACAACCCCATATCATAATAGGGTATATGCCGAGCTAGTGTGTTTCCCATACTGAACTTCCGGTGACCTGTTATTGTGAGTTTTTTTTCCATTTTATACGGTTGCTTTTACAGCATCGATTTAGTAATGTAATTCAAATACAATCAGTTAAACAGACTTAAAATGAAGACAAAAAGCTGTTTGCTCGCACGCGCCCGTCAGAATCGGCAGGCTAGCACAGAAGCTCCATTGAATATACTGGGGTAAAATAAATGCTCATGTTATAAAGACATAACCAGCACAAGAGTTTGTCAGAGCATCTGACAGGGAACACTGCTACAGACTATACGATTTATTTTAAAGCCCCTAACATGAAGCATAACTCATGTTTAGGACAAACCGGATTATGCACTTTTCCCATAGCAGCTACTCGGTGTCCTTTGCTATTTATCATTTTTAAGAAATATATTCTCAATATACAATATTGTATATTATTCGTCTTAAAAAAGTACATTTAGTCAGTCAGTATTTTCAGTGAAAGCTGCTAGAGAATGAGACTCCATCCCACCAACAATTAGATCACTTACTTTTTGTTCTTTTTAGTCTCTTGTTAAAAATTGGTTAGTGTCAAATCAGCATTGTCAGCATTAGTACTGTATTCTTAACACTTTTGGTCCTTTTCTGCTGCCTTCAGTCTGTTGTTCTTTACTTTTTAATAGTATTTTATATATCAAATTGTATTTTGTTATTATTCTGTGCTTCTATTTTAGGTGTGACTTAACATTCTGTAAGGGGTCTGTAAGGGGTAATTCTGGCACATTATACAGTAATGTTTATTAAATGTGCATTGACCCTGTAAACAAATAAACTAAACGAAATAAAAAAATGTATATATGTATACTCTATATACAGTTGAAGTCTGAATTATTAGCCTCCCTGAATTATTACCCCTCCCTGTATATTTTTCCCCAATTTCTGTTTAAAGGAAACATTTTCAACACATTTCTAAACATGATAGTTTTAATAACTCATTTCTGATAACTGATTTATTTTATCTTTGCCATGATGACAGCACATAATATTCGACTAGATATTATTCAAGACACTAGTATTCAGCTTAAAGTGACATTTAAAGGGGAAATGAAGCACTCAGTCAAGTTTACCTTATTTTGTACATTGGATTCCACTTTAATGAAAGTATATTAAACGAATTCGATTAATGTAACTATTTAGAAGAAAACAGCATGTTTTACTATAGATTTTAGACCTAGGGCGCCGCCATCTTGGAATGTCGCTGTGTCTGACGTCCTGGGGTTGGTTCCGTTTGCTCACCTGAACAGATACAGTGGAAGTAAAGGGGACTGTAAAGCCTAATTTAACCCAGTGCATGAAGTTGTGGACGTGGAGCTGCTGCAAATACAAGCATCAGATGTGTGTCTAATATTAAAGTATAGATATTTATTCTATTTTCCTTTTTTCCCCTTTTAATTACCGATCATTTGATGCGCTTTGATTCACTCTCTGTTACGCTGTCTGACTGCCTGTCTGTGATTGTAACGGACTGAACACAGAGACTGGACAGCCTAATTTAACCCAATGCATAAAATTCAGGACGAGCATCGCAGAGCTAGTGAAAATACAACAAATACAAGCATTTAAGTGTCTTCAGTTGTGTATTTTTCTTTTGTTAATACCTTTGGTTTGATGCGCTTTGATCCACTCTCTCACGCTGCTCCAGCGCTGCCTGACGAGGGGATTTACATTCAGACTAATGCAACGATTAAAATCATGCATGACTTCACGCTTTACTAAGTCACGTCTTTGTGGATTATGTCAGGACATATTCCCTCATCAAGTCGATCAACTCGATCTCTCAACATGTATGAAGGATAAAAACCTGCCATGTGAAAAGCCGCAGCGATCTTGGTTTGGTTTTTAACACAAGCAGACATAAGGGGCTGTAGCAGTGAAAAGTGAAAGTACCCGCCCCATTAAATCAGTAATGATTCACTCGCTGTATTACGCTGCCTGTGGTTTCAACCAGGTCCGGTGCTGACATAATGACGTAAACTTGACTGAGTGCTTCATTTCCCCTTTAAAGGCTTAACTAGGTTAATTAGGCAAGTCATTGTACAACGATGGTTTGTTCTGTATATGATCGAAAAAACTACTGCTTAAAGGGCCTAATAATATTAGACTTTTATAATGTTTAATAATTAATAATGTTTTTAAAAAAACAAAAACTGCTTTTATTCTAGCCGAAATAAATCAAATAAGACCTTCTCCAGAAAAAAAAAACTATATTGTAGGAAATACTGTGAAAAAAATCCTTGCTCTGTTAAACATCATTTGGGAAATATTTAAAAAAAGAAAACAAAAATTCACAGGAGGCAGAATTATTTTGACTTCAACTGTATGTATGGTATACTTATGCCCAGCCTTATGTACTTATGCAGTATTCATCCTTCCATATTGCAAAATGTAAAGGCACAACTATTTATAAACATTTATAAACAACTATTTATAAACGTGCTGATCTGCTTTCCTGAAGTTCACTCTTACCTGGGAATGGTTTGGATGATGAAGATCGTCTGTCCTCTTACAGACTCTTTGATTTCTACTCGCGTTTCTGTCAGAAAAAAACGAATACATGACAATAAAAATGAAAATGGAGTAGGGGGGCGTTAAATCAGAAGGCTGATCATTCAATTTCATGAATAAAACTCTTTTCTATTCGATAAATGTATTTTCCTACTAAATAACTGCAGGTTAACTAAGCTTATATGCAGTGGTGTAAAGTAACAAATTACAAATACTCAAATTATTGCGAGTAGTTTTTCTCAGGAATTGTAATTTACTGAGTAGTTTTAAAGATGTGTACTTTTACTTTCTTTTGAGTACATTTTAGTGCTGTATCAGTACTTTTACTCCACTACTTTCCTTCAATCTGCAGTCACTACTTTATTTTTTCTTGTCTATGGGGTTTAGAAAAATCAGTCATGTGATTCCTGTCCAATCAAATCACACACACAAGGTAAATCGCATCATAATGAACTACCTCAAGACATGGGCGATTAATAGTTGCAGCAAACTGTATGGAAGTATTCAAAGTGTCCAAGACGATGTCCAAAGTCTTTACAGGCATTGACCCAGAGACTGTTTAGAAGCATGTCACCGATGAGAAGATGACGGATGTTTACTGTATGATGGCCGAAATGGCCTTAAACACCAAGCAGGCACAAGACATCAACATGACGTCAGATTGACATTGCACCTTAACCTCGTGGGGACGTTAAGGTGTTTGGAAATAAAAATGTACATTTCATTATTCAAGTTCCGTGCCTGAATCCTATATGATTTTAATCTTTACTCTTATGTATTTATCTATGCTTGTAATTTGGTTATTATAAATAATCCTAATAGCAATCAACCTAAAATTAGGAACTCTTTCAAAAAAGACAAAACAAAAAAAACTATTTAAGTCAGCTGGCGAAATTGTATTTATTGCAGGAAAACTAAATATTGCAATATAATTTTTTTTCCAATATCGTGCAGCACCATTACATATAGTTAAAAAAAACATCATCACTGCCTTTATATTAACATATTTTGAAATATTGGAAATTTTACATACTGCTATATAAAAATAAATGGTATTGGTTTACTTTAATCTATATCAAGCAATTTTTTTTCCCCAAATGATGCTGAAATTCGAAAGTACCAAAACAAACACACCCAAACCTCTAGATAATGAAACATGAAATAATAAAGAAATATGGCTAACACCAGATATAACTTCTGTTTTTACAATACAGTGAAGCTTGGGTTTAGGGTTGAGGTAGGGGTAGACATTAATAAAATACAATTTAATGGGTAATTTATTAAATAATATGAATAATACTTGGTATAATTACTGTTTTTACATTACTGTAAAGCTTGGGTTTAGGGTTGAGTAGACGTTAATAAAATACAATTAATGGATAAATTAATAAATAATGTGGCTAATACTCTGTATAATTACTGTTTTACATTACTGTGAAGGTTGGGTTTAGGGTTGAGTAGATGTTAATAAAATACAATTCAACGGGTAATTTAATAAATAATATGAATAATATAATTACAGTTTTACATTACTGTAAAGCTTGGGTTTAGGGTTGAGTAGATGTTAATAAAATACAATTCAACGGGTAATTTAATAAATAATATGAATAATATAATTACTGTTTTACATTACTGTAAAGCTTGGGTTTAGGGTTGAGTAGATGTTAATAAAATACAATTCAACGGGTAATTTAATAAATAATATGAATAATATAATTACTGTTTTACATTACTGTAAAGCTTGGGTTTAGGGTTGAGTAGATGTTAATAAAATACAATTAATGGATGAATTAATAAATAATATGGCTAATACTCCGTATAATTACTGTTTTACATTACTGTGAAGGTTGGGTTTAGGGTTGAGTAGACGTTAATAAAATACAATTAATGGATAAATTAATAAATAATGTGGCTAATACTCTGTATAATTACTGTTTTACATTACTGTGAAGGTTGGGTTTAGGTTTAGGAAAGGAGCAGACGTTATTAAAATACAATTCAACGGGTAATTTATTAAATAATATGAATGATATAATTACTATTTTACATTACTGTAAAGCTTGGGTTCAGAGTCGAGTAGACGTTAATAAAATACAACTCAATGGGTAATTTAATAAATAATATAATTAATTTAATTAATACTTTACTGTAAAGCTTGGGTTTAGAGTTGAGTAGATGTTAATAAAATACAATTACATGGGTAATTTATTAAATAATATGAACAATACTTGGTATAATTACTGTTTTTACATTACTGTGAAGCTTGGGTTTACAGTTGAGTAGACGTTAATAAAATACAATTAATGGATAAATTAATAAATAATGTGGCTAATACTCTGTATAATTACTGTTTTACATTACTGTGAAGGTTGGGTTTAGGTTTGAGTAGATGTTAATAAAATACAATTCAACGGGTAATTTAATAAATAATATGAATAATATAATTACAGTTTTACATTACTGTAAAGCTTGGGTTCAGAGTTGGAGTAGATGTTAATAAAATACAATTACATGGGTAATTTATTAAATAATATGAACAATAATTGGTATAATTACAGTTTTACATTACTGTAAAGCTTGGGTTTAGGGTTGGGGTAGATGTTAATAAAATACAATTCAACGGGTAATTTAATAAATATTATGAATAATATAATTACTGCTTTTACATTACTGTAAAGCTTGGGTTTAGAGTTGCGTAGACGTTAATAAAATACAATTCAACGAGTAATTTATTAAATAATATGAATGATATAATTACTATTTTACATTACTGTAAAGGTTGGGTTTAGAGTTGGAGTAGATGTTAATAAAATACAATTAATGGATAAATTAATAAACAATGTGGCTAATACTCTGTATAATTACTGTTTTACATTACTGTGAAGGTTGGGTTTAGGTTTGGGAAAGGAGCTGACATTATTAAAATACAATTCAACGGGTAATTTAATAAATATTATGAATAATATAATTACTATTTTACATTACTGTAAAGATTGGGTTTAGAGTTGGAGTAGATGTTAATAAAATACAATTTAATGGGTAATTTATTAAATAGTATGAACAATACTTGGTATAATTACTGTTTTACATTACTGTAAAGCTTAGGTTTAGAGTTGAGTAGACGTTAATAAAATACAATTACATGGGTAATTTATTAAATAATATGAATATTACTTGGTATAATTACTGCTTTTACATTATTGTGACGATTTGGTTTAGGGTTGGGGTAGACGTTAACAAAATCCAATTAATGGATATTTTAATAAATAATATAAATAATTTCCATGAGCATACAGCCACAGCAGTGTTCTAGCATCAACCCTTTTTGTTATATAGTTACTAGACATGCCCCTTACTGCTGATTGGCTGCAAGTGTATTTGGGGTCTCGGACACTATGGTCAAAAGTGCCTTAAAAAAATCATTAAGTTCATCAAGGCCTGTCGCAATAATCAATATATCAACTTGTCTTGCAATAGACAGACATGTTTGTTTGTGTTTAACACTATTCTGTGGCTCTATGACTATTTGTAAGGTGAGGAAAAAAAAAGTGTACTCCAGTTCTAGATTATATTAAGGTTTTTTTGTAGGGCTGCATAATGTATTGTTTCAGCAACTATATCGCAATGTGATCATTCGCGATAGTCACATTGCAGGGTTTGCCATGTTGAGTCCGGATTATAATTCATCATTTGCATGTGTTTTTGAGGCTTGTGACTGTATGAGGATTTTAAAAGCTGCATGCATGAGAAATTGTAACTTTAATAATGATTCATTTTTAAAGTGACCTCCAGTGACCTCCTAAGACTACGTCGAATAGTTCAGACTGCTGAGCGAATCACTGGTACAACCCTTCCTACTCCCCAAGAACTGTACTTATCCAGAGCGAGCAGAAGGGCTGCCAAAATCACTCTGGACCCCTCACACCCAGCACACTGCCTCTTTGAACTTTTACCTTCTGGTCGACGCTACAGAGCACTGCGCACCAGAACAGCCCGACACAGAAACAGTTTCTTCCCTCAGGCAATCCATCTCATGAACACTTGATGATAATAATTGTGGAACCAACATCACTACTTGCCATACACTTTTATACACATATACACTTATTTAACAACACACTTTACATGCCAATTTGCACATAACAGCTGCACATATAACATTGTATACAGTAATATAGCTGTACATACACTTGTCAATCTGTATATTTGCACTCACTACTTACTTCTATTTTTTTTTAAATATATTTATGATCTGTTTTTTGTCCTGTCTCTGTTATCCTGTTGCACTGTAGAAGCTCTGTCACCAAAACAAATTCCTCGTATGTGTGAACATACCTGACAATAAAGCTCTTTCTGATTCTGATTCTGATTATGACATGTTACAATCACAGTTTGAGCCGGGATTTAGACTTTTCAAAATTTGTCCAAAATATAAACCCGGCTTTAGATGATATTCTGACTAAGAATGTAAACAGATTTTTTTTTATTTAAATTTAATCTGGCTAAAATTACTCTCAAATTGTTTTAAGTCTTATTTTACCCACAACATGGAAGTGCAGTACTGACACGTACACACTGTTACCATGTAAACACCATTTGACTGCGAACAAAAGAGAATCTTTGGCAATAAAGCTCTTTCTGATTCTGATTTTATTAAATGAATTTAATTTTTTGTATTCAATTACTGTACCTGAATACTGTTAAGACTTGGAAAAACGCTGTTTATTTCAATTGTAACTTTTCTTGATTGAATTTATTGTTATGCTTTCATTTGTTTATTATATTTTATGCATTATTCACTCCAGAATCATCCTAATCAATCTAAAATGATTAATTCTTTCCAAATAGTTTTACAATATAAGATTTTATTCATATCACGGAATAAAAACTACTGCAATGTTCGATTTTTCCATTATCAAAAATCCCTAGTTTTTTCTGTTAATTTTGCAACATAACTGCAATCATTTTTTGGTGATGCAATATATGATTGCACAGCCTCCGTCGACTCATCTAATTTCTGCTGGAGAAGTCAGAGAGCTCTGGTTTAGAAATTACTGACTAATGTCGTCTCTGTGAAAAACTGAAATGTTGTTCAGAAGTGGGTGTGCGTGAGTGTTCAATTGTGCATCCTTAAATTCAGCATGTATAACGTCTCTTAATTGATGATATCCAGCGAGTCAAAACTCTAATGGTGGACGGCAGCTTCTCACTCAGGGCTGTTTATGCTAATAAAGGGAGAGATCATCACTAATGGGCGGGGCTGTCCCGCTCTAATAAAGGGAGAATGTCAATTAAAGTGTTTCTGCAGATCGTTTTTATCAAGTGTGATTATAAAAAAAGGAAAATGAATAAATGTTTACCATTAGAAGCTGGCTATTTTCATAGACACAACTGTTTAAACCCCTTATAAAATGATTTTTGCATAATAGGTCCCCTTGTTTATATATTTCAATCAAAAATTATCGATTCTTTCCAATATCGAGTTCATCTGGTGGAAGTGTCTTCATTTTCGCAATGACAGATTCTTCCAATATCATGCAGCTCTATATGCCTGCATTTCTAAGTATCACCCCTGGCCACCATTGAAACAATTTGTGTGTAAATAAAGCGTTATTGATCACCTCTGTTTGACTCCTGATAAACCACAGACTTCCCCAGCTCCACTCCGAGACGCCTGAACAAAAACAAGAAGGAAAATCAAAAGAGGTACACAAAAAAAAAAAAAAACGTTCTTATCTCTCAAGCAGAGCTTCGAGAGCTCCTGATTAACCAGATTGCGTTATTAGTCACAGTTTGCAATGAGTGCAGAGCGGTAAGTCACATGCACAGATTATGTGATGAATAGCCCACTGTTCCTGCTCTCTACATCTGCACAAAACACAGCGATGGAAGTAAAGTTAGCAAAGGAGAAAGGGCTTTCTGGCTAATAATACAGGGTGGGCTATTTATATGTATACATCTTAATGAAATGGGAATGGTTGGTGATATTAACGCCATGTTTGTGGCACATTAGTATATATGCAGGGGCTTGTAAATACCTCATGAAAGAATAAAAAGCTAGGTTTAAAGCAAGCACACCATTGTTTTCTAGTGAAATTTCCAATAAGTTTATTAAGGTGCATCTATATAAATGGCCCACCCTGTAATATTTCAGAAAATTATTCTTTGCATACACTAAATAAGGAAATCATATCGTTAATGACCATCAAAGCACAACATTGTTTTCAGTCAATTAAATAAATGTCATTATGAAGTCAAGATTTCAGACCAAATATTCAAAGCAGCATTAACACACTCTGAACAATATGTTGTACTTTGATAGTCACATGACTTCCCTATTTAGGATTTGCATATATACTTTTTCTGAAATTATATTAGGGAGAAAGTCTGAACATACAAATATAAAACCAACTTTACCTTACTTGAGGTAAAGTTGGTTTTAAATTCACAATTTCGCATTCAATAAAACAGTATAGCAGAATTTAAAAAGGCTAATACAGATTAACTGTCATGAAGTACAAGTTACGAGCACAACACACTATATTTGTTTTATATTTGCACACTCGTATGTTTCTCGCTAATAATGTAACTTCAGAGTATTCTAAATAGTGAAATCATATTATTATCCAATGACTATCAAAACACAACATTACTCACAGTCAGTTAAATAGTGCTAATGTTGTTTTGAAGTGATACTTACGTGCGATTTCTGAACGGTTATTTAAAGTAGCATGACACAGTGCTGATATTGTTTAACATGTTAGTTTGGTGACGTTTATCACTTTACTTTGAATATTCGGTCTGAAATTGCACACAAGTACGACTTCACAGTGAATTAAATAGTGCTAATGCTGTTTTGAAGTGATATTATTGTGCGATTTCTGAACGGTTATTTAAAGTAGCATGACACAGTGCTGATATTGTTTAACATGTTACTTTGGTGACGTTAATCACTTCACTTTGAATATTCGGTCTGAAATTGCACACAAGTACGACTTCACAGTCAGTTAAATAGTGCTAATGTTGTTTTGAAGTGATACTAATGTGCGAATTCTGAACGGTTATTTAAAGTGGCATGACACAGTGCTGATATAGTTTAACATGTTACTTTGGTAACGTTTATCACTTCACTTTAAATATTCGGTCTGAAATGTGATAATGAAGTGCTAATGTTGTTTTGAACAATGTTATACTTTGACTGTCAGTGGCTGCTAATAAGATTTACCATTTTAGAATTCGCATATATACTTTTCTGAAATTATATTATTAAGGAGAAAGTCTGAATATATAAAAATATAAAGTCAACTTTACCATAATAACAATTTTTAGGTAAAGTTGGTTTTATATTTGCACCTTCAGCTTCAATGAAAAGCAGAATTTAAAAATGCTAATGCTAATTAATTTTCATAACATTCTGTTATGAGCACAACACATTGTATTTGTAACTAGCTCAGTGTTACAAAAAAGCTAATAAACACACTTATCTCTGGAAGGTCCCTATATTGTTTACATTGAGGTGTAGTGGAATTTTACAAATTCTGACTTTAATAATGTAACTTCAGAAACGTTTTCCAAACAGAGGAATAATAATAGCATCCAGTGCCTATTAAAGCACATTATTCAGTCAGTTAAATAGTGCTAATGTTGTTTTGAAGTCATACTTGCCTTTGATTTCTGAACGATAATTTAAAGTAGCGTGACACGATATAGATTAACGCGTTACTTTGGTAACGTTTATCGCGTTACTTTAAATATTCGATCTGAAATTGCAGGAAAGTATGACTTCAAAACAACATTAGCACTATTTAGTTGACTTTGAATGGTGTTGCACTTTAATAACTATTGATTAGCTGCTAATATGATTTCCCTACTTAGAATACTAGTCTGAAGTTACACTATTAAGGAGAAAGTTTGAATATGCAAATATAAAACCAACTTTACCTCAATATAAACAATATAGGGAACTTCCACAGAGATAAGCGTGTTTATTCTGCTTTTTTAACGTTAGTTACTAATATAATGGGTTGTGTTGATAGCAGTACGATATGAGAATTAATCTGTATATTAGCCTGCTTAAATTCTGATTTATTATTTCACTGTATGCGAAAGTGCGAATATAAAACCAACTTTCCCTCAATAACACTGTAACCACTTACTTCACTTAACTAAGAGATGTTCAGGGTACAAAGCAAAAGCACATTGGTGATAACTTATTAATAAAACACATTAATAATCAGTCAAAATCGTACACCGCTGCAGCTGGAAATGTGAGACATCTAAATCATGAGGCCAGACTCCGCTGTCATGTGTTTTGCAGATCTACAGGCCGAAACATCACGCCATCATCGCTCCACATTGATATATCACAGATGAAGATGGTGACACATGTTAAATATTGAGATTATATATACGTACTCTGTAATCTTCTTAGAGAGTTCAGTGCACGCGGGTGTAGAGTTGGCAGAGAAAACGCGATATCCACTCTTAGCCACGTTCATGATTGAAAACACAATTGGTCTGCTGCTACAAAGACTCCTGGTTTTACTCTCGTCTTTGCAATGGAAATCCTGCAGCTGCTGTGAAAACAACTGGAGTATTTCTGCCCTCTGTGGAAGTAACGTTAAGTTTACTGCGGTTTCCAAACAACCATTGGACTTCTTCTGTGTGAGTTTCGCTGGCGTCTATAAGTGAGAGTTGCGTCTCTACCGCCGCCTGTCGACTATATATATTACATCATCATAGCCAGTGAAAACATTCATTCATTCGTTTTCTTTTAAAGCTTCAGGCTTAGTCCCTTTATTAATCAGAAGTCGACAGCGGAATGAACCGCCAACTTATCCACCATGTGTTTCACGCAGTGGATGTCCTGCAACCCACCACCGGGAAACAAACAGACAATCCAGCCATGCCCAATTCACCTATAGCGCATGTGTTTGGACTTGTGGGGCAAACCGGAGCACCCGGAGGAATACCATATGTGAACACGGGGAGAACATGCAAACTCCACACAGAGCCGGGACTCAAACCATCGACTTTCTTGCTGTGAGGCGATAGCGCTACCCACTGCACCACCACGCCGCCCCTGTTTTATAGGTTCAGTGGTTAGCACTGTCATCTCCGGCTGGACCAGTTGGCATTTCTGTGTGGAGTTTGCATGTTCTCCTCGTGTGTTGGCGTGGGTTTCCCCACGGTACAAAGACATGCGCTATAGGTGAAATAAATAAACTAAATTGTCTGTAGTGTATAAGTGAATGAAAATGTATGGGCATCCACTGTGTTAAACATATGGTTAAGTTGGCGGTTCATTCCATTGTGGTGAACCCTGATTAATAAAGGGACTAACCCGAAAAGAAAATGAATGAATGAATGAATTAATATATTTTTTTATTACTGCTTTATCCTAAAATGTGGATTGTTAAATGTACAGTTTATTCTGATTTAATATTATTTTTATTGATATATATGAACAATATGATATGAATGATATATTGATTAATAATATGATATATTGAATAATAATGTGATATATTGAATAATAATATGATATATTGAATAATAATATGATAAAATGAATAATAATATGATATATTGAATAATATCATGATATATTGAATAATAATATGATATATTGAATAATAATATGATATATTGAATAATAATATGATAAAATGAATAATAATATGATATATTGAATAATATCATGATATATTGAATAATAATATGATATATTGAATAATAATATGGTATATTGAATAATAATATGATATATTGAATAATAATATGATATATTGAATAATAATATGATAAAATGAATAGTAATATGATATATTGAATAATATCATGATATATTGAATAATATGATATATTAAATAATATCATGATATATTGAATAATATGATATATTGAATAATATCATGATATATTGAATAATATGATGTATTGAATAATATTATGATATATTGAATAATAATATGATATATTGAATAATATCATGATATATTAAATAATAATATGATATATTGAATAATAATATGATATATTGAATAATACCATGATATATTGAATAATACCATGATATATTGAATAATAATATGATATATTGAATAATCATATAATATATTGAATAATATCATGATATATTGAATAATAATATGATATATTGAATAATACCATGATATATTGAATAATAATATGATATATTGAATAATATCATAATATATTGAATGATAATATGATATATTGAATAATAATATGATATATTGAATAATATCATGATATATTGAATAATACCATGATATATTGAATAATACCATGATATATTGAATAATAATATGATATATTGAATAATATCATGATATATTAAATAATAATATGATATATTGAATAATAATATGATATATTGAATAATATCATGATATATTAAATAATAATATGATATATTGAATAATATCATGATATATTGAATAATAATATGATATATTGAATAATAATATGATATATTGAATAATATCATGATATATTAAATAATAATATGATATATTGAATAATATCATGATATATTGAATAATAATATGATATATTGAATAATATCATGATATATTGAATAATAATATAATATTGAATAATATGATATATTGAATAATATCATGATATATTGAATAATAATATAATATTGAATAATATGATATATTGAATAATAATATGATATATTGAACAATATCATGATATATTGAATAATAATATAATATTGAATAATATGATATATTGAATAATAATATGATATATTGAATAATATCATGATATATTGAATAATCATATGATATATTGAATAATAATATGATATATTGAATAATAATATGATATATTGAATAATATCATGATATATTGAATAATAATATGATATATTGAATAATATCATGATATATTGAATAATCATATGATATATTATTTATATTTTATATATATATTTACTACTACTGTTTACTGTTTTTTTTATTATATATGTATGTTCTCTTATTTTTATGTAAACTTTAGAACTGCTTTGACAATACATTTGTAACATTTGTCATGCCAACAAAGCAATTATTGAATTGAATTGAATTGAGAGAGAGAGAGAGAGAGAGAGAGAGAGAGAGAGAGAGAGAGAGAGAGATACGCACGCCACGCACAGAGACACCGCACGCCACGCACAGAGACACGACGACGAACTCTCCGTCTGATGAAAGTGAAAGAGGAGACCCGGAAGATTTGATTCAACAGTCAACACTTATACAGTAAGTTCTCTAAAACGCTAAAATGGCTGTTTGATGTTATAGTGAGTTTTGCGTCTGAACAGAGTTTCTGAAGTGGAACTCAAACAGGTGAAAGTTCTACAATAAAAACCTCTGCGACGTGTGTTCAAATGCCTAAAGTTTTATTATCCCCCCAAAAAATTATCAATTAAAATCTATTGATTTCATTTATATATCTTGGATAACATATACTTCGACGTTTGAACATCGCAGATGTAGATTTTAGCATAAACATTGAAATATAGGCTAGGCTAACGTTAGAAAGAACTAAATACACTTGAACAAAACGTCATTCGCTGCTGAAGACGCACAAGGAGATTAAGGAAATATGTCTATAGGAAAAACAGCAAGTGTGTGCCATGTAAAAATAGCCTGCTTGTAATGTCAAACCGCACAATTCAGACATCTATTTTTCCGCTGGGTTTTTTTATATTTTATTTATTTATTTTTTCTTTATTGGAACGTTCAACAAGAATACAAAAACCTACAGAAAATGTACAAATCCTATAACAACAAAGATAGACAACGGAACAAAACAAAATCAGAAACAGATTGTACCAGGGGAATATGAATCACAAAAATCACTATATTAAAGCAAGGTCACAGTGATGTTTAAAAGGTCACACACAATACAGTCCGCTGCGTACACTGAAAAAAAATTACTCAAAGATTTTTCGTTGGATTTACTAAACTTTTTTACGTTAAGTGGTTGTAAATAATTTATTTAAGCTGAATTTAAACAAACAATTTAAGTTGAACATTGCTAAATTTAATTTGTTTGTTTAAATTCAACACAAATAAATTGTGTGCAACACTTTTTTTCAGTGTATTATAGAAAAGATACAATAAGATTCACATAGTGAAACATTACATAAAATAATAGTACAAAATTCAGATATATGCTATGTTCGGGAACATTACAAGAATTGCAAAAACACAACCAGATATGATAACAAAAAAAGTATTACAGAATACTTATAGACATATAAACAGAAGTGATAACTTAGGATACAATCACCGACTATCACTGAAAAAAAAAATTCAAAGATGATTCCTTGTATTTACTATTTTTTTTACGTTAAGTGGTTGTAAACTATTTATTTGGGCTGAATTTAAACAAACGAATTAAGTTGAACATTATTAAATTTAATTTGTTTGTTAAAATTCAACACAAATAAATTGTTTGCAACAGTTTTGCATGCAACAGTGTACAGCGGGGGATCAGCACCAGAGAAAAATTCCTTCATGAAATCTAACATTAAATCACTCTTTTTGTTTTTAATATGCATTAGAGACTCAAAGTTTCCATTTCTAATAAAAAGATATTGCATTTTGGTATACATTTCGCAAATTTCTGTTCATGAATAAAATATTTACCTTGTAAGATGTTGAAGTTAACAGCATACTCGAATGTTCTTTCTGTGTGTGAAAAAGTGCTAATGACATCTTTTAAAGATAGCCTGTAATTGACATGTCTCTGCCAAATAACACGTCACTAACATCATTCCAGAATTTAAGAGAGACATCACAGTTATAGAAAAGATGAGACAAGTCTTCCTCATGTATATTGCAAAATGTGCAAGTATTATCAATATTCATGAACTTAGATAAAGTTGCTTTGCAAGGATACATTTTGTGAAGTATTTTACATGTGCACTTCTTTAACCTTATTTAAAAGGCTAAATTTAAAGCGTATTGACCAGGCAGCTTTCCAATTAATATCAATAATGTTTTCATTCCAATAATATTTCCCTCTATAGGGGATATTTTGTGTTTAGATTGTAACAATTGTCTAATTTTTTTATTGTTGTATGATGGAGAAAGTATGTCAAATTAATTAATTCACGTCTTATAATAAAAATAAATAAATAAAAATAAATAAATAAATAAAGATTCACATAGTGTTGTTGATTTTAAAGC
>NC_079437.1:58539458-58649458 GCF_903798145.1 Danio aesculapii | reverse complement strand
ACACAAAAAAAATGCAAGTGAGAAAAGCATTCTTTGCAGTGTAACAGCAACACTGAACCTTAAGTAAACCTGCACTAACTGATTCCAACCAACCGGATATAGGCCTTTGACCACATTGTGGCTTCATGAGTCATTGTGTGACCTAATTTTGGAAATTTGTATACGTTCATTACACTAATTGTCTTTAGTGACTGATGTGTGTTTTAAAATGCATAGATGTTTGCAAAATGCTTGTCTGCTAAATGCATCTTTGCAATAATGCACTGTAAAAACATCCGCAAATTAGCAGTTTTTCATATTTTGTGATTCGTGTTTTTATTTTCCCCTGTATATTTATGTGTTTGAATTGCATTATGGGACATTGATCTTTCTTCCAACCATTTTTAACCTTGAAAAGTTAAAAAAAGTTAAATCTGTAGTAGTTTAAAGTGATCTAAAGTCTTGGTTGGTGTTGTTTATTATGCTACACAAACCTTGTAATTGTCACGATCACCAGCGATCGTAACTTCATAGATCGCTAGATCTCTTTCACAATAGCCTATGGACTACAAATCCGCCATTTATGGACTACATTTTCATACATGCACTCCGTTCACAAACACATGCTTCCTCATTTTGACTGATTACACTTGCGCCACCTGAGGATTATCAAAGACTGATTACACACACTATTTAAACAGCACACACACACACTTCCCTTGCTGAGTCTTGTTTTCTGTGAAGTGACAATACAACGCGTTTCTCCTAGTCTTGTTTTCCTGTGTTTTGACCATAGTCTTGTTTCTACTTTTGTCCCTGTTCGCCGCCTGCCTTTTGACCTCTCGCCTGTGTTTATACTACGATTCTTGACTGCCTTTATACATCTGTTTGCACCTGTGTTGACCACTGCTTGCCTGACTTCGAATAAACCTGCAAGTGGATCCTAAATTCAGTTATCTGTGTCACTCCCCGTGTTACAGTAATAACTGCCTGTATATTTTGTGCTATTTTACAAATGTATTTATTTAAATATCATTTATAATTTCTGTAAATCATTTCAAACTACTCAAATAGCAATAAAAGTCTCTTTGTTGAAATGTAGAGTTGAATTTTCAACACGAAAAGTTGACAGAGCAGAGATCAAGGTCCCATGATGCAATTCACAGCCATAAATAAATGGAAAACAAGGAAAATAAGGGGTAACGCTTTATTTTGATGGTCCATTTGAGTATTAGTAGACTGTCTGCTTAATATCTATTAATACTGCTCCTTTAACAGATATTTAACTGACTATAAGAAACTTTACAAGTACATGTCAACTTACACTAACCCCAACTCCAACCTAACACTCTGCTTATGATCTAATGAGAATTAGTTGGCATGTAGATGCAATGTAGCTTAAATTTAACAAACGGACCATCAAAATAAAGTGGGATCAAATAGGGAAACTGTTAATTAACAGATATTTTATTTACAGTGTACATTCATTACGCTTTTGTCTTTAGCGAGATTGCATGTCTGCTAAATGCATCTTTTGTGATTGTATGACAAAGTTCCTTTAAAAAAAATCACCATCAAATTGGGGTTGTTTATTAATGCACACTGTAAAAAAATCTGTTAATACTCATTTATTTATTTATTTTTTCAAATATATGTGAAACAAAGCATATTGTACAAACATTTTGGACATTTTTTTTCTTTTCTTTTCCCTTTAAAAGCAAAGACAAAAAAATCAGAGAGATAAAATATAAATAAATAATAATAAAATAAAAAATAATAGAATAAAATAAATAAATAAATAATAAAAAAAATAAAACACACACACACACACACACGTTTGTTTTTGTGAAAAGTGAGTACATTACATAGGTTTCCATTCATTTTATACGGTCCAAACCGTATGTTGTATTGCCCTCACCCCCACCCTACCCCTAAACCCAACCATCACAGTAGACTGTGTGCAGCTTTACTCTCTCATTAAACTCATCTTGTGGGATTTATAAGCTTTTTGAGAAATGAGGACGTCACCAATGTCCTCATTTTTCACCTCCTTTTAGTAATACCTGTGTCATACCTATGTCATTATACAGATTTGTGTCCTGATATGCCACAAAAACACATACACACACACATATTTATATATATATATATATATATATATATATATATATATATATATATATATATACACACACAGTATATATACACACACATATATACATACACATACCCTAAAGCAGTGTTTCCCAACCCTGTTCCTGAAGGCACACCAACAGTACACATTTTCAACCTCTCCCTAATCAAACACACCTGAATCATCTTATCATAACATCAGAAGAGACTCCAACACCTGAAGTTAATGAGTCAGAAAAGGGAGACCTCCAAAATATGTACTGTTGGTGTGCCTCCAGCAGGGTTGGGAAACACTGCCCTAAAGCATGCATCTAAGAAATGTAAGGTAGATACACCAGAAAAGGTCCCCAGATTTTTTCTGAATCCCTGGTGATCCTCTGACACTGAACAGTATTTTCTCTGGGCTGCATGAGGAAATAAGTTCGTTGATCCAATGTTTTGCAGATGGAGGGTGAGATGATTTCCAATTAAGTAAAATGCATTTTTTCCAGGCAGAATTGTAAAGTATTTTTATGATGAGATGTATCTAGTAGTTCAGTGTCCCCTGTGAATGCTCGTTTTGAGTAGCCTCCTTTAAAGTGGGTTTGCTGTTAGGCTTCAGTTTTCGTTTTGACTTGTTTAATCGGGTCTTTTGACCACAGTGAGTCGGTGTTTTTTTGACGATGTACAATGAGGATATCCTCGTGTCACACTCAAGCTGTTTCCATCCCCCTGTTTTTATGTGCATTTGGATTTGTGCAAAAACGTGTGCACATAACTAAGTACGATAAACCTTTTATTGATGAGTAAAACTGCACATAATCTATGATGGAAACACTTTTTTTATTTAATTATATTTTACAGAATTTTTCAAGAACATTTATTCATTCATTCAGTCATTTTCTTTTCGGCTTAGTCCCTTTATTACAGTTTTTCTCAGTCACCTTGGTGCATTTCTCACAACACTGTGTACATTTGCACAACAGTTAATGCATATCTCAAAACAATCAGTACAAACTGCAAAACCGAGTTGATAACCTGCAAAAGCGCGTCGCTTACTCAAAATGGAGAGCTCATTCCTCATAAGCAAGTATTGATGTCAATGAAAGTGTCAATAAGATGAAAGTCCTGACTCCATTGTTTATGAACAAGATAGTCAGATGGCTCTGTCATGTTTTCATTATGTCAGTTTACTCTGTATATTTATTTCCAATGCAAAACAGTCAGATTTTGGTGACACCTCCTAAAAATGCTCAAGACAGCACTGTAGACTATTAGCACAGCCATTTAAAAGCTATAGTTAGGTTAGACATCACTGCATTTAGTGAGGTATCTGAGTACAAGACACTGAATATGTATGTTTCAGAGACGTCCGGCGGAGGAGGGATGGAGTAGACATGCATTTAGGCTCGCTCCTACACTTTTTCACTTCTCATTTACTTTAAATTCGTGTCTGCTATTCACTCATAAATCCACCAGAGGCCGCTGTGTATGCTTTATCAGATCTCAAATTTCTCTCGCGAGTGCCATTCGCGTCTGCTATTCACTCATAAATCCACCTGAGGCCGCTGTATATGCTTTATTAGATCGTGTCTGCTATTTACTCATAAATCCACTAGAGGCCACTGTCGACTGACTGACTGAATAACTTACTGATCGACTAACCCACCCTCCCACTTCCCTTAACCCAACCGACAGTTTTCAAAAGCAATCCAGAAAAAGAAAAGCCCTCACCTGATTGTTCAGCATTTTGACTTTAACTGTACGTATAAATATAAGAAGAGTACATCTGATTTCATGATGACTTAAATATTCTCATTCACACTTACAGCCCTGAAATCTCTCATCTGAGAAGAAAAGAAGCAGAAGATGGTCTAAATTAAATGTTTGAGGAGAGAGTGACGCTTAATACAGACTGGGAAATGAGTGCGCATGACAAGAGAAAGCTGGAGGAAGCTCCTGTTGGCCATCAGAGAGCATCATCTCCAGGATTGAACTGTGTGTTGGTGGAAAATAACAACTCCATGCCTTTGCCTCCTGAATTCAGTGAGGGACGTGCTGTGAGCTCTGACTCTGGGTGAGTATCGTGAAATTTTGAGATATATAACTATATTTTATTGAATTTTTCAAGTGGTGGCGCAGTAGGTAGTGCTGTCGCCTCACAGCAAGAAGGTCGCTGGTTCGAGACTCGGCTGGGTCAGTTGGCGTTCCTGTGTGGAGTTAACAAAACTATTAAGAAAATGAATGAATCACTGCAAAAAGGTCCACTTTGCGATCAAAAGGAACCACTCCTTTCACCAGACTAGCTACAGGCCTGTTGTCTATTAAAGGGGTTAGTGTGTTGAGCCCTTGTCATGTGCAGTAGTGTTTTACCATTAGCACTTGTTAGTTTTTGCAGTATAAGACTGAAAGGGGCTCCTGTTGACCCTAAGAGAGAATCATCTCCAGGATGGATCCGTGTGTCTGTGGAGGGCAGCTCCATGCCTTTGCCTCCTGAATTTAGTGATGGACGTGCTGTGAGCTCTGATTCTGCGTGAGTATCATGAAATTGACAGCTATTCGTTTAAACCAGGGGTGGGCAAACTCGGTCCTGGAGGGCCGGTGTCCTGCATAGTTTAGCTTCAACTCTAATCAAACACACCTGAACATGCTAATCAGTGTCTCCAAGATCACTAATTATCTATAGGCAGGTGTGTTTAATCAGGGTTGGAGCTAAACTGTGCAGGACACTGGCCCTCCAGGACCAAGTTCAACCCAGGCTCATTCTGAGAACGTAGTCCCGGGGACGTTTCTGGAGACCGCGAAATACGTAGCCGGGGGTACGTGCGGCTGCATTTCATTTTTTAAGCGAACGCTGCGGGGCGGTGTGACGCCGTTTCCCTTCGGCGCTCGCCGGCCGGCCAGCCGGCCGCTCGCCTCCGTGTGGAGGGCTTTCCCGCTGCAACCAGTTTGTCCGGTTAGCTCTTCGTGTACTCGAGGCGCAGAGAGGGGCTGACCACGACGACGACGACGAGCGGGTTCGAGTCCGGGGAAGAGCGGTTCCAGGAATCAGGTAAGAAAACAAAAACAAAATCCAAAAAATGAAGCGAACAAGTTCGTCACAGGGTGAGAATGCGGTCAAAATCCGAAAACGTGGTAAAAACCGGACGAGGGCTTTTCTTTTTCTGGACGGCTTTTGTGAACCGTCGTTGGTTGGGTTTGGGGACGGAGGAGGGCGGGTCAGCCGATTGGCCGGTCGCACGGTCAATCATTCCGTCGTGAAGACAGGCAGACGGGCGGAAGGTCGTTCGACAGCGGCCTCCAGCGGGTTTACGCGAGAACGGCGCGGGAAAAAGCGCGCACAGCGGCCTCTCGCGGACTCGCGAAAACAAAAACTGCACAAATACGTACCTCCCGGGACGTATTTCGCGGTCTCCAGAAACGTCCCCGGGACTACGTTCTCGGAATGAGCCTGGGTTGACCAAGTTTGCCCACCCCTGGTTTAACCCTTGTCTGCTGTTGGGGATGTTTTCATCCAATCTGGAGTGATTTTGAGTTTTAATTTGGCTGTAACTTTTAGTGTTTCAGCAAATGGATTGAGTTTTGGTGACGAATATTATTTTGACGCATATTTTGGGGAAGTGCTTTAAAAAACAAAAGTCTTGTGTCTTGTTGAACAGCGCACAAGGGTTGAATTGTTTTATGTATTATCATTTTTTTCTCAGCCGTATTGATGTTTTACCACGAGCAATTGTTGTTAGCTTTTACAGTACGAGATTGAAAGAGACTCCAGTTGACCCTCAGAGAGCAGCATCTCCAGGATTGATCTGTGTCTCTATGAAGAGTAATAACTCCATGGCTTTGCCTCCTGAATTCACTGATGGAGCTGTGAGGTCTGACTCTGGGTGAGTGTTGTGATGTTGGAAGCAGGGCTGGACAATATGACCTAAAATCAAAACCTCGATTAATTGAACGCTTTACCTTGATTTTTGATTATTAAATGATTATTGTATTTTCAATGTAATTATTTGTTTACTATTTTTCCTCTGAGAGTTCATTGTTATCACTTCTACTGTAAATTTACTCCACTATTAATAGCATTTTTCCAAAGAGATAGCGTGTTTATATTCTTTATGATATTATAATAATTGAAAAAAACAAACTATTTGCGGTTATTTGATGATTTTTTTTACAGTAAGAGATTAAAACTGGCTGCTTTTGGCACTCAGAGAGCAGCATCTCCAGGATTGATCTGTGTGTCTATGAATAACTCCATGGCTTTGCCTCCTGAATTCACTGATGGAGCTGTGAGGTCTGTCTCTGGGTGAGTGTTGTGATGTTGGAAGTAGGGCTGGACAATATGACCTAAATCAAAACCTCGATTAATTGAATGCTTTACCTTGATTTTTGATTATTAAATGATTCTTGTATTTTCAATGTAATTATTTATTTACTATTTTTCCTCTGAGAGTTCATTGTTATCACTTCTACTGTAAATTTACTCCACTATTAATAGTATTTTTCCAAAGAGATAGCGTGTTTATATTCTTTATATTAAAATTATTGAAAAAAACAAACAATTTGTAGTTATTTGATGATTTTTTTACAGTAAGAGATTAAAAATGGCTGCTGTTGACACTCAGAGAGCTGCATCTCCAGGATTGGACTGTGTGTCTATAGGGAGTAGCAACTCCATGCCTTTGCCTCCAGAATTCAGTGATGGATATCTTGTGAGGTCTGACTCTGGGTGAGTAGCAAGAAGTTGGATGTCATTTTTTTAACCTAATGATTTATTCACTGGTATTGATTTCTTTAAATAATTTCTACTAATAATGTTTACGCCGTGAAGACCTGCATGGCCACTAAAATAAAAGTTATAAATATAATAAACATAATTTAGAATATAATAATATAATATAAATATAATATAATATAAAATATTTTAATATAAAATATGACAAACATAAGAGAAACGTTTCTGTACTGTAAGTGTTTTAGTTAATTTATTTGTTTATTATTGTTTACTGATTTCATACTTTTTCTGTGACCTTGAGTTTGTGTACTTTAAGTAGTTTTAGGCCACTTTCATATTTATTTGCTATAATTATGCATTTACATATGATTTTGTGTATTTATAATGCTGACATTTGTTTATGTGTGTAACATTTGAGGGAAAATTCGTTTGCGGGGGATGTGTGAATGAAGGACTTTTATTTTGATGGCCTTCTTTGTTGTAAGAGCATCTGGTGGCCATTTTATGTAGTGTTTGGGCCTAGGATACATGTGTTTATAGGGTGACTAGCAAACAATTGCCATGTTCTACCTGAGGTCCAGTGGTGTAGTCCTTGCTATACGCTCGTATACTCAGTATGCCTACTTTTTTCCACGAGCTGTTTGGGTATTACGACTGAGGATTCTGAGGATCATACTCTCCGTATTCTCACTTGTTTTGGTGATTAGACTTCCCTAATTTTTGTACATTGAGTATTTGAGTTTTTCGAAGATCACAACAAATCAGCCGAATGTCTGAATGTCTTGCTGAAACGTTCAAGTAAAATTGTAAAACAGCATCGGCGTTGCTTTAGCCCTCCTATATTTCCATTCAGCCCCCCTAACACTTTTGCGATTACCTGTACACTACTAAATGACCGCCTCAGCCCCCTTAAAATTTGGTAAATTTTAAATTTGACTCGTTTTTTAGTTAGTCAGCAAACCACAGCTGTACAGTGTGTGTGTGTGTATATATATATATATATATATATATATATATATATATATATATATATATATATATATACATGTGTGTGTGTGTGTGTGTGTATATATATATATATATATATATATATATATATATATATATATATATATATATATATATATAAATCAAATGAATCAAAGATACATTGACTTTCGTCGTTTCTTTGCCTACTTTTAAAATTTGGATTGGGTGGATAATAGTACACCACCTATTTTTTTAGGACTACACCACTGCTGAGGTCCATTTAGGGAAATAGGTTAAATTAAAAAAAAAATGAGTATGTTAACCCTGATATTAGGGAAACTCTGGGTTTTCTGTTTCAGAATATTAGGCATGAAAAAACTCAAGAAAGCAGGGAAAGTCAATCCTTAAAAGGGAAGGTAACTTACACTGGGACTCAGTTTCCTTGGTAACTTCTGTGAACCTAACCTGATCAAGAGCAGGGTTTTTTGTAAACATCGTTTCTTTTGGTCTACTCCCCCTTTTTAAAGTCCAAGTAATGTTTAAAGTAGGATGGCATTAAAGCCTGATTTCTACTTTTGCCTGGCGTTGCATCACGCACCTCTGCAGACTGCACGTCACCTCATGAAACGGACGAGGCTTTTATACTTGACGTGTTCGCCGTTGTGATATTCTTTAAAACGACAGGGGGCGGTCAAAGAAACCCACCATAATATCAGACGGATAAACAGAGAAGTAGGACGTTTCCGGAACTACGACATATCTTTAATATCGTTCAAGATTTTTAAACTAATTATTTTGATTATTTTTTATCAGTTATTTTAATGACGGAGTGTCGTGTGTTTGTGAAGTGAGTCAGGATTCAGGATCCATTCATCTCAGATCATTGAACAACTTTAAATAATCGCTGTCAATGTTTAGGTTCCTCATTCTCTGGTTCAGTTTCTGTCTCTGGGCTATATTCATAGTCCATTATTTCTTTCTGTCTGCTTGCTTTGTGATATTTTATATCAAGGACACATAGTGTGCAGTTTTAATGCTAAGCCGGTCAGCAAGTTAGCACAGGTTCACATTATCTAGTTCACAAGTGTTAAGCCATTCTGTGAGGTAGCCCAGGCACACATAGTGTAGTTCACTAGTGTTAAGCCATTCAGTGAGGTAGCCCAGGCACACATAGTCTAGTTCACTAGCGTTAAGCTATTCAGTGAGGTAGCCCAGGCACACATAGTGTGGTTCACTAGTGTTAAGCCATTCAGCGAGGTAGCCCAGGCACACATTGTCTAGTTCACAAGTGTTAAGCCATTCAGTGTGGTAGCCCAGGCACACATAGTCTAGTTCACTAGTGTTAAGCTATTCAGTGAGGTAGCCCAGGCACACATAGTCTAGTTCACTAGTGTTAAGCCATTCAGCGAGGTAGCCCAGGCACACATTGTCTAGTTCACAAGTGTTAAGCCATTCAGTGTGGTAGCCCAGGCACACATAGTCTAGTTCACTAGTGTTAAGCTATTCAGTGAGGTGGCCCAGGCACACATAGTGTAGTTCACTAGTGTTAAGCCATTCAGTGAGGTGGCCCAGGCACACATAGTCTAGTTCACTAGTGTTAAGCCATTCAGTGAGGTAGCCCAGGCACACATAGTGTGGTTCACTAGTGTTAAGCCATTCAGCGAGGTAGCCCAGGCACACATAGTCTAGTTCACTAGTGTTAAGCTATTCAGTGAGGTAGCCCAGGCACACATAGTGTAGTTCACTAGTGTTAAGCCATTCAGTGAGGTAGCCCAGGCACACATAGTCTAGTTCACTAGCGTTAAGCTATTCAGTGAGGTGGCCCAGGCACACATAGTGTAGTTCACTAGTGTTAAGCCATTCAGTGAGGTGGCCCAGGCACACATAGTCTAGTTCACTAGTGTTAAGCCATTCAGTGAGGTAGCCCAGGCACACATAGTCTAGTTCACTAGTATTAAGCCATTCTGTGAGTTAGCCCAGGCACACATAGTCTAGTTCACTAGCGTTAAGCCATTCAGTGAGGTAGCCCAGGCACACATAATCTAGTTCACTAGTGTTAAGCCATTCAGTGAGGTGGCCCAGGCACACATAGTCTAGTTCACTAGTGTTAAGCCATTCAGTGAGGTAGCCCAGGCACACATAGTCTAGTTCACTAGTGTTAAGCCATTCAGTGAGGTAGCCCAGGCACACATAGTCTAGTTCACTAGTGTTAAGCCATTCAGTGAGGTAGCCCAGGCACACATAGTGTAGTTCACTAGTGTTAAGCCATTCAGTGAGGTAGCCCAGGCACACATAGTGTAGTTCACTAGTGTTAAGCCATTCAGTGAGGTAGCCCAGGCACACATAGTCTAGTTCACTAGCGTTAAGCTATTCTGTGAGGTAGCCCAGGCACACATAGTGTGGTTCACTAGTGTTAAGCCATTCAGCGAGGTAGCCCAGGCACACATAGTCTAGTTCACTAGTGTTAAGCTATTCAGTGAGGTAGCCCAGGCACACATAGTCTAGTTCACTAGTGTTAAGCTATTCAGTGAGGTAGCCCAGGCACACATAGTCTAGTTCACTAGTGTTAAGCTATTCAGTGAGGTAGCCCAGGCACACATAGTCTAGTTCACTAATGTTAAGCCATTAGGCAAGGTAGCCCATGCACACACAGTCTAGTTCACTATCAATAAACTGGGTGGTAAGGTAGCCCAGGCACACATAGTCTAGTTCACTAATGTTAAGCCATTCGGCGAGGTAGCTCATGCACACACAGTCTAATTTATTAATGTTAAGCCATTCGGCGAGGTAGCCCATGCACACACGGTCTAATTCACTAATGTGAAGCCATTCGAGGAGGTAGCCCATGCACACACGGTCTAATTCATTATCAGTAAACTGGGTGGTGAGGAAGCCCAGGCACAGTTGACTAGTGTTAAGCCATTCGTGTTAAGTGGTGAGGTAGCCCAGGTGCACATAAATGCTGAAGCTTGCAGTCCCATAGCCATGGTGGCAAAAACGAAAAAAGACACATGTCTTGGTGATAGTTCTGCTGATTCTGGGCGGGTTATTTCTTTGTTCATTTTCAGTACAATTGTGTGGATAAATGCATGTTGCTAATGCAACAGTTTGTTTATACACAACACAGAATCAGTTTCATTATTTAGTTGTGTCTTCATGTTTTTCTTGTTTGAAACGTTCACTTTTAATGTTTCATCCTGCTGGAATGACTTATCAAACTCTCTGTCTCTGGGCATTTTCAAGAAAAATCTGAAGATGCATCTGTTTCATCAATACTTAATTGTTTAATTGTTTTGGGTGAAAATTCAATGTACAGTTCCAACCTCTCCACTGTTGATTTGATGTGGATTGAATGCTGGTCTGCTATCTTCTAATTCATTGAACATTTAAGTGGGGGCAGCAATAAATGTTGCCGAAATTACCTTTGTCCTTGCAAATTTGTTATAAAATCAAAAGAATTTGAAGGTTTAATCAAACTCTGTGTCACGTTATAATTGATCTAACTACTCTATTTCAGCTTTGAATAAAAACAAGAAATCAGTACTGCTAATTCAGCGCAAATCTGTCCGCTATTAGTCAGATAAACAAATGAATCACTCTCACTCTTTGAAACAGCTCATAAATTAAAGTGTTTTATGTGTTGGATTTGGATAACAGATATAATATAGCATTTTTAAAGTAGAGGATGTCTCTGTAAAATAAGAAAATCTAACGTGTGTGTGTGTGTGTGTTGTCTAGTGTGAATTGTGGAGAAGAGCCCAGGGTTGCATCAAAACTACAAAAATGTAAGTTCACATAATTCAATGTCTAGAAGTTTTAAGAATGGCACACATAAAAAATGTATTTAAAGAATGTTACACAGAGTGAATGTTGAATCAGCTGCGGGATTGAGGCTGAGGAATGGCAGCAGGCAAGTGTATGTGCGTCTATTTTCACAGTGAAGCCAAGACTTTTGCAGGATGGCCTGGTGTCTGGAGAACAAATAGTGAGTCCTACCATCAGTCCTGTGTCTTGCCAACATTGAAGCATCCTGAGAACATTCATGTGTGGGACTCTAGTTAAAATTTAGATTTTGAATTCCCGCATGAAGGGTCTCAGGATGCTTCATTTTGGAAGAATTCCACTTTGGGACTTGGCTCACTTACTATTTTGCCTTAGAAACAAGCCCTTAATAGTACAAAACGTTCTCCGAGAGTAACTTCTCCCGGTCTTATTTTGACAGCGACACTTTGCTTTCACAGCACCACTGGCGAGAGAGTCACTGCTCTAAAATAAACCAATTAAAAGTCATTTGCTTAGTGAGGCTTTTGTGTTCACGTGGAAGTGCTAGTTTAATTTCAACATGCTGTTTATAAAAGATATTCTTGCCTTGGTCTTCAGGTTAACGTTAATTTGTGCGCATCCTACATTACAAACTAGGAAACCCGCTATAGGAATAATCAACCTCTGTGCTTCGTTTTGCTTGGTAACTATTGTGGTCGGAACCAAAGTTTATTGGACTATGTTCTCTGGAATCAGGGGCAGACTGGCCATAGGGAGCACCCGGTCACCTGATGGTCAATCTGGCCTGCCACTGTGAAACACGCCTGCCCCTTCTCACCCATATCTCACCCCCTGCTTTTCACTTACCATTTGCACTCTCCCCTCATTCTTCACTTACTGATCCCTAACCCCCACCCTGCCACGTACCGATTCACCCTATCCCCCACTCCTCACTTACCGATCACACCCAATCTGACCGCTACCCCCCCCCCTCTTCACTTCCCAATCGCCTAGAACCCCACCCCTCCCAACCCCTCGCTCTTAATTCACCAATCGCTATGAGTTTCAGCAACTGTTCAGCAAAAATACTGTGCCAGTCCACCCCTGTCTGGTAACCCTCTTAAGCGGTGGACTTGTACATTCTGATAGGCTGCCGCCGAACTATGTCATAGCTCATTACCATAAAATTGACCTGATTTCAATTCTCCACTTTCCACGGAGCTCCCCACTGGCTCCTGTTGAAAATCAATGAATACTTTGATGGTCTCGTCAGCGGCGGTGTGAATGCACGGTAGCTATACTTTCATTCCAGCGTAATAATCAAGGAGCTTTGTTGATGTATGCAGTATGTGCAATGAGTTGCACAGTGCCTAAAAACAGTCCCCACTACCAAACCCTAAACTTTTCATCACCACTCTGGTAGTCTCCTGCATGCCTGGCTCCCTGATGCACAGCGAATGAGATTTAATGTTCTGGAAATGGAGGCAACTAACCCGCTCGTCATCTTTTCAGACTACTTACCACTAAATAGTTCGGCCAGGTTGGGAGGTCTGTCTTATGGTCAATCCTCACGAATCCGGACAAACTCCAAGAACAGATTATGCTCGAATGGCAGAATCATATGATATAAATAGTATAAAATAATTTTCCTTTGGTTTAGTCTCTTATTTATCAGGGGTCACCACAGCGGAATGAACCGTCAACTAGTCCAGCATATGTTTTGCACAGCGGATGGCCTTCCAGCTGCAACCCCGTACCGGGAAACACCCATACAGTCTCATTCACACACTCATACACTATGCTGTAAAAAATGCAGGGTTCCACACAATTCATTCATGTTGTCTCAACACAAATTGATTAAGTTAACACTTTTAACAAATTTATGTGGATTGAACATAAAAAAATTAAGTTGGCCCAATGAAATCTCCAGAATTGTGTTGTTTCAGCTCATTTTAAATAAGTCGTTTGAACGAGCAAGAAATATATATTTCCCCAGTACCGGGAAACACCCATACACTCTCTCATTCACACACTCATATACACTACGGTCAATTTAGTTCATCCAATTCACTTATAGTGCATGGGTTTGGACTGTGAGGGAAACCAGAGCACCCGGAGGAAACCCACGCCAACACAGGGAGAACATGCAAACTCCACACAGAAATGACAATAGGTCCAGTTAGGACTCAACCCAGCAACCTTCTTGCTGTGAGGCGACAGTGCTAACCACTGAGCCACTGTGCCGCCCATGCTTGTAATTATACTTTGATATATTATTTGTAATACTTGGTATACTATTAGTAACTGCAGAATTTGTAAAAATGAATAGTTTTGTCATTCTCAAAATGTTTGGCCATGGCTGAAGTGTTTGTAGTTTAGTTGTTGTAAATGTTGTAATGTGTGTGTTCTTGTGTTCAGACGCCTGTGACCTCACACTGGATCCAAACACAGCAAACACTCTACTTGTTCTGTCTGAGGGGAACAAAAAGGTGACGAGTGTGAGACGGAGACAGTCTTATCCTGATCATCCAGACAGATTTGATGGGTATCTTCAGGTTGTGAGTAAAGAGAGTCTGACTGGACGCTGTTACTGGGAGGCTCAATGGAGCGGACCATATGCTGAAATATCAGTGTGTTATAAAGGAATCAAGAGGAAAGGATGGAGTTATGACTGTTGGTTTGGACACAATAATAAGTCCTGGAGTCTGAGATGCTCTAATCACTCATTTACGGTCTGGCACAATGATAAAGCCAAAGTCATCTCTCTTAGTCCAGACTCCAGCAGGACAGTAGGAGTGTTTGTAGACGAGTCGAGCGGCTCTCTGTCCTTCTACAGCGTCTCTGACACACACAAACTCAAACGCTTACACACGTTCCACACCACATTCACTGACACACTATACGCTGGATTTATTGTTTCCCCAAATTCTTCAGTTTCCCTGCGTCCCATTAAATATACACGCAAAAACAAGAAGAACACACGCACACACTCATGCTTCATCCACATAAAGACACACCCTGTGCACACACGTACAGTTACACAGACACACAGGCCAAACAGACTTGCAAGCACACATAAACACAACGCGTACACATACACACACCAACAAACACACATGCACAGACACACACTTCGCACCACACACTCGCACTCCACATACACAAATCCAACACCACATGCACACACAGTCACTCACTTGTTTACACACTTGCTTTCTGTTGCTACCTTGTGCTGCTGCTCCTTCCTTGCTTTATTATATCTACTCTTTAAACTCAACACTTGATCTGAGTTACACAATGCTGTTTTTATTAGTTTTTGCATATTATTTTTTTTTTTTTCAAAACTACACAAATTGAAGAACTCATTCATTCATTTTCCTTCGGCGTAGTCTCTATTTCAGAGGTCGCCACAGCGGAATGAATCGCCAACTATTCCGGCATATGCTTTACACAGCAGATGCCCTTCCCGCTACAACCCAGCATTGGAAAACATCACACTCATTCACACACACACACACACACACACGCACACACACACACACACACACGCACACGCACACGCACACACACACACACACACACACTCATACACTAAAGCCAATTTCATTTATTCATTTTCTTTCAGCTTAATCCCTTTATTCATCAGGGGTTGCCACAGCAGAATGAACTGCCAACTATTCCAGCATATGTTTTAAACAGCGGATGCCCTTCCATCTGCAACCCAGTACTGGAAAACACCACACTCATTCACACACACACACACACTCATACACTAAGGCCAATTTCATTTATTCATTTTCTTTCAGCTTAGTCCCTTTATTCATCAGGGGTCGCCACAGTGGAATGAACCGCCAACTATTCCGGCATATGCTTTACGCAGCAGATGCTCATCCAGCCACAACCCAGCATTGGAAAACACCACACTCATTCACACACACACACACACACACACTCATACACTAAGGCCAATTTCATTTATTCATTTTCTTTCAGCTTAGTCCCTTTATTCATCAGGGGTCGCCACAGCGGAATGAACCGCCAACTATTCCGGCATATGCTTTATGCAGCAGATGCTCTTCCAGCCACAACCCAGCATTGGAAAACACCACACTCATTCACACACACACACACACACACACACACTCATACACTCAGGCCAATTTCACTTATTCATTTTTTTTCAGCTTAGTCCCTTTATTCATCAGGGGTCGCCACAGCGGAATGAACTGCCAACTATTCCAGCATATGCTTTACGCAGCAGATGCTCTTCCAGCCACAACCCAGCATTGGAAAACACCACACTCATTCACACACACACACACACACACACACTCATACACTAAGGCCAATTTCATTTATTCATTTTCTTTCAGCTTAGTCCCTTTATTCATCAGGGGTCGCCACAGCGGAATGAACCGCCAACTATTCCAGCATACATTTTACACAACGGATGCCCTTCCAGCTGCAATCCAGTACTGGGAAACACCCATACACTCTTGCATTCACACTCATACACTACGGCCATTTTAGTTTAGTCAATTCACCTATAGCGCATGTGTTTGGACTGTGGGGGAAAACGGAGCACCCGGAGGAAACCCACACCAAAATGCGGGAGAACATGCAAACTCCACATAGAAATGCCATCTGACCAAGCCGGGTATTGAACCAGCAACTTTCTTACTGTGAGGCGACAGTGCTAAGACACCACTGAGACACCGTGTCGCCCCCAAATTGAAAGCTTTACACACAAAATGCCTCTGCAAAATAAAGCGCTGCATTCAAAATATCACACACACACACACACACACCTCAGAAGCACACATTCGCCTCAAATTGTAAACACAATACACAACTATCCAAAACCTTGATTGTGTAATGTTGATGGTAAGTATATGCTATATACATTTTATTAAAAGGTATTTACCAGAAGAAGAAAAAAAAATGTTTGTTTAGATTTTTTCCTCAAAGATTGCTAACTCATATTTCATTATTTATTTATTATTGGCATTTTCTCTACACAGTTTACTTTTTCATTTTATTTTATTTTTTATGCTTTAAACAATAGATACATGACAATAGACAAACAATATAATGTCAGGGTGATCGAAGGTAAATAATTATAATAAATAAAACAGAAACAAAATACAAAAAAGAAGAGTATAAATAATTTAATTCTTATAATTACAAACAAGAAGGATCTTATTAATAAAAAATTATGAAAATAGAACGCAAATTGGACAGTTTTAATGACATTTCAATGAGTTCTATGTTGAAAAGTACAACAGTAATCTTTAGTTCTTTATAAAACAGTAAAGTTTTTTTCTTCTCTACGCGGTGTGCAGAAGCCATGTGCAGAAGCTAGTACGTGCACGTAATGCAACGTCATCACGTTCAGTTTGGGCGGGCTGTTTTCAGCGTAGCTTACCTGTCCGTCGTGGTGCTCCCTTTGACAGAAAGCCAAAGTGATTGTAGCAGATACACCGATTTAAATTGACACTCTTCACTTGCTGCGGTAAGTTCACTAAAATGTTTCCTAATATCAGAATATCGGCTTTAATTGACGAGTTTTACGTCGAACTTAAACTCGTGAACGTTGATTGTATCTCCTGACAGAATCTTTATGGTTAAACTAATGTGTGGCGCAGAATAGAAACCCTGGGTCATTCTGCACTTAACATAGACGCTGGCCTACACTTGAAAAACTCTAGGTTAAAAATTTCATTATATTTTTAAATGAAACGACATGTTATTTGGATAATTACACAATTTTTTGCAATCAACGGGGCAATAATTGTTTTTTAATTACATAAAATTCCAACTGCTCGTATTTTGAAGTTAAAAAAAAATTCTCTACCATTTAAAATACAACAATGTATTGATTTAATAACAATTAAACATATATAAATGACATAAAAAAAGAAAATGTCAAATAAGTATTATAAAAATACTTTGAAAGTAGGCCTATAGGTGTCCTCTGGAGTTGTCTCACTGTTACCGTTTAACACAGGCCTACATTTTAAAATAAAATCACTCTTTCGACATAACTTGGCTTTTTTCTTCATATTACCTGAATGTCTATGAAGAAAGCCAATTGTAACTCCACTGTCATCTTTTTTAGTTTTCAGAAATTTGTCATATTTAGGCCTATCACATGATTTCATATAAAGCTTTTAGTTGGCCTCACTGGTGTGACCTCATTTATTGTAAAGGAATTGTAAATAAGGGAGGATACCATATTGTCAACAGATAACTTGCAGCAGCCATTTTGTAAAATGCATTTTGTGATCGATTCATTGTGTTTCTGTTTTTCCCCATCACATTAATTAAAAAGTGTCAAGATATGTAATAATTTAAAAGATAATTATATTAGATTCAGCAAATTCTGCAACACTCAGGATTTAAGATTTAAAGGATTGCAACATTACCTAAATGTTTTATATCATGATATATATATATATATATATATATATATATATATATATATATATATATATATATATATATATATATATATATATATATATACATTATTCTAGCAAATATATGGCTGCAGTAATGAACTAACATCATAAAATATTTTTAATAAACCTGATTAAAACAAATAAAACCTAATCTTTTTTTGTTATTAATTATTATTATATATTATAATACCATAATTAGTTTTCTCTAACTCTAACTACATGTGCTGAATACAATGAAGAAATAGTATTTTGTAAAAAACCTTTAAATATTGCCAAAAAAAGTTAATAAAAAAGTGATAAAAAAGGTACACGTGATCTTTAATTAAATGTACAAAATAAATTAAGCTGTCATGAATGTGTTTTCATTAAGTCAAAAGCTAATTGATTAATATGGTCTAAGATTAAATGTTTTAAAAATTAATTTTTAGATATTTTGCCGTAACAAAAGTGGAAGTTTCTGTAGATTGACCTTTTACTGAAAGATGCACGAAAGAGCTTGAGGACATTTCAGAAAAATGTCATGCATTTTAAATTGATTGAAAAATTTAAGTTTAAACTTTGAGCAGATCTTTGAGCAGAATAATATCACAATTGCTTTCATTCATTACAGATATTCTTTAATGTAGTTTAACCAAAAAGCTCTCCTTTCTCCTACTGATAAAAATGTTCCTGGGAGATGTTTTAGTTATGAATTGTTTTGTTTGCTTCTTATAATTTTGACAGTAATTTTAGCAACAGAAATAAGCACATCCTTCACATTTTTCCCACAAATACAAAACAACGCTCAAGTACATGATGAGATGAGTTGTTAAGTGTCTTCTGTTGAAAATAAATATTTTAATATGGCAGTTCTGGACAGTGGCCACTAGAGAGCCTTAAAGCTCTATATATGGAGCAAATAAAGCAAACTGTTGGGAGAAAAACACTCATTTAAAAGGGTTAGTTCATGCAAAAATTAAAAAATCCATCGTTAATTATTCTCCCTCATGTCATTCCAGTACCCTTAGACCTGAATTTATATTCAGAATGCTAATTAAGTATTTTCAGATGAAAGTTGTCTCACTCTCCATATACAGCATCAGTCCAACGTTTAAAGGTTCAGAAAAGGAGCCAAAACATTGTCAAAACAGTCGATGAAACTTCAGTGGTTCAACTATAATCATACGAAGCTCCAAGATCACTTTTGTGCACCAAATAACTGTTAAAAAACAACTTTATTCGCCTTGGTCTCTCACATCAGTTCATGGTGAACAGGTTTCAACGATTTTACCTGATCTTGGATCAGTTTTAGGAGTTTGTAGATGTTCTAGTGAGGCATTTGTAAAATGAAAAGAAATATTATTAGTTAATAGCCTGTTTTAAATGTTTAGCCCAGCATGGAACCAATTATTTAAAGACCTTGGAAAAGTATAAAAGAGCACATTATGCAGCCACTTAATATTTCATTATATTAGACGATAAATTAAGTGCATTTATAGCTTATGCAGTCAATTTGTAGTTCGCAATATGTTTGAAAACAGCATGTTTTGCCAGAGTTTTGTTGCATTTACAAGGTTTTGACCAGCAGATGGTGGTATTTTCGAAAGCTTCGAAATGGGGAATCATTTTGTAAGCAAATGATTCAATTGTTTTGATGTTTCAAAAGCATTGCCTCTCCCATCACTACTCCAAAAAAGTAAAGTACAACGAAGATCACTTGAAACCCCTAGTTAGATATCATAATGCGTGTCATTCTTCTAACATCACTGTTCTTTCAAACATTCACAAGCTCCACCAAAGTCACCTGAATGGTGAGCACTCGGTTGTGTCAAAAATCACTGAATGTTCTGTTTTTCCAAATATCATGTTTGTCATCTAGGATGAACAGAAGGAGAAGACTTTTTTAAATTAAATAATTGCAAAGAGACCAGGAGTTTTCTGTCGACCCTCAGAGAGTATCATCTCCAGGATTCAGTTCTGGTCTGTGAAGAGTACCAATGTCTTTTCCTGCTGAGTTAAGTGATGGAGCTGCTGTGAGCTCTGGGTGAGTATCATCATCCTGCATGTGAATAACAACCCAAAATCAGAAAAAGTTGGGACAGTTTGGAAAATGCTAATTAAAAAAAGTGATTTCTAAATTTACTTTGACTTGTGTTTCATTGCAGACGATACAACAAACATTATTTTAAGTGTTCCTCGTGGTTTTTATTTATTTATTTTTTCAAAACAATCACATATTGCTAATTTGGTGCTTGCAACGCATTTCAGAAAAAGTTGTGACAGCAGCAGTTTAGGGATAGTAATCAGGTAAATTGGTTAAATAATGATGTGATTTGATACAGGTGATGTCGACAGGTGATTGTAATTATGATTTTGGTCAAAATCAGCATCCAAGAAAGGTCTAGTCCTTTATGAGCAAAGTTGGGCTGATGATCACCAGTTTGCCAACAAACACGTGAGGAAATGATTTAAGTGTTTAAAACCAATGTTTCTCAAAGAAAGATAGGAAGAAATGTTCATATTTCACCTTCAACAGTGCAGAACATCATTAAAAGATTCAAGGAATCTGGAGGAATTTCAGTGCATAAAGGACATGGGCGCAAGCCTAAACTGAACTACCCTGATCTCCGATCCCTCAGGCAGCACTGCATCAAGAATCATCAATCATCTATGAGCAACATCACCACATGGGCTCAGGACTACTTTGGGAAACCTTTGTCAAGTACCGCAATACATGGTTACATCAACAAATGCCAGTGTAAACTGTGCAGTGCCAAAAGGAAGCCATATGTTAACAGTGTCCAGAAGCACTGTCGACTTCTCTTGACTCTGGGATGGACCATCACACAGTGGAAATGTCTACTGTGATCAGATGAATCAGTATTACAGGTATTTTTGGGGGAGAAATGGACACTGTGTGCTCCAGACCAAAGAAGTAAATGATGATTACCAGCAACAAGTCCAAAAGCCAGGGTCTGTCATGGTATTGGGTTGTGTCAGTGCCCTTGGCAAAGGTAACCTGCACTTCTGTGATACACCATTAATGCTAAAAAGTACATGGAGATTTTGGAGCACAATATGCTGTCTTCTTTTCCAAGGACAACCCATGCATATTTTAACAAGTCAATGCTAAAACACATTCTGCACACATTACAAAGTACTGACGGCGGAGGAAGAGGATACAGGTACTTGACTGGCCTGCTTGCAGTCCCGACCTGTCTCCAATAGAGAACCTGTGGTGCATTTTGAAGTGCAAAATGCAACAATGAAGACCAAGTACTGCTGACCAGCTTAAGACTTGTTTGCAGGAAGAATGGGACAAAACTACACCTGAAACACTTCATCACTTGGTGTTTTCAGTCCCTAAACGTCTTTTAAGTGTTGTGAAAAGGAATGGCAACTTTACAAAGTGGTAAATGCTTTACTGTGCCAACCTTTTTAAAGTGTGTTACAAGAACCAACAATGAAATGAGAGTTTATTTTAAATAAAAGCAATAGAAATCCTGTGGTACACATTAAATAATGTTTGTTGTATTGTCTGCAATGAAATACCAGTCAAAGTAAATTTAGAATTCACTACTTTCTTTTTTTTGTTACCGGATTTTTCCATACTGTCCCAACTTTTTCTGATGTGGGATTGTAGTTTAACATATAAATTCACTAACTTTAAGTTTCTCTTTAAAGTATCTTTAAATATTTTTACAATATGTCTGCCTTGTTGTCTGATGATCCAGTCAGTGGACCAAAATGCATCATAATACCAGGTGTAAACTGGGCCTGATATTAACTAGATATAAAAAAAATGCAAGGTCTGTGCAATATCATTACTAAAATAGTAAAACAAACATGTGTCTTTGTGTTTTCTAGTGTGGAAAATGGAGGACCACAGAGATGTAAGTCTACAAAAACAGATGCTTGTAGTTCAGTTTTTATAAATGCTGTAATGTGTGTGTTCTTGTGTTCAGACGCCTGTGAACTCACACTGGATCCAAACACAGTAAATAACGCCCTCGTTTTGTCTGAGGGGAACAGAAAGGTGACTGGTGTGGGAGAGAGTCAGTCTTATCCTGATCATCCAGACAGATTTGATAACTGGAATGATCAGGTTCTGTGTAAAGAGAGTCTGACTGGCCAGTGTTACTGGGAGGCTCAATGGAGCGGACATGTTTATATAGCAGTGTCCTATAAAAGCATCAAGAGGAAAGGAGGAGTTCACCCCTGTTGGTTTGGGCAGAATAAGAAGTCCTGGAGTCTTGAGTGCAGTGATCACTCATTCACTGTCTGGCACGATAATAATCCTATATCCATCTCTGTTCCTTCAGACTCCAGCAAGACAGTAGGAGTGTTTGTGGATGAGTCCATCGGCTCTCTGTCCTTTTACAGTGTCTCAGCCACACATGAACTCACACACTTACACACATTCAACACCATATTCACTGACACACTTTATGCTGGATTTACAGCACATGCAGGCTCTTCAGTGACTCTGTGTCACGTTTAATAAGACACACACACAAACACACACCAAGTTCACTCACCAGTTAGCAGCAGATTGTAGACTAAATGGCAGTTTTTCAGGCTCACTAAAATTGGTGTGTGTTGCCCGTTATCTTAACAATTCATATATGTCACTGATTGGGAAGTGTATTGAGTTAAGCTAACTTTAGCAATGGGATGAGCTCTTACATTTAAATATCATTGAATATATACTACTGCATTGGGGCACATAACAAATGTCCAATCATCGATTAAAAAAATAAATATTTAATATAGTAATAAGGTAACACTTTACAATAAGTTTGTGTTAGTTAATGCATTTAGTAACTTGAACAAACATCGAACAACACTTTTATTACAGTATTTGTTCACATTAAAGGGCACCTATGGTGAAAAATCTAGTTTTCAAGCTGTTGGACAGACATGTTTTAGATATAGAGTGTATAGACTGTCATATATATATATATATATATATATATATATATATATATATATATATGAAAACACACCCAGTCCTTTTTTTTTTTGTTCAATTTAACAACATAAAAATGTTGGACCAGTGGTAGCAATTTTGAGACTGACCGCAACTTGACATAGGAGAGCGGTCCCCCACCCACCAATATTGATTGACAGGCGCGCATAACCAAATCGTGCGTTTCAGCGTGTGAGTCAAAGAGGTGTCCGCAGAGAAACACCCTTGCTCTATTTTTGGATGCAAGGCTCATTGGGCTCAACATAAGAGCCTTCATCGTCTTCCTGCGAATGAGCAACAGATATTTTACTTTTAGCAGCCATTTGCGCTGAACACGCAGTGAATGCAACATGTCGAGATCCGGGCCATTACGTAACAGCCGATCCACCAAGTCTTTCAGCACTCTCTCTGAAAACACTCGATTGATCTCGGCTGGCGGATCAACATTCACCACATGATCGCTCTCGTGGGCGCCATTGTTTGTAACTTTAGGTGGGTTTGCAAACGTGTACTATTAATTTGTCTGTTTTCATACACAAAAGCAGGGGGAGCTCTTGGCTCCGCCTCCTTGTTAAGTTGGCCGGCAAGTCGAAACAAATTTTCATGTAAAGCAAGGACGTATGTACACCCCCCCAAAATGACACTTTTAACATATTATAATAAAAAATCTGAACTGTGTTTTGAACTGAACCTAAACCGGCACACTCAGAAGAACCATAATATTAATATTAAATCATAAAAAAGGGGTAAAATAGGTGCCTTTTATTGTTAGTTAATGAAAGTTTTTTATGTTAACTGGCGGTGCATTAACTGTTAACAAGCATGAATGAATGGATTTTAATAACGCATCAGTAAATGCTGAAATATGATTATTAAATGCTGTACAAGTGTTCTCATTTAGTTCATGTTATTAAATACATTAAATAATAAAACCTTATTGTAAAGTGTTTCCAGTAATACTGTAGACAAACTGCACTGAAGGTGACAATGAATGCCAATTTTACCTATTCTTTAGGATCTTAATGGAAAGTTTATAACTGACTTCAGTTAAATAAACACCTGGTAGTGTAAATAAACACCTCTTTTTACCGTCAACAACACCTCAGTCTAGAATGAGACGTTTTGCTTCATATCATTTTAAATTAGGGGTGTCAAACTCAGTTCCTGGAGGGCTGCAGCTCTACACGGTTTATAGGCCCCGTTTAGATTAGCACATTTTAGTTTTAAAACAGCGTTTTAGAATGAAAACGATCCGCGTTCACACACTGGCGTTTCACCCAGCGTTTCTGAACCACACCAGTGAAAATGCACATCACGTGACCATACACACGCACACTCTGGCATGTGCTGCAGCATATCTACCCATATGAGAGCTGTGCTCGTCGGACTGTTTATCAAGGATTTACCGCTGGATCTAATCTCACTATATTTGTTATACGTGATATTTAATTTATCTTGTTATCTATATTTAACGACCTATTCCCCGACTTTGGAATTTAGATAAGTTAACAATTAATGTAACCACGTGCCTTCTGTATATTGACTGATTGCTTGCCTTTATTTCCTATAAACTTATTGTACGTTATACTTTTATAATGGCCATTATTGATTATTAAAACTGATATTTAGCCAAAGAGAGGGTAGGTTTCATATTTTCAATGAGAATGAAAGGAGGCAGTTATGTTATAAGCTCCATTTCGTTATTAATAGGCATACAGTAAAGTTGACGCTCATATAAATATGTAGCTACACGACTCCTCAACATTTCTGCTGTCTGTTAAGTTGTTTATATCAAAATGAAAATAGCAGTTCCTTAAATTATGCTTTCATTTTATTGTCAAATGAAACAACGTAGCCAGGATGAGAAATAATGAGGTTACAAGCACACTGTTCCCTTTGAAGATATACCCGACATGTTCTCGAGAGTGTGTTTTCCATATCAAACTTGCGAAGTCTGAACTTACAAGGAGAGGAGAGGTTGCAGGATTGAACTGTGTGTAGGCTACTTAATATTGAGGAAAAAGCCCCAATCATGTCGTGCAGTCAATGTCTGCAGCCCCGCCTTCGTTTTCAGATGTCTCCCCCATCCACACTGAGACGAAGCAGCAGTGTTTTAGAATGAAAACAGCCTCTCTAGTGTTAAAACGCTTCATTTTCGGTGCTCGAAAACTCCAGTGTAATATGGACAGATGGTGTAACCGTAGCAAAACTTAAGCGTTTTAAAACGTATTAGTGTAAACGAGGTCTTAGTTCCAACCCTGCTCCAACACCCTTAAGCTGCAGTCACACAAGAGTGAGAGCATGCAAAATTCTGTTGTACAGCGCTGCAAAAAGGTGCGGGATCAAACAAGATGATTAGACATTTAAAAAGCAAGCGATTGGTCCATATTTTACATTTCTGTCCAGAGAGGTCATGTTTTGATCCTCGATTGGATGCGATTTCACATGTCAGAGTTCACCAAGTTTGAACTTTCCAACGCAGCGAACTGCGAAACTTGGCGCACGACCTTGCGTTTCCGGTCTGACACATTCGCGTGCATATGAATGGAAGTCTATGGGAGAAAAATGCAGTCTGACTGCAGCTTTAAGCTACGGTCACACTGGGCTTTGTGTGTGCGAAATTCTGTCGTATGGCGCTGCGAAAAGGGGCGGGATTAAACAAGATGTTTAGGCATTAAAAAGCCAGCGATTTGCTCCATATTTTAAATTTCTGTCTAGAGAGGTGCTGTTTTGATCCTCGAATGGTCTCACGCAGTCATATCATGCGATTTTGCAGGTCAGAGTTCACCAAGCTTGAACTTTGCACCGCAGCGACATGCGAAACTTCACGCATAACCTTACGTTTCCGGTCTGATGCATTTGCGTGCGTATGAATGGAAGTCTATGGGAGGAAAAGTCCTGTGTGACCGCAGCTTAACTTGTAAGTTTCAAACAAGCCTGAAGGACTCAATTAGTTTGATCAGGTGTGTTTAATTAGTGTTGGAACTAAACTGTGCATACCCACGGCCCTCCAGGAACTAATTGAAATGCTCAACCTTTTTATCTGCTACGCAATATGGTTTTAGGAAAAATCCACATAATCTCATGGCAATTTTTTTGATTCAGTGGCTAATTCGTACGATCTCATTCATACAATTTTAGTACGATTTGCTCATGCCCCATTCACTTTTATTTAGGCATGGGGTTGAGTGCCTCACCTTTTACAAGTTGTACATTTTCTTACGACTTATTCAAGCTGACAAAACCTAAAATAGTACAATTTCTTCGTGAGATCACGCTTGAAAAATAGATCAACATCTCTCGCACTGACATTAATTATTGAGGAAATTACTAATGAGAAAACTTTTTTTTTTTTAGATTTAAAGAAAGCACTTGGTGCCAGAAATCATGACATTGGTAAATAAATGAGAACGGTATGGCATTAGAGCAGGGGTCACCAATCTCGGTCCTGGAGGGCCGGTGTCCCTGCAGGATTTAGCTCCAACTTTCCTCAACACACCTGCCTGATTGTTTCAAGTATACTTAGTAAGACCTTGATTAGCTTGTTCAGGTGTGTTTAATTAGGGTTGGAGCTAAAATCTGCAGGACACCGGCCCTCCAGGAACAAGTTTGGTGACCCCTGCATTAGAGGAATAACATTGGATTGGATTATAAAAATAATCAACTTAATAAATAATCAATTTATTATAAATTGGTGACCACAAATCATCATATGTAAAAGCAAAGTGTGGTGTACCACAAGGATCAGTTTTAGGTCCAGAATAGTTTCAGTTTACATTACTGATGTGTGTAAAATATAAAATATCAGAGTTGTTCAAATTAATTATTATTTAATTTGTTTATTATATTTAATATTTACTGACAATTCTATTTTTCACCACAGCCTATGGAGGTGATTACAACAGTATTTAAGATAGTAAAAAAATTTTTGATGTAAACAAATTGTCATTAAATGTATGTTAAAAAAAGATTTTGTTATTTGGGAAATTAAAATAATTATAAATTAAAAACTGACAAAGTTATAGAAAGATTATGTAAATAAGTTTCTTGATATTGTATTGGATCATAAAGTTAGCTGAAAACCGCATTTTAAAAATGTTATAATAAACATTGCTACAAACTAGCAATACTGTACAGAAAGACATATTTTAGCATTAGCTCCCTGTTCGCTCCCCTTGTCAGTCAGCATATCTACGATGTTTCGTCCTGCTTTCACTGATTTTAGCATTTTTCCTTAAAGTCGTACGCTCAAGTTCACAGTTGGATATATATATATATATCTCAAAATCAGAACTACTGAGAAAAGTTAGATAAATGTACACAGAGCGACTTCCAACCACGTCTACTCCATACGAGGCATACCGGAAGTTCCCCCAGAAAGACATATTTTGTGCAATAAATCAATTTCTGTATTTTATAATACATCTATGTTTCAGTTTATGAGTTATTGTGTAAAGATTTGGGGAATTACAAATAAATCTAATTAAGATTCTGATGTAAAATACAGAAGAAAGTAATAAGATTGATTGAAAATGTAGAATATTTTTAACAAAAATTATTTATGTTTAAAACTGAATATACTTCAATTTAAAACAAGTGATGTTTAAAACTAGAAGAGATGGAAGAGTGGTGATTTGTAAAATTGCGACAAAGTATTAAATGTATTGTGAATGTTGAGTAAGTAACCGTTTACAGTAAAATGTGGGTTTGTGTTAATATAAGCAAATGTACAAATGGTAAATTGAATGTATAACGTGAAGGAAAAAGGATGAAATATGTGAGGTGATATTATTTTTGAGTTTACATGGATCAATATGTTTTGATGATTATGATTAAATGTATTTGTGCTTGAATAACTGAAGGTGAAGGATTATTCTGTCCAAAATAATTAAATACATAAAATTCATTATGGCTCTAATATGCCATTATTATTTTGTTAGAAGACTCTTAATCGGAAATATGTCAAAAACTTGGATCCAAGTGAATTTCATTAGAACCAAGTGAAATAACATGGTTTCAGATCTGGCTGTTTCTATTTAAGGCACAGGTGTCACTCAGTTCCTGGAGAGATGCAGCTCTGCACAGTTTAGTTCCAACCCGAATTAAACACACCTGATTAAACTAATTGAGTCCTGTTTGAAACCTACAGGGAAAGCTGCGGTCACACTTGACTTTCTTCCCATAGACTTTCATTCATATGCAGGTGAATGCGTCAGACTGGAAACGAAAGCTCGTGCGTCAAGTTTCGCAGGTCGCTGCATTGCAAAGTTCAAGCTTGGTGAACTCTGAAATCGCATCACTTGACTGCGTGAGACCAATTGAGGATCAAAACACGAACTCTCTGGACAGAAATTTAAAACATGGAGCAATCGCTCGCTTTTTTTTAATGTCTAATCATCTTGTTTGATCCCGCCCCTTTTCACAGCGCCGTACGACAGAATTTCACATGAACGAACTCTAGTGTGACCGCAGCTTAAGTGTGTTGGAGTTGAGTTGGAGCTGAACTACAGGGCTGCGGGTCTCCAGGAACGGAGTTTGACACAACTGATTTATGGATTCCTTGTAATGTAGTTGCAAATTTAAGTAAACCTATGTTGCACAAGTATTTTTGGCAACAACCATACATAGATTGTATGAATTAAAATTAATTTAGATTTTTCACTTGTGGCAAAAACCATTCAAATATTAGGTCAAGATCTTGTGAATATATCAGAACTCCATTTTTGATTAGTAATATGCATTGCTAAATACTTTATTTAGACAACTTTAAAGGTGATTGTCTCAATATTTAGATTTCTTTTTTGAACCCTCAGATTGTAGGTGATCTATAAATCTCAATTGCCAAAAATGTACACGTATGACTGGTTTTGTGGTCCAGGGTCACAATTTAATGACAGTGAGTGAGTTGGGAGCACGTCATGATTTTGCCAAGTACAATGTGATCCTGGATTAACATCTATGTTGATCCTGGAACATCATTTTTGTTTGAAAATATAATCCATACCTATTCTCCACCCCTAAACCCAACCATAATTATTCCCAAAATCTGAGGGGAATAATAGTTGGATGACAATCATGTAGAAGTGCATAAACCTAACCGTAAGCCTACTTAACATAAATGGTAAACGTATCCCTTAATTCTGATTGGCTGGTTGGAATGTTGTTCCAGGATCAACATAGATGTTAATCCAGGAACATGTCCTACTTGGTGAAATCAGGTAGGGCAGTTGAAGTTGGGAGGGGTCAGATTATTGGCAGTGTCCGATGCAATCTCACAGCAATTCAGTTGATTTAGTGGCTAATTCTTATGAATTTGTACGATCTCATTCATATAGTTTAGTACTACTTGCTCGTCCCCCAATGATGGGTTTAGGGGTGGGGTTTGATGCATAATCATACACACACTAAACATAAAACACCAATGTTTTCTCACAAGATCAGGCTAGCACTGTCATTACAGCACAGTAGCAATCGCAAGCAGCAAGAACAACAATGGTAGGATACAGGGGCGGACTAGGACAAAAAAAAAATGGACAAAAAAAAAGCCCTGGCACTGTAGCCACACCAGCCCACATTACCACACCGACACAGCCCCACCCAACAAACACAGACATTCACCACTTATATAAGGGTATAGATCAGGGATGGTCAAACTCCCTGCATAGTTTTGCTCCAACCCTAATCAAACACACCTGCTTGTAGCTTTCTAGTGATCTTGAAGACACTAATTAGGGTGTTCAGGTGTGTTTGATTAGTGTTGGAGCAAAACTCTGCAGGGACACCGGCCCTCGAGGATCGAGTTTGCCCATGCCTGGTATAGATGGTGAAATAATGTAAGCAGTACCATATGTAATATATATAAACATTTAATGTATGTGACTGGAGCAATAACAACCCATTTATAACAAATTTATACATTCATTAATTTTCTTTTTAGCTTAGTCCCCTTTATTAATCTGGGGTCGCCACAACGGAATGAACCGACAACGTATCCAGCATATGTTTTACGCAGCAGATACCCTTCCGGCTGCAACCCATCACTGGGAAACACCCATACACAAAATATTCAGTTAATTTTATGCATTTGGCCTTGTCTGATTTTTTGTTTTGCTTTCTTTGAGCTTTTCGGCACCACCTCTCCTTTTTCATGGCCTATCTCTGACAATTAGCTTGTGTTGCATTACTGTTTGTTTGACATTCTTGCCAGATTCTGATTATGTTTATGTAACCTCTGATTGGGTTGGCCCATCTCGAAACCAGCCAGCCATTGCCGATTGGGCCAAATGCTTAACATTATTATTACTAATATTGTCATCATCATCATAATATTCACATCTTGCAAGAGGTAAAAGCTGCCTGTATGTAAAAACAATACATATAAATATAAAATAAACATAAAATAAATTTAAAAAGAACTGACTGGCCCACATTTAAAAAATGGTCCGGCCCTTCTGGCATTTGTCAGAATTGCCAGATGGCCAATCCGCCCCTGGTAGGATACTACATAGACATGTTCTGTTGGTGCATTATTTGAGTGGGCTTTTCTTTTCCAGTCAGCATGTGTAGTTGTGTTAGAAGTTGTTTTATAAAATAAGCAATATCTGTCTCGATTATTTTGACTGAAACAGGTTGAAATTTTAACCGCAGATTCAATTTGAGAATTATTAAGTCGACTGTCGGATTTTTAGCCATTTATTTTGTTTTGTCCACTAACGTGATATCTATTATATCCAGTAGTATAATAATTGCATTAATTTTCACAGTAAAAAATGCATGTTTATAAGATACAGTTGCAGTCAGAATTATTAGCCCCCCTGTTTATTATTTCCCCCAATTTCTGTTTAACAGAGAGATTTTTTTTCAGCTCATTTCTAATCATAATAGTTTTAATAACTCATCTCTAATAACTGATTTATTTTGTCTTTGCCATGATGACAGTAAATAATATTTAACTAGATATTTATCAAGACACTTCTATACAGCTTAAAGTGACATTTAAAGGCTTAACTAGGTTAATTAGGTTAACTAGGCAGGTTAGGGTAATTAGGTAAGTTATTATATAATGATGGTTTGTTCTGTAGACAGTCGAAAAACAAATAGCTTAAAGGGGCTAATAATACTGTTCTTAAAATGGTGTTTAAAAAATTTAAAACTTCTTTTATTCTAGCCGAAATAAACAAATAAGACTTTCTCCAGAGGAAAAAATATTATCAGACATACTGTGAAATTTCCTTGCTCTGTTAAACATCATTTGGGAAATATTTAAAAAAGAAAAAAAAAATCAAGGGGGGCTAATAATTCTGACTATAACTGTAGTTATAGTTATTTGTCAGTTCCTGCTTAGAAAGTTGACTTTGCTGCTATAATTACCTTGAACATTTACATATGCAGCAACACTTTGCAAGCTTCAGTGCTTTGAAAGTATTAATAGCCTTGTTAATTCAAAGAAGAACAGAATCATTATCACTGAACAACCATGACTCTCATCGTCATTTTCATATCAATGCTTGCAGTATTCCATCAAGGTTTGTACAATATACTAGATATTAATTGGAGTAACTTGTGCTTTTGTCAAATCATTATATGTGGGACTTTCAGAATGCAGAGGTCAAGTGACCGTCACTCAGACTCCACTAATAACAGCACAACCAGGACAAGATGTCAGAATAAGCTGCAAAGCCAGCAGGCCGGTGCATCTTAATGACCACGTGGCTTGGTACCTCAGGAAACCTGGAGAAGCTCCTAAAATACTCATGTACCGCGCCACACATCGCTTCAGTGGAGTGCCATCTAAAGTGACAGGAAGTGGACACGGAGCCGACTTCACTCTGACCATCAGTGGAGTCCAGCCTGAAGATGCAGGACTTTACATCTGTCAGAGCGACCACACTGGAGCGATAGACACACGCTGATAAAGAGCCGTACAAAAACCTCCGTCACGCTACGCTGATGCTGCAGCTGTTCATACATCACACACACAAAACTCAACATTCATTCAAACAAAAAGACAATAGCCGTGTCTGAAATCGTATACTTTCCTACTATAAAACTTCATGAAAAACAGTATACTAACTAAGTGATATGTCCGAATTCATAGTATTTTTCAAGAGTTCACATTTAGCTGATGATCAATAAAGCGTAATTGGCATGCTGTACCGGGAGAGAGCCCTGAGCTCATAATATCCTCGAGCCCGGGGCTCCCTCCCGTTAGAAGGGCGAGAGCGGAGTTCGAGCTCAGGTAGGTCTCGAGAACTCCCCTGCTTGTTGCCGCGTGAGAAGTGTAAACTAGGGTTGTTTTCGGTGATAAATTGTTTAGTCAATTGGCTATGGTTTATGTTTTTGGATGGGGGGGGGGGAAACCGGGGGACCCGGGGGAAACCCACGCGAACACTGGGAGAACATGTAAACTCTGCACAGAAACACCAACCAGCCCGATAAGAGGTTGGAACAGCAGTGTTCTTGCTGTGAGGCCACAGTGCTAGCCACTGGGCCACCGTGTCGCCCTATCGGAAAAAGGGGGAGGAAGTAGGGGTGGAAAGGGGGGGGAAGCTTCAAGACGAAGAGAACTGGAGTGAAAAACTCTGGTTATTTATAATGCTTCTGTAATCATCTAATGGGTCAGATTACGGAGCTAATGAGGAGCCAGCCGTGTTGATCATAAGCACGTGATCCTCTCGAAATTAGTTTATAAATAAACCCCACGTAAAAACAGTAGGCGAGAAGTAACCGGATGACCAACCACTTCTGGTGAGATTCTGAAGTTTGTATCCGATAGATGCTGCACCAGGGGTGCCCAATACATCGTTCGCGATCTTCCGGTCTTGCTCCACAGTTTGCCATCACTTTATGTCTCAGGTCCTCCACTGCTTCATTGTATGCCTCTTTCAATGGGCCAGGGTCCCCTCTGCCCTACAGCCTAGGTCAGCCATCCCTTCTTCAAGACTTTATCTACTCCTCAGCCCACCTGAACTGTTATTGCGTTTGTGTATCAGCAACACCATAGACCAGGGGTCAGACGTGGTTTGGTTTTTAAATTTATCATTGCTTTGAAATGTTTTTTGATAAATATCTTTTGAAACACAGCTAGACGCTCCAGGAAATCAATTCACTGTTTGCTAATGCTTAATAAATGGTTCATAGTGTGTAGTTATTATAAAGTGTTACCCACTTATCATGTGATTCCCTTTGCCTTATGTTATCTAGTCATGTGCTTCTGTGTTTAGTGAGATTGTTTCTTGCTCATTGTTTATGTTTCTGCAAAGCAAAGTTGCTGTTTAGTTTGTTTTGTTCACTTTAAATCATAAAATCAACTGCAAATGTGTTCACTATAGTCTAACCTCAGTGTAGTTTAATATTCTACAGACTTTTCCTCGTTTTATTCCTCATTAAAGCAGTTTTAAAAAGTTTGTAAACTTCATATTTTGTAATATTTATAAATTATATATATTTATTTCCTTTGTGTCTTTGCTGTTTGGAGACTTTCTGGTTTCTCCATCTCTGCAGGTGTTTTCATGCTTCACTGAGTGAATCTAATTTGACTCAATATTTAGGGAAGTCGACATCTCTGTAATGAAACCAGCTTTCAGCACTTCAGATTCTTTTATAAGTGTTGATGAGGACAATTCAATGACAATATAATATTAGAGAAGCTGATGTTTGATGAATGAGGAATATACTGGATGTAATGATAAATATTATCACAGGAGGATCATGGGAAATAATAAACAGATTAAAACTCTCAAGCAGAAATCAAACAAAAGGAGTCAGCCATGTTAAGAGGCGATATAATGCATTTTATTACAGTTATAAACCATTATCATGAGTTATCAATCAGCGTAAGCCTGAAGCAGAGGAGCGAGTGGTTCACTGTGAGCACTGATCTCTGGTCAGCTGTGCACTGACTGTAGGCTGGCCGCTGCGTGTGGCCTAACAGCTCACAGAGCTGCTCTCCGTCATCCACTCGTCCTCAGAGAGAGTCAGGCTGCTGCTCCAGCTGTACAGAGCGTTTTCCTGCATCAGCCCAGCACTGCTCTCCTCATGCCTCATGCGGTCCTTTACCTTCCAGCTCAGCTTCCAGTCTGAAGGAAAGCCCTCGCTGGCCACACAAACCAGTTTCGGCGTCTTCCTTAAGGAGATTTCTCCACTGGACAGGGACAGGAGGCTCACTTTAGGAGGAGTGACGCCTGAGAGAAGAAGAGCAGCGACTCCATTAATATATACAGATCAACCTGCCAGAATCAGCCCTGCCACACATCCACAAACTCATTTCAAGACTCAGATGTGATCAAACGTAAAAGTTATGCACATCTTGGCTCTTCCATCAAGCATTTGTCATGCAAGAATCCAAAATATACATACAGATAGGTTGATGGAAATAAAGCTGATGTCTCTAAGCCAGTGTTTCCCAACCCTGTTCCTGAAGGCACACCGACAGTACACATTTTCAACCTCTCCCTAATCAAACACACCTGAATCAACTCATCAGAAGATTAGAAGAGACTCCAAAACCTGAAGTTAATGGGTCAGATAAGGGAGACATTCAAAGTATGTACTGTTGGTGTGCCTCCAGGAACAGGGTTGGGAAACACTGCTCTAAGCTGCGAGTGTCTCCTAAGCCTTTGAGGAGTTTAATGGTTGTGTGTAAGAATGTACAGCAGTCTGTGTGTGTGTGTTTTATAGTGCATAGCAAATGTTGTATCGACATTTCACAGTGTCTACGCTGGATGTGAGTGGTGGGACGAGATTTAAAGCAATAACCCAATAGACACGACATTGAGACACAGTAAATCCTGAAATTTAACCGAAGCCCTGAATTTATTCATGACAATCTGAAAGTGTCATTGACACGGCAGACTAATCAATAAAAAGGGCACTTATATACACTGAAATACTTGTTTCTTCCCGCATTTAATAGACTTTAAGTAGACTTCTTGCAGTAGTATTTATTTTTAAAGAGATTTTAATACACATATATCATTTTCACGCTTTTAATCACGTTAAACTGTCATTCTTTAAAGTAAAGAGCCTTAAATATAATTATTAACTTTATTATTATGTAATTATATTTATAAATGGTGTAATTATTACATATAACCTTAATATATAAAATATATAATATTAACTTTGCGTTTTTCTATGTTAAATTTGAAGTTGCTACATGTAACTTAAATAAAAACCTGTTCGATTATATTTCAATACATCATTTACGATATTTTATAGAAGTTAAAGGGTCATATATGCTTTAATTAGTCAGTAAAACTTTACCATAACTTAATAACAGTAACACAAGACAATAAAACCATCAATTCTGTATAAATATATACTAAAGTTCTTCTTAAACGAGTCAAACTGCAAAATATTTTAAATGGTCAATTTCCATAATAATAACCTGCTCTCTTTCTCAAAGTGTGTTAAGGGGAACTGTTCTTCCTCAAGAGAAGAGTCAAATATATTTCATAAAGACAGATTACAGCAAGTGTATTAATTGATGTATTGCAGTTTTCATACAAATAATACAGTAAATTGAATTAAATTACTATGCTACACTTCGCTGAATGCTGCTCTATAATGATATTTTCAATCTGATATATTCAAAGTGGGTTTAGAAATACCTATATCGACTATATTAGTATTTTTATTCAGTATATTGTATTTAAAAAACAGCCATCAGAACATAATGTACATATTATAGCGTAGGATGAATTAATGGTTTCATATGGTGTATTTTCAGACCAATTACGGTGGCTTTTACGACTAATTTGGATTTAAAATATAAAGAGAATCAAACACAAAGTAAAAGCTGCAGTTTACAGTAAAATAATTACTATAACAATACACAACATGACTGAACTGCATTAAAAGTGTTTTACTTACTGCCAACATCCAGTCTGGTGCCGCCGCCGAAAGTCAATCACAGTGATACAACTAATGGAGCGGGCTGAACAAAAACTTCTGAACGCTTCAGCAGACACACACACACTGCATCAACACAACTACCAGCTCACACTGACACACTCTCAATGATTAGAGTTCAATAAAACACACATTGCTTTTATAAATCTGAACACAATGGTATCTCTCACTATCTATATTGTTTATGAGATCCTCAGCAGACACTGTATGTTGCATTGTGGGAAATATCCTCTTGGACCCATTAAAATAATAATGTTTTATGTGCTGTGAATGGAAATACAGTAAAAAATTGGCCATCATAGACAATACAGTAATTTACCATTTGGACTGTTTTACAGTAAACATAAATCAAGTATTTTTTATTAATCGTATGACAATATATTAGAGATGAGAAGACTAAAAATGCTGTATATTTTACAGTAATGATGTACAATACTGTAAATACATATACAGCAAGATAAATGTTACTGTAAATATTAATTCACACTCAAACCACTTATTTAAAATGAGCTCAAACAACACAATATCTGAGATGTTTGGGAGGAAAAATGTATTTTCTATGTTCAGTCCACTTAAATTTGTTGTTAACCTAATCAATTTTGTTGAGACAACATGAATGAATTGTGTGGAACTTACTACTGTAAGATTGATTTACAGTACTGGCAAACCTCAGTCAGTAATTTACTGTAAACACAAATGTTAACAGCGTAGTACATATGTATGACACTAATATTAGCTGATCCTCAAACAAAGCCTTATATAATTACACTTACTCTGTAAAAAAGTTGACTCAACTTAAAACTGTAAGGCAACAGCGTTTTTGAGTTGACTCTACTTTTAACCCAAGTACTGCACTTGACTTCATTTAAGTTGATTCGACTAAAAAAAGCTCTGCAGTAGTGTCCTTACAACTTTTTGTGAGAGTTAACTTTTTTTACAGTACTGTTTTTACTGTTCTATACATGAGTGTGTGTGAGCTGAAGGGAAGTGTGTTTGAAATAAGCGCACCACCCCTGTGTTTAAGACAGACGGCCAGACAGCAGCTCTTCTCTGTGCTCTTCAGTCTTGAATCTTTAAGATGTCTGTAAACGCTCTGATCAGCTGCGCTCTCCTGCTCTCTGCTGCTGGTGAGACTCAACATTCATCAAGTGTTCTCCTCCACATGTCTGTCTGTCTGTCTGAATGATGTTGTTGTGCTGCAGGTTGTTTTGCAGAGATTATCCTGACTCAGAGTCCGTCAGTGGATCTGGTGTCTGTGGGAAGCAGCGTCACTCTCAACTGCAGGTCCAGCAGTACTGCTTTGACAAAATATTTAGCCTTGGTATCAGAAGAGACCCGGACAAACACACAAGCTCCTGTTCTACTATCTTGGTTACAGAGTGTCTGGAGTTTCTGAGAGATTCACTGATGAGAAATCAGGAACAAACTTCATGCTCAAAATTAGAGACGTCCAGCCTGAAGATGCAGGAGATTATTACTGTCAGCAGCATCATGAATATCCAAGGACACAGTGATACAGAGCCGTACAAAAACCCTCAGCAAAAAAGAGGAGCTGCTTGATTTACACACACTGACACGCACACACAGTATACACAGATCAGACCATGACAGAACATTACGTTTATAATAGATCTCTAATATTTGTATCTGACACTGTGTGTGTCGCATGTGTGTATGTTTGGCAATAGTCAAAATCACTGATTTATTAGGTAAAACTTTATATTAACTCACAATTCCTGCTGTTAACAAACCATTAACTAAGACTATTTGCTCAATATGCTAATTAGGTGATTATTAGTAGTTAGTAAGGGAGTAGTTGGTTTTTGGTATTGGTTAGAATTATGGATGCAGAAAAAGATCATAATTTATAGCTACTTATATACAGTTAATATCTTAATAATAGTTAGTTAATAGACCAGTAGTAAATAGCTTGAGTTGTGACCTTAACTAAAGCATTTATTTATATGCCAAACCACTATAGTAGCGAACCGGCAACAGTGTTGACGGTATTCCACTGAAAAAAAGCCCAGTAAGGGGCTAACGTGTGGATTAGTGCATGCCTTAACTCATTCATTCATTTTCCTTCAGCTCAGCCCTTTATTTATTAGGGGTTGCCACAGCGGAATGAACCACCAAACTCATCCAGCATATGTTTTACACAGCGGGTGCCCTTCCAGCTGCAACCCAGTACTGATGTTATCAGATAGAGGCTGCATGTCACTGAAACACTGATACTGCATGCTTTCTGTTAAGGTGGAAATAGTTATATTCACTTTATATTTAGATTCATCAAGCCATTTTGCTCTTCTGGATTAAAATGAAAAGCAGAGCAAACCACACCAAATGTCATTCAGTCATCAGTGATCATTTGCTATGAATGTGCAAGTGTGCGTGTTGTTTTACTCAGATATATTTCATGTTTCTCAAGTAAAATACATTTAAAACCAGTGATATTTTGATTAATATTTTAGTTTATAATACATATATATATATATATATATATATATATATATATATATATATATATATATATATATATATATATATATATATATATATATTACAATAGTATACATTTAATATTATTATAATATTTATGTAATATATATAAATGAATATATAATATATATACTTTTCATAAATTGTAGCTTTTTATTTTCAGTTTTGGTTTTATTAAATACTATACTAATGATATTAAACATTCAAACTTACTTTCAGTTACTTGCTGTTAAAATAGGTCTTTATTTTTAACACTCTCACGCTCTTTGGAGATGACTTTCTGGTTTCATAATTGACCCTGCAGGTGTTTTCATGCTTCACTGAGTGAAACTTATTTGACTATTTGACGTTAAATATTTTAGGGAAGTGAACATCTTGTACACTGTGATTTGTTAATATTATTATTAAACAGTTTTCAGAATTTCTGATTATTTATGGTCATTGTTGATGAGGACTTCGTGAAGTTGTTTGTTGAATATGAAATATTGCTTCTGCTTTTTCCACAGCATGATTATATAAAATATCACATGCTTAAAACTCTTTCCTGAAATGTAAATTCCAGCCTGATCTCACGAGGAAAACGTAAGTATTTTTACGTTTGACAGTTTAGTGGCTAATTCGAGTTCAGTCGTACGAAAATGTACGATTTTAAAAAGGAGGCGTGGCACCTAACCCCACCCCTAAACCGTCATTGGCGGTTAGTGGCTAATTCGTAAGAATTCGTACGAGTTCAGTTGTATGAAATTGTACGATTTTAAAAAGGAGGTGTGGCACCTAACCCCACCCCCTAAACCGTCATTGGGGGTTAGTGGCTAATTCGTACGAATTCGAACGAGTTCAGATGTACGAAATTGTACAATTTTAAAAAGGAGGCGTGGCACCTAACCCCACCCCTAAACCGTCATTGGCGGATGAGCAAATCGTACTAAATTGTACGAATTAGATTGTACAAATTCCTACGAATTAGCCACTAAATCAAAAAGTTACGAATTGCCGTGAGATTGTGTTGGTAAATCATACAAAACTCAGTAAAGCAGAAAGAGAGGAGAGAATTTCTGGCCAATTGTTCATTTTATTTTTATTTTAAAATGCTTAAACATGCATTTTAATATATTCTACATAAATTACAAAAGCACATTCTAATTTAATGCGAATTAAACTGATAATAAATACTAAATTAACACCATGCAGTGCCACCAGAACCCTGCAGGTCTGTCATCCATGGTATAAAAATCATATGTAGTAGCCTGCTAGCCTCAACAATACATGTAGACTAATTCTTGTTGGTGGGACGGACAGTGTTTTTGACAACTTCTACTTTCTTCTCAGGGGTATAATAAGCATCGTATCGTCTAATCTTCTCTACATTTCACCTCTTAGAGATGCAGGTGGCATCCTTTGGGCTAGTTGTGAGGCCAGCCATTCATCAACACCCTCCAAAACCAGTCGAGGTGCTCATACCAGCTTTCTTATTGGATGGTAACATCATTGATAGGCACTGTTGGGGAATGTTACTTTTGAAAGTAATGCATTACAGTTTGAGTTGCTCCCAATAAAAGTAACTAGATGCGTTATTTCTAGTTACTTTTTATGGAGAGTAATCTCTTACTTAACATTTATATTATTTTGTCTTAGCTGGCCGAGGCTTGATCTCTTTCAGAACTTGAAGGTTTTTATTTTCTACTTTTTTTAAATAGAGAAAAGTGACAATATTACATAACCGGCGTTACTTGTAATGTAATATACACTAGATTTTACATACGGACCATGAGCATGCATCAATAGCGCCGCCACATTTGTACAGTGCTCCCAGGACAAATGGCATTCAACTGCACTAGTCAAGACTAAAGCCAATGTGAAGATGCTGGATTTAGCGCTTTGTACGGGAGTTGTAATGAGCAAACAAAGAAAACTAAGCACAGGGGCAGAACATTTCATAGGTAAGATTTCAATTTTTACGTTTTTGTGTGTTATGAACTTTTGTGCTCAACAAGTGTTATTGATAATAATACAGTCACTTACTGCATTCACCAAAAGGCACAGTAGCACCAACTCGCACTGAATTCAATTAAATTCAACTCACCTTTATTTCTTTAGCGCTTTTACGATGTAGATTGTGTCAAAGTAGCTTCACATAGAAGATTGTAGTAAACTGAAACAGAGTCAGTTCAGTTTTTAGAGTTTAAGTTCAGTTTAGCTTAGTTCAGTGTGGTTTAATATTCACTAATGAGAGTCCAAACACTGAGGAGCAAATCAATCGATGTGCAGCTCTACAGGTCCCGAACCATGCAAGCCAGCGGCGAGGAAAAAACTTCCCCAATTGGCGAAAGTGAAGAATTAACAAACCTCGAGAGAAACCAGGCTCATTGGGCACGACCATTTCTCCTCTGGCCAAACGTCTTGTGCAGAGCTGCAGTCTAGGCGCTGAAGGCTGGACGTCAGCGAAGACTCGTCTGTCCCTGGAGCGTCACAGGAGTCAGTCACATGCTCTCCACTCCTGCAAGACCACCACAGTAGCTGCTCAGGATACGTCCTGGTCCAGGATTATAGAAACCTTGGGATCATCTCGTCGCTGGTATTGGATCACATCAGTGGCGCTGCATAGTCTCTGGGGGCCTCTGGATGAATATCCCCAAATGGAAATAGAGAATAAAGAGAATAATTAGCGTAGCTGCTGTTCATAGGGGATATAAACGAGATGCAAAAGCCTGCGTGGAGCACATTCATGCATCGTTCCGCTATGTGCTTTACTAAAAAGATAGGTCTTTAATCTAGTTTTGAACTGCGAGTGTGTCTGACCCTTGGACATTATCAGGAAGGCTATTACAGAGTTTAGGAGCCATATATGAGAAGGCTCGACGTCCTTTACTTGACTTTGCTATTCCAGGTACTATCAGAAGCCCTGAGTTTGGAGATCTTAAAGAGCAACCGTCAAGTAGAGACGCTTTGGTAAAGACTTTTTTTTTTAAATGACTATTAATTATATCCAGCCAACTTGGAAACATTTAAATCCCATTTTCCATGTTAATCTGCAACAATAATGTAAATTTAAAGAGGCGTTTGGTAGCCTAATTAACTTCTAAAAGCATAATTAACCAATCAAAGACTGGTGAATGGCAGATTAACACACAGCTGAATCTCCAATAAGGTAGGAAATTAAATATAAAAAGAAATATGGTTGATGTGTCGATGATTGATAGGGCATGTGCAACATAACGGCCCGTTAATGAGAAAGTAGTATGTCCCAAAATTTGCAAAGTCTTCTGTTACACACTCAAAAGAAGTACTTTTTTATCCACAAAAACAAAACAAACCATACCCCAGGACGTATGCGAATTGGGACGCAGCACCAGAGAGTAGTTTCTATGGTGGGATTTGCTGCATCCTCCAGGCCCGCTTTTCTTCACCCAGTACAGCAGATGGCGTTCTGGCCGCCGCTGCTCCTCGAGGTGACTTATGGGTAACATCCGCTACTCGCTGAGCTGCCATTTTGTTGTTGGGATCAGAGCGGGGACGCGGCACGCGTTATTCTGTAAATGAATAATACGATTATCTGGTAGCGGAGCAGGTATAACGCCGAGCCACGATGCTTTCTGCAGCCCAGTTGCTGGATGAGTTAATGGGCCGGGATCGGAACTTGGCTCCGGATGAGAAGCGATGTAATGTCCGCTGGGATGATGAATCTGTGAGTTGACGGCTAAAGTGCAGCCGCGAATCATTTCTCTTACACACAGAGGACTCAGTAGAGCACGAAACCTCTTTAGGAATAAATATGTGTTGTGTTTGTTTATGTGTGTATTGCGCGGAGCGATACATATTTAGCTAGTCCTCCGGTTTGTTTTGGTTCAGTTAGCATGCTAGGCTAATGTCTCGTTGATGAACACGCGACTGCGGCGTCTGTCCCGCCCTCATGTTAATCTGCTTTAACTGCTGTTCAAACTGTCTGTATTATTGTCCTGCAGATAACTGCGAAATATCAAGACTTTACGTTTGGGCTCATTTGTTGGATGTTTGTTTTTAGCATTCGTCACTGGTAGAGGTGTACTATCACATCTACGTTGCGTTCAGTGTTTAGTAATTCAGCTTGTGTAAATATTCCGAGTTATTTAGACCCCAAATACCGTTGCTAAGTAAAAGAATAATTAGTTCAATTGAAACACTATTGTTTCTGCCATGCCTCTTTCCATTCAATTGAGGTACAATTGAGGTGGTTATATTTACACATACGTCAGCTTTCATTGAGGTAAAATTGGTTTTATGTTCACACATTCATTCAGTGACAACTTGTGACATGCTCCCTATATTGTTTAGCACAGTACTTAAAGATTTATTAATAATAATATTGGGTCTGGTCAGCGCCAATAGCCTAGTGGTTAGCGCGTCGACACATGGATCGGAGGTGCTCACGGTGACCTGAGTTCGATTCCCGGCTCGAGGTCCTTTGCCGGTTCTTTCCCTTCTCTTTTCTCCTCATACTTTCCTGTCTGTAAATCTCCACTGTCATGTCACAATAAAGGTGAAAAAACCCCTAAAATAAAAAAATAAAAAATATTGGGTCTGAAATCACATACAAGTATGACTTGAAAACAACATTAGCACTATTTATTTGACTGTGAACAATGTTGTACTTTGATAGTCATTTGCTGCTAATATGATCTCTCTATTCGGAAATTGCAAAATAATATAATTTCACAAAAATAATTTAAGGAAAAAGTCTGAATGTGTGTATATAAAACTAACTTTACCTCAATTCAGCTCTCTGTATCGTTTTCCCTGGTACTTTAAATATTCAGACTGAAATTAAAATTACTTCAAAACAACATCCGCACTATTTAATTGACTGTGAACAATGTTGTACTTTGATAGTCATTGGCTGCTAATATGCTTCTCTATTTAGAATATGCCATTAATACTTTTGTGAAATGATATTATTGAGAGTCTGAATGTGTGAATATTAAACCAACTTTACATTAATAATTTATGATACTTGTTTTTACCATGTTAAAACGTGGCATCATCTTATGTTTACCATATTGATCTTTAAATGATAATTATCTAAGAACAGAGTTTATTTTATAGATTTATTTTCCTCCTCTGGGGTAATGTGATATATTACCACACGTATTTGTTATTCTAATTGTTAAAAGTTAATGTAAACTGCCATTGCCCAATATCACATGTCTGTATTGGGTTTTTCATGCATTTCTATATACTTGTTACTAATTATATTTGTATTTTAAAATAAAGGACTTAACGTTATAATAATTTATTACGAGAAACATAATATCACAGACTGTGATGGGCTCTTTTTGACTTCTAAAACACCATAGAAACCATGTAACATTGCGTTACTGTAAACACACAGCATAGCGACAGCAAAGCATTGGCTTCAACCACTTCAAACTCCTTGACAACCACAAACAGATCATTGAATAAGTTTAGCACCGCTCACATTTCTAGATGAAATAAAGCCCAGATATTGTTGTTTACAATTATTTTTTATCTGACATGATTGTCATCTTTCTGTGTTTTTAACAGTAGTACATTTATTATTATTATTTGAAATTTAGTAATGATTTTCAATATGGATAAATTATTCATAGAGAATGTAATGGAAGCATATTAATATTAAAACTGTACATGTAGAAACTTGTGTAACAATTAATCACACTAATTATGATGATAGTGTTTTTAGTGCATTCAGAATATATTAATTTAAATAAATAAATGTGATAGTCACTGCTATAATTAAAACTATGATGACCTACTTTGCATACACTTTTGCATGTTTAGTTAAAGTGCGTATTGAAGTGCTTCTAAAAGTGTTTAAGCTTAACAAGAGAAGATTGAAACTGATTTAAAATGTGCTCCACTATATAATGTTTATTTTGCATTATCGCTGAAGAGTAGTGGATTACAGCAATAGTTTTGTTAGGATGCCTACAATCTGGGTATTTTGATGGGAATTTGTTCACTTGAAGTCAAAAAGCTTATAGTTCATTCTTGGTTTATTTATATATATATATATATATATATATATATATATATATATATATATATATATATATATATATATATATATATACACATATATACACATATGTCTGGTATGTATGTATGTATATATATGTATGTATGCATGTATGTATAGTATGTATATGCGCGTTTGATGACTTTTGTTTTGTTTTTCCAGGTCTGCAAATACTACCTGTGCGGCTTCTGTCCTGCTGAACTGTTCACAAACACACGCTCAGACCTGGGTAAGGACAGCTTCAGAAATAAATACACCTTGTTTGAATTTTGCAGTCCATGTTGTAATAAAGTGTATTTTTTTTCAGGTCCTTGTGAAAAAATCCATGATGAAAACTTGAGGAAACTGTAAGTATGAATATGTCCAGATCACATTTCATTCCTAAACCAGTCAGGACGAAATTCATTAGAAAGAATATAAAGACTTTTACTGAACTATTGATTTGTTTCTTCATAAACTCTGATTTCAGATGCAAAAACCTCTAAGTGCCATCGAATATTTTCTTCTAAACGTTGTATTTTTCTCAACATCCTGTGTTTGTTCATTGTTATTGTTGTTCAATTTAAAGGGAATGAAATTAATTTATTCGTTGCAATAAAGGTGAAAATACTGAATCTACACATGGAGAAAAGCACTCAATTTAGAAGAAAAGTTAGAGTTTTTGCGCCTGAATTCATTCATTTATTCAATTTCATCCAATTAATTCTTCAATTGTTTTTTTTATTTTATTTTATTTTTATTTACTGTTGAAATGACATTATTTGCACATAAAAATTATGCAAAATTAAATATCAAAACAGTCAGTAAGAATCGATGTTATTCGCCGAATATTATGCCGCCTTCAAAAGTACTATGATTAGAGTTTTTTATTAGATTTTTTTGTGTGTTTTTATATTAATTTGTCTTTTTTTACTTTATTTTAAGCGGATTTCCCTTGAATTAACATTAAATTAATCATTGTTTATTTTCTCCACAAAATTAATGATGTTAAATATTAAAAATAAGTATGTCTGCGCTAATAGCCTAGTGGTTAAGTGTGGCCGACATATACCACCATAGCGTTAACAGCGACCAAAGTTCGATTCCCGGGCTCGAGGTCCTTTCCCCTTCTCCACTCTCTGCTTCTAATACTTTTGTTTGTGACCTCCACTGTCCTATCCAAATTAAGGTAAAATACCTCTAAAAAAATTATTAAAAAATAAAAGTGATCTGAATATGTCAGGATTTCATAAATAATACCTTACACGTCTAGTTTTGCAGTTTCTGTTTGTAATTACTGTCAAGCTGCTCTCACTGGAAGACATGTTGTTTATTAGAATGTTCAAAATGTACAGTATTTTTATAACGAGAACATTTTGATGGGTGTTAAAAATCTGTTTATAAACGTTATTTAACTGACAAATCATATTTAACTTTTAATATATTTTTGTGAATGTATTTATTTCTATTTATATGTTTGTTTGTGTCTTCTCTTATTAAAACATGGAGTAGCTCTTATGTAATTATGTAATTAAGCTCTTATGTAGCTCTTTTTTCTGAATTATTAACCTTCCTGAATTACTAGCCCCCCTGTACATTTTTTTCTCCCAATTTCTGTTTAACGGAGAGAAGATTTTTTTCAAACACATTTCTAAACATAATAGTTTTAATACCTGTGGCAATAAACAAACAAAACTCCTGATCTGTTGTTATGCTGTCAGGTATGAGAAGAGCTCGCGCTTCATGAAGGAAGGATACGAGCGGGATTTCCTGCGGTACCTGCAGAGTCTACTGGCCGAGGTGGAGCGCAGGATTCGCAGGGGTCACGCTCGTCTGGCCCTGTCCCAAGCCCAGCAGAACTCTGGAGTGAGCACACGCAAAACCTCATGTGTTTATAGTACACGTACAGTAGGGGAAATAATTATTGAACACTATTGAATGTTTTTGTCTGGGAATAATATTTCTAAAGAAGCTGTTGACATGGAATTGAACCAGATTTTGATTTAAAAAACAAACAATACAAACATAAAAATAAAACAACAAAAACAATCTGAAAAATTAGTTATGCGTAATAACAATGAAATGACAAGGAGAAAGTACTGAACTACTGAAATGTGTTTGGCAGCTTAAAGACACCTCTCATATGGAGAATGAAGCCACATTAATTGCTCAGGTGTGAGTTTTTTTTTCACAGACGTCAACAGTGTGTCAAAGTCTTGATGGTTCTGTGGGTCTCTTCTATTAAGTCTGACCTTTAATTTGTATTTTCTATCGGATTCAAGTCAGGTGATTGGCTGGGCCATTCTATAGCTTGGTTTTCTTTCTCTGAAAGCATTTGAGAGTTTCCTTGGCTGTGTTTTGGAGCATTGTCTTGCTGAAATCTCCACTCTGGTTTCATCTTCATCCTCCTGCTAATGTAGATGTTGGACTGAAGCAGCTGATGTTTATTTACAGTGATGAAGGGCAGAGGGTTGCTGAAGAACTACTGAGAGATTTCAGCTGCTGGCTGGGCCTAAACTGCCTTTCTACACCTCCCTTTTTTCATGTTCAATACCTTTTCCCTGTGTCATTTCATTTTATACACATATCTAAATTATTTTGGTATTCTTTGCATATATGCATTTCTTTGGTTGTTACCAACATCTGTAGAAAATTTTAAGTTAACGGCACCTTTAAAAATATGTTTTCTGAGAAAAATGATGCGTTCAATACTTATTTCCTCCACTGTATATATTCAGTTGACCGATTATATACAGGGTTCCAATGCTTCTTGAAAGTATTTGGATTTCACACATATGGATTCAAGGGCTCGAAAGTACTTAACCAACACGGGTCCTTGAAAGATCTTGAATTAAATGAAAAAATTTATTTATGGTTTATTTTCAAGAATTGTACTCAATTGTCAAAATCTGAATCAAACGTTAAAATTAAGTCTTCTACAAGAAGTAATATGTACGTCTGATCAATATATTGATCAATATATTGAATATTACCAGACTTTGTGTATATATACCCCAAATATTATAATATTATATACCAGTATTATAAACCAAAAATAGTGCCAGGCATATTTATCTGAAATCAGTTATCCTTTGATTGAAGATGTGCTGTAAAAGAGTTTGAATGACCCAGACATGACTCTGCATTAAGGTCTTTACTACAGTTTATATTGCAGGCAGTCAGCTGGACTCCTATATCTAACAGTGCTTCACTTTTACCAATAAAATTGATCCTAAAAAGCCTTTTTTAAGGTCTTAAAGCCCTTCTTCAAACATGTCAATAAACAGATTAATTTAGATTAATTATTTCATGTAACTAAACAATTTTGGACAATTACTCTGAAAATCAGAGCGTTGCAGCTAGTAAGATTTTCACAAATATTTGGAAATGAAATCTACACAAACATATTTGAAATGTTAAAGTCAACTCATGGATTTGATGTGTAAATATTCTCTGAGTTTGCCGTGTATGCTCTGCTTCACACCCATCTGACTTTGATCTCTGATCTCCAGACGCCGGGTCCATCTGGGAAGAACGAGGAGAAAGCTCAGGTGCTCACAGAGAAGATCGAGGAGCTCGTTGTTCAGGTGTGTTCAGAACATCATAAGCTGTAATATGATCTCATTGTTCAGGACTTTTTAGTTGGGGATAAAGTGCATCTAGGAGGGGGTTATCTCAGATTATTACACCGCTGTCTGGAATATTTGCATCTGATTGGTCGGTTGCGTTATTCCAAGGTGTGTTGTTCCCAGATAACAACCGCTGAATAACACAGGCTCATCCGCGATCTTCAAATGACCTTGGTTGTCAATGAATCTGTTCGCATATACTTACATCTACATTTATATGGATCTGCTTGTCTGTCACTGCTGTTTTTGACTGTCCGGGGCCATATTGTAACTGAATAATGCGTAGTTTTCTCTCAGCCGGCTCTGTCAACTTTGCGTTTAAAGAGTTAATAAATTATTAAGGCTTGTACACACCATGGATGCTTTTTACTCTCGTTTAGCGTCAGTGATTTTCATCAGTGTGAAATTAACTCACCATCAAATCCTAGCACCTAGACTAGCTTCCAACTGGTGTTTACTGGAACCTCAGTAGCTCATCATGTGAACAAAAGTTGCTGGTGAAGTTGTTGACATGCTGCGTCAAACCAAAAAATAAAAAAATGGGCATGAGGGTTTCTTTAAATATGTTTTTACGCCTGGTGTTTTGTACTGTGATGTGCACGATCACATTGTTGCCCTTTGTTTAGTCACGAGGCATTAAAAGTTGATGAAAAGGGCGAGCAAAAACGACCCTTCATGTCTCAGAACAATGTTTTGTGTAATTTTTCTATTCTGAGCAGGATAAAGTGCATCCAGAATGGTTTTCTTCACCGAGTGACGTCTTAAACAGTGCTCCACATATGTTTTATTTTTATTTTTTTTAATAATTATTTTTTCGGGGTTTTCTCCTTTAATGTATAGGACAGTAGAGATTATTGACAGGAAACCATGGGGAGCAGAGAGAGGAGAAGGATCGGCGTAGGACCGCGAGGTGGGAATCGAACTCACGGGTAGCCATGAGCTCCGGAGTGCACATGTCGATGCACTAACTACTACACCACTGGTGCCGACTTTGCTCCACAAATTAAATGCAAAACTGACAGAAAGGAAAACAGCTTGATGAAGTATACACCAACCTGCGCATTATTCAGGCACAAGATGGCCCAAAATGGTCAAAAACAAAGCTGAATGAAACTCAACTGGCTTATTCGCAAGAAAGCACGACGTGACAAATAGATACACGTGGATGTAAGCTTATTAGTGTGAATGTATTGACCGACAATCAAGTTTCAGAGTTCCCAGATGACCCCAGAATCAGACAGCCGTATAATAAGCTCAGATATATGAACTGAGTGTGTACAATCATTTAAGTTGCTTTGGACAAAAGTGTCTGCTAAATGACTAAATGTAAGTGTGTTGACGAGCTGTGTAATGTCTGTGGTTGTGTGTATTCAGATCGAGGAGCTGGGTTCGGAGGGTCGTGTCGAGGAGGCGCAGGGCATGATGAAGCTGGTGGAGCAGCTGAAGGAGGAGCGTGAGGAGCTCAGTTCCACTCATTCAGTGAGTCTCGCGTCTACAGCATTTAATTAAGCATCTTCATGGACAGTCATGCTGAAATGAAGACATTGACCTGTTGCCTTTCAGACGATCGAGAGCTTTGCGGCTCAGGAGAAGCAGATGGAGGTGTGTGAAGTATGTGGGGCTTTCCTTATCGTGGGTGACGCTCAATCCAGAGTGGACGATCATCTAATGGGCAAACAGCACATGGGCTATGCCAAAATCAAATCCACAGTCGAGGAACTGAAGGTGAGCTGACGGTCAGGTCAAACAGGGAAGCAGTCACTAATATCTCATAATCATGTGCTTATGCATGTTTTTTGATGATATTGTCACACGTATCAACGCATGAGGAATGTTTACAGTGTTCGTTCTGTTTGATCCTCCAGGAAAAGCTGCGTCGGCGCTCCGAGGACCCGGAGAAAGAAGATCAAGGCAAGAAGGTAAAGGATGACCGCGAGCGCGAAAGAGAGGAGCGAGAGAAGAGACGCAAAGAGGAGGAAGAAAGAAAGAGCGAGAGAAGGAGAGAGAAGGGAGCGAGAGAAGGAGAGAGAGGGAGCGGGAGAGAGATCGAGACAGAGACCGGGAACGGGAGAGAGATCGGGACCGGCGCAGCAGGAGGAGTCACTCCAACAGCAGACACTCCAGCCGGACGTCAGACCGCCGCAGGAGCCGCTCCAGAGACAGGAGGAGGTCCAGGAGTAAAGAGAGAGAGCGCAAGCGCAGCAGGTACACCACTGTATATACCATACTTAACCCTTGTGTGCTGTTGGGCAAGGTTATGACAGTTAATGAAAACTTAAATAAAATAAAAATGAGTAAAAAATAACAAAAAAATTAGTAAAAAAAAAACAGAACTAATCGAAAATAACTAAAACTTGGCAAAAACGTCCTTCGATTTCATCTTTGTAAATGCATTTAGTACATAAGCCTTTTAAGAGGACATCTAGTTACTCTGCGCGGCCAGTTTTACGCCAGGTGTTTGACCCGTGTGGCACCTCATAGCCAAGATGGTCTTGCAGTCAGTCTTCGCTGTTGCTCCCATGATAAAAACGACTGGACATGACAGCAGCATGGTGACAACATTCAATTTGACCCGAGCAGACCTTTGAACATGCTAATTGAACACATTTGTGCTTACTAATGGGTTTTATTTCTGTATTAGGGGGCCTCGATTGCGAACGAATCATTCTTTTTAACCGGATCTTCTAAGTGAAGCGGTTGAGCTAGTTTACCAAATCGAACTGAATCATTTGAAATGACTCGCGTCTCCAGGAAGCACTCTTGTCCACAAACTAAACTAAAACTAAGCAATTTCAAATTATAAAAAACTAGTAAATCTACCTCTAAAACGAATTAAAATGAACTGAATTTGAAAACAAAAGGTCAAAATTAAGTCCAAAACTGTTATAACCTTGTTGGAGATGTTTTCATCCACTCTGGGCTGATTTTGAGTCTTAATTTGGCCACAATTTTCTCTGTTTCAGCAAATGCAATGATTTTTGGTCACATCTTATTTTAAGACACATTTTAGAAAAATGCTTTGAACATTTTCAAGAACTCAATACACTATGGGCAAGTTTACCACCCTTTCGGTATGTTATGGGCTGTTTTACTCCATTGACTTTCATTATAATGGCATTTTTTGATTGCAAAGCCATGACACCATATCATGTATTCTAGATTGTTGGTGGTTTTTCCTGTTGGGAAGAGGTAAACTTGTCTTTGTTTTTTTTGTTAATCATCACTTACAGTGCAAAGAAAGATTAGTTTCTGACTTTGGAGTTGTGTAGTGTGTGTGAGACTTTTGCGCACTTTCAAATGTCTGAGAAAAAAAGCAGCTCAGCTCTCAGAACATGGTAAACATAGTAAGTTTATTTATGCACACTATAATTAGCTTTTTTACTCTAAAGAGCTCCATATAAAAGCCAGAAACTTTTTTGCACAGGGTTAATGCTACCAACAGATGATCAACAGTAAAAATGACAAATTTGACCTCTTCCCAACTGAGAAAACCGTCAACAATCTGGCTTATGGCTTTGCAATCAAAAAATGTCATTATAATGGAAGTCATTTGGGCAAAAACAGCCACGAACATAATGAAAGTGTAGTCAATTTAAACAATACACAAGGGTTGATGGGATAGTCCACCCCAAAAATCGTTTACTCTCCCTCTTGTGGTTTTTTTAACCCTTTGCGTTTCTTCTGTGGAACACAAAGGAAGATATTTTGAAGGCTGGTTGTTGACAACCGTCATCTTCACTCAGGAGTTGGAAAAAACTACTATGGAAGTCAATGGGTGTCAAAATATCATCTATAAAATATCATCTTTTGTGGTCAACAGAAGTATTCTAATAGGTTTTAAATGAGCGAAGGGTGATTTAGATTCTGGCAGAATACAAACGAGTATGCATATTTGCTGCAATGTTTTAGTGAAGATTATTACTTGAATATTACTTGCTAATGAAAGCTGTGCTGATTGACAATAGTATCGCTTTAAAGATATTGCTGAGGACAATGGTTATTTAAAGATGACATTCAGCTCATTTCAAATTAATGTAGCTATATTAAATGTTTGACTTAAATGACTTATTGCCATCATTATTAATAATCAAATAACTGCAATTAATTTCTTCACCTATCTGCTCACATCGACATCAGCTAATCGGCACATTAAGACTGCATGCAGCACCAAACGCATCTAAATTACGACTGCAACTAAGGATTATTTTGATGGTCTATTAGTTGAGTTTGTATTTAGATGGGGGTCATTTGACAGTTCGGATTAATTTTGTTGCAACAAAAACTAGTGGTCATGACTGCAAATCACAAAACATGACTGTTGAATGAAAAAATACATGTAATGCCGAGTTCAGACTGCATGATTTTAGCCCCGATATTGACTCTCCGATTTGAGAAATCGCAGACAAATGCCTGAAATCACAAGCAAATCAGTGAGTGACCATCACACAGTATGAACTATCAAAGACTCGATCTGAGAGAATCGCCGATGCGTCGCCGATGTCCGTGAGATATTTGGCGTGCTAAATATCTGCAGCTATCAGCGATTCAAATCATGCCGTGTGAAATGAGTTTTGACTGAAATTAACGTCGGCTATCGCCTACAGCCAATTAGAGAGCAGCATTCGCTTGCGTGTGTGTGTACCTGCAGGCCGGCGGGAAGTTAAGGGAGAAGTTAGAAGCGCTCATTTTCGGTTTATTTGGACCCAAGCAATGAAGGATAAACTAGTGGAGTTTTGACAGGAGCACCCGTGTCTGTTTGACGTTTCATACAGAAAGTTAAAAAAAAGAAAGTTGATGAGAAATTGGTAATCCCTTCAAACCCAGGTGAGCAAATATGTTCATTTTCTACCCCATTAAAGGCTTCTTTCTCGTTATGTAGTTAATAACAAAAGATATACTACGTGCTTTTGACTGTGAGATGTAGTTTGGTCGAAGTTGTCGGCGGTTCTTCCTATTGTAAAGTCATGCAATGTGAAGCCTCTGTTGCTGATCCATCTTGCAGTGTAAACAAAGCAGCGATGAAACGCTAGCACAGATAGCCATGCAGTGTGAAAACATCTGACACACGACTACTTTGAAAAGTGCAGTCTGAACCCGGCATAAGGGAATTTTTGAGATCTGTTCGCAAGTGTGACTGAAATGCTTGCACTGTAGAGCCCTGTGTATGCAGATTGAATACAAATACAGTTTGCGGAGTGGGAACACATTAGGGGTGGGCGGTACACCGGTGTCATAGTCATCACCGGTGTGACATTGCGCCACAACATGGATTTTCTAATACCGTCAATACCGTAATAAATCAATTATGCGCCTTGAACGGCTGCATTTACATCAATAATAGCTAATTCTAAATAATAAGGCATTCAATTTTCTTCAAACGTTCAGTTGTGGTCTGAATACATGTCCTTATACTACAGGGCTCGAAATTGCAACCATTTTGGTCGCATGAGCGCCCGAAATTTTATCTATGCGCCCTCATAATATATTTGGGAGCATTTGTGTGTCTGAATATAATGGTTGTAGTGCAATCTGATTTGATTTTCTCTAAAAACTTGCTGAATCGCTCTACCCTGCTGCTGTATTGGTTCATATTTGCTGTCAGTCACTCAACGCTTCCCGCTGTCAGATTACAGGGAGCTTTTGTTACTGCAGGAAATGCAAGCGGCTGAAGAGTGAAAAGTGCACAGGTTTGCAAACCTCACCTAAAGTTATAATAATAATGGCGCAGATGACAGCGATCATGACATGAGGTAAATGTTGATCCGCCAGCTGAGATCAATCGAGTGTTTTCGGAGAAGGTGCATTCACCGCGTGTTCAGCGCAAATGTCCGCTAAATATAAAATCTAACACTGTACACATCATCGCCTAAGAAACTCACCTTTACTAAGTTTACACTGAAACTACGGCTCATAACAAAGAGCGGAATTGCGCTGGTGGTCATCGCGAGAATCCTGCTCTGTCTGCTCATAAATTGGTGCGGCTGACTCACCTGCTTTATTCCACCAACACAGAGAAATGAAGATCAGCTCATAACGAGACTGAGCATTTACAATGACCCAAACCAAAACTTTTAAAGAGTGATAGAAGTGAGACTTTCTTTTGTCCGTTCTTCCTTGAGATGTTTATTATTTTGCTATTGAAAGTAATGCCATGATATTATACCGTCACCGTTCAAAAGATGAAAAATACCGTGATATTCATTTAGGTCAATCGCCCACCCCTAGAACATATAACTGGGGAAATATTGATACACTGATTCTGTATCCTCTATTGCTCCAACAGCGGTGTATCTTGTTACGTTATCAGCCCGACAATTCGTTGACAGAATTTTCTTATCGATTCTATTGATTAGTTGTTGCAGCCTTGTTTGTTGACCATGTCTGTTCGTTTGTGTGGCAAACAGGAGTCGTGATCGTGAAAGAAGGCGCAGTCGGGATCGCTCGGACCGGAAGCGTCGCTCTCGCAGCCGGGACAGGAGGAGATCCCGCAGCTCTGAGCGCAAGAGCCACCGGCACCGTAGCCGCAGCAGAGACCGAGATCGGGACAGAGGAGACAGAGACAAGGACAAATCCTCCAAGGACAAAGGTACATTACTTCCAGAAGACTTTATAGGGCTGCATGATATATTGTTTCAGCATCGATCTCACACTCAAAATACTCGCGTTGCAGGGATCTACAATGTTGTTAGGATTATAGTTGACCAGAGATTACAGTTAACAAAGTGGAGTAATTTCAGATTTTAGCCTTTAGACCTAAAGTTTATTGTTTGCATGTTTTTAACACTGAACTGTCATAAACTTAGTAATAAATAATAAACTCAGGCCATTTGGGCACAATAAAGTAAATGTTTAGCGTGAAGATTAATTGAACATTATATAATTATTTACTCAAAACGATACAGTGTTGTTGTTATTATATCCTCCTGAGACCCCGGCCATTGACTTGTGTTCTGTGTAGTGGACGTTGCGTTTTCATGAATTTTCTTTGAATGTTTTGAGCTACTCTGTCAAGTTCTGTTGTACTGTTCTGAAGACATCCTGGGCTTTCTAGTGATATGTCATAGGATTGGCTGGCATGCTAGGAATCACTTCTTACACTGCATCCAAAATGGCTGACATACAAACAAGCACATTTTATGGGAAGGAGAGAGGCATGTAAAATTGAGCTTTTTAAATGTTTTTTACTAATATTATTACATATATATTTGTTTATTAAAGTGTCAGGAACAATACATTTAGCTTTCAAAGCTGTTAACGTGCTTGGGTTTGAAAATATCCTTTTTTTAAATGTCCACTATAGTGGACACCAGGACCATCTTAATGTAATTAATGACCGCATGTTGTAGGGGGCAGAACTGAAGCAGAGAGGATTCTTTATAAGATAGCTGAGGGAAACTCTGATTTAGAGTCTGACAATCAGAGAATTAGAGACTATTAGAGAATGACAGTCAGTTTTAAATCACTTATGTTAAATGTGTTTTGGATTACCATACCATCGTTTTGTTTTGTGTTTTTTAGTTCGGCTCTTTCAGACTAAACTGTTCAGGAATTTCAATACAAAAGGAAAAAATGGCTTTTGCTTTGCTTTTGTTACGTTATTAATATTGGATTATTATCCCTTTACAGCCATATCCTGTACAGTATTGTTGTCTGAAGGGTGGTCGTTTTGAACTAAAATGGTCCTGTGGTCCAATACAGTGGATATGCTGTTAAAATAAAAATAAAAACAAAATGTAAAAACTCTAAATTGTAGAATTTTTATAACCCAAAGGAAGTAGGAAATCACAGGGAAAAAAAAAAAATTTTCTTCATGTCTCAGGAGGATATAGTGATTATTTAATTTCTGCTTCTGGATACTCTGACTCCTCAGAAAATCATAAATCATAGTTTTATTCGCATATTTTCTTTGTTGCTTTAAACTTTGTCATTATTTAAATGATATTTTATGCAGATCCGCTCCCCTACAGAATGATACTAATCGATCTAAAATTATGAATTTTTTGCAAGCTGTTCAAGTCATCTATTAAAATTGCATTTATATAGTAAAATATATTTTACTGAATGAAAATATTGAAATGTCAGTTTTTTCCCCAATATCATGCAGATAGTTGGTGTTGTTGGTCATTTTAATGTCCTCCAGAATGTTTGGTGTGAATATGTAAAGTTCACATTTTAAAAGAAAGGGCATAAGTTCTGCATTTAACCAAACTGTTCTAGCTTTCACTTAATGTGGATTAATTTAATAAAAAGATTAAAGTTGGAATTAAAATGATCATGGTACATGGTAGTAGTGTCATGTGATTCAAAACAATCTTGCCAGTGAGTAGATCATTTGTTTTTGGTTTTTGTTGTTGATCTCCCTTTTCAAAAAGATGAACAATGTTGACTTTTAGTTAGTTTTCAGATATTCTATGAAGAATTATTTTATTTTATTAATTTGAAGAAGAAAAGTAATGGCTGTAGCCAGTTAGACTCCAAATGTTTACATCAAGAAGTTGTATTGCTAACTCTGCCTTTACTATTTCTGTTTGTTTTTCTATGCTTAAAAGATTGAAACAAATGGAAAACTTAGAAAGTTGCCTATATAAAAGGATTCTGCTCATTTATATTAGCATATTTGTTTCTGCACTATACACTAATATGTTGACATTTTAGCCAGTTTGATTCCAAATAATTAATTAAGTAAAAATGTTAAATTTAGTTTAGTTTATTTTATTAATGTTTTATTGAACCGGTTGTAAATGTCTTCTAAGGAAACATTTTCAGGGCTTTGAATTGAGACTGTTCGCATATACGCCTGAAATTTAATCTATGCACCCTTAAAATATATTTGGGAGCAAGGGCATAATATTGTTTGCTTCAATGCAAAACGTTCACCACATGCACAGATTTGGGGGACGTTCATGCTGAAGGCATCTTTATACCTAGAAAACACTAAATGCAGGGCTCAGGAATGGTTTAAAACCATTGTCATGCCAACTTGCTAATTCAGGGTGTCCGTGGGCTCTTAAAGTCTTCATGTCTTAAGTTTCAAAAACAAAATTTTAGGCCTTAGTCTTAAATTCACTGAAATATTGTGTTTTAGCTCCTAAATCATTTTAAATAGGTCTTAATTTTCCTATGTTCAAGTAAAGCTACACAACCTGGCCAACACCCATTCACCTGTAATCCATTTCAACTTTTTTTAATTTAATACAATTCACAACAGCTGAAATTCTCTAATCAGGGAAAGAAAACTAAAGCAACACATCATAGGTCTCAAACTCAACTCCCGGAGGGCCGCAGCTCTGCAGAGTTTTGCTCCAACCCTAATCAAACACAGCTGATCAAACTAATCAAGGTTTTTGAGACTCTTGAACTACTTGATTAGTTGGATCAGCTGTGTTTGATTGGGGTTGTAGCAAAACTCTGCAGAGCTGCGGCCCTCCAGGAATTGAGTTAGAGACCCATGCTTTACATGATCTTCTATTAATACAAAAACAATTTACAGAATTAACCGGCCCATTAGAAAAAATCTTGAGTGTTTAGCACTGTATAAGTCTAAAATTTGATTCTCATTGGTCTTGAAAGGGTCTTAAAGTCTTCAATTTGATTTGAAGAAACCTACGGAAACCTGTACGGTAAACAAGTCCACAATTTCTGCCACATTTCAGGCGCTTCTCTTCATTTTAGGTGGGTGCTCCTACGTTTTGGCTCTTGCACCAGTGCTACCAAGCAGAAAAGTTCATTTCAAGCCCTGCTTCAAATTAAAACGTAATTTAGCTGAGTTTAGACCTAACGCCTGTGTATGTTTACCAATTTTGTGTCTCAGAGCACAAGGACTCTTCGGATGAGAAAAGGAGCAGCAGAAAGGGCTCTGTAGAGAGGTGTAATGAGCTCTCCAAGCCCGAGCCCATGGAGGCCGAGCCTCCCAAAGCAGAAGTGAACGGCACGGTTCAAGAGCTACATTCTGAAGGTGACACACAGTCCAATTAAAACTGATCTGATAGGACCTCAGATCAGCCCCAGGTAAGTGCACCGTCCTCCCCGGCCCGGGTCTCTCCCCCCTCTCCCCTTCCCCCCTTTTTCTTTCAGTTCTGTCTGTGATTTTTCTTCCTGTTTTTTAATAGTGCATCGTAAGTATGCACTGAAGATGGGACTAGGCTGATGAAACGGAAGAAAGTAGAATGAAACAAACCCAGAGGGAAAGGCCAGTGTAGTCCTGAAAAACATGCTTGGAGGTACCTCGTTTTGTATCGGTCATACATCTGTCTCTTTAGACAAGTTCTCTTCCAAATTTACGTGTTTTGTTACTTTATTTATTTATTTTTTTTCCCCTAACTCTCTTCTCTACCTCAACCTGTTGACTTTATGCTCGCAGTAAGATTGAAACTAGTCTATTGCACATCTAAAATGACCGTGTGCTCATATGTGTGTACATGCATAAGCGCACGGCATTTTACCATCTGATGTCTGTTCATTGATGCGTTCATTGAACTGCAGTGAATATTGCTTGATTTTTCTTCTTTTTTTATATTGGAGTTACATGGATATGTTGCACTTTTTAATACCGTCTGTTCTTAACGTTGAGATCCGCTAGCTTTTGGGATGATGGAAAAGTGTAGGGTTAATGAATTATTGCAGCTGACTTCCACACCTCACACAGCGTTGGTGTTGTGAGCGACCCCCCTCACATGAAAAGTCCATTTAGAAATCAAGGATACTGTCAATCTGTGCAGGTATTCACTCAGGTATTCCTTTCACTACCCACATCCATTTGAATGCTGTTGCCTTGTGAACGTGTCTCAGAGCTTGATGTTTGTTTTACCCTATCTCTTTTTTCCCAGTTTGAAAATGTCCTCAGTTTTGCTTCTCTTGGTTTCAAGTGCTACACCTAAAACTGGTGGACGTAACATGTCAGGTTCACAGATGAGCTCAGTTGATATCCCACAGTAATCTTTAATAAACAAACTAAAAGATCAGCTCAGATCCAGCTCAACAGTTCTTTCTCCTTGTTTGTGTTGCTTATTTTCATTTTGCCTTTTCAGTAAACAGCAGTAGGTTTGAATATGGGCTGGGTGATATAGCTAAACGTCTTTAGTGATCGCGTTCGAACTATAAAATATTGTTTAGAGGTTTGTCTTTACTGAAATGTACCGCTCAGTGGAAACGATTATTATTTTTGTGGTTAAATCCACCGTCAGAAGTTGTGAATGGTACCAAAATATCGTATCGTACCACTTTTTTGGGACCCTTTTATTAAAATAACTAGCTACACTGTACTAAACAAACATCTTTAGTGATCGTGTTTGAAGTTTTAAATGGCTTCAGTTGGTTTCTTTAATAATGGGTCGTTTCCACTGAGCGGTACATTTCAGTAGTGTAAGTAATTATTTTTGCTGCTAAATCTATTGTTAGATATTGTGAATGGTACCAAAATATCGTATCGTACCACTTTTTTGGGACCCTTCATTAAAATAACTAGCACCACTGTACTAAAACATCTGTAGTGATCGTGTTTGCAGTTTTAAATGGTTTCAGTTGGAGGTTTCCTTAATAATGGGTCGTTTCCACTGAGCGGTACATTTCAGTAGTGTAAGCAATTATTTTTGTTGCTGAATTTACTGTCAGATATTGTGAATGGTACCAAAATATCGTATCATACCACTTTTTTGGGCCCTTTTCATAAAAATAATTAGCACAGCAGTACTAAACAAACTTGTTTAGTGATCGTGTTCGAAGTTTTCAAATGTCATACCAAAATATCGTACTGTACCACTTTCTTAGGATGCTTTCAAAAACATGACTAGCACAAAAGTACTAAGCAAACGTCTTTTAGTGTTCGTGATTGGAGTATAAAATATAGATTAAATTGGAGTTTTGTCTTTAAGAATGGGTCGTTTCCACTGAGCAGTACATTTCAGTAGAGTACACAATTATTTTTGTTGTTTACACTGCCAGAAGTTGAGAATGGTACCAAAATACCGTACGGTATCACTTTCTTGGGACTCTTTCATAAAGATAACTAACACAACAGTACTAGTTATCTTTATGAAAGCGTCTCTCTATGGTATTTTGGTACTATTCACAACTTCTTTAACGTTCTCACAACGTCTTTAATAATGGTTCGTTTCAACTGAGCGGTACATTTTAGTGGAGTAGGCAATTATTTTCGTGGTTTTCACTGTCAGAAGTTGTGAATGGTACCAAAATACTGTACCTTACCACCTTTTTGGGATGCTTTTATAACAATAACTAGCACAACAGTACTAAAAGTCTTTACTGATCGTGTTCGAAGTATAAAATGGCTTAAAATATAGTTTCAGTTGGAGGTTTGTCTTTTAATAATTAGTTCCTCTGAGGGGTACATTCAGTAGAGTACGCAATTATTTTGGTTGTTTCCACTGTCAAAAGTTGTCAATGGTATCAATATTGTACCATACCACTGTTTTGGGACCCTTTTATAAGGATAGCTAGCCCAACAGTATGGTACCTAAAGGGTGGAGCTATATTCAGTGTTATAAGATGATTCGTTTACATGGAATCGTTAATTGTAAGTGGCAAAACAACACAAGAATTGACATATTTAAATGCATCTGAAACACAACACCCTAATAAGACAATGACGCTATGCAGCAGTGAACCATGGTCGACCCAAACTCAATCAAAAGTCGTTCTGTTGTATGTCCTCCATTGTTGTTTAAGCGTAATTGAAGACGCATCTAAGAATGCATGAAATCGCACTTGTTCATTTGAAATAACTAACTTGAATGTGCATAATATACAATATTTGTCAATCATACTGAAGTTGCCAATTGACACGATTTGTAGTCATAAATAAGCCAGTATGTAGCCCCTCCAAAGAAACGCTGACCTATAAAGATTGACAATTGGCTGTTTTGACTTGGAGGGTGGGAAGTCATTCGTTTGGCAGCCATTCTGAGCGTTGCACTTTTCCACATTCATAGTTATGCAATTGAACTCTCACTTTATATCTCATATCTTACATTGTATATTGACTATACTGAATCGTACCACTCAGTGGAAATCAGCCATAAGAGGAACCAAATTCTACAAAGTTGCCTTTGTAACCTATTCAAAAGAGCTACGTCATTTAGTTGCGAGTATTAATTTTAGTTCAAAATATAAACTTTTGATTGTCATGGATTGAAGGGAACTAAGAACCTAATATTAAGGCCCTTTCACACATGGCGTGATATGATAAAAGCAATGCAAATCACTGACAAACTGCTTTCATACTGAAAACAGAACAATGAATTGCCTAAAGCAGATTCGTACCTGTACAAAAAGTGGTGCCGACCACAACCCTGCATTATTTCCGTTCATTGTAATACTCATCAGCATTATCACATTGTACGCTTGTGCCGTTTAATTGTACTTTTTTAGGTGCGAGTTTTGTCATTCTGAACACAAGTGTAAACTAAGTCCCCATTCACAAAATGTTTAGCTCTTCAGGAGATCTGCAGGATCTTGAATTCTTAAGATGTCTTAAATCTCAAAATCAAAATTTTAGGCCTTTAAAAAGTCTTACATTTACTGAAATATTGTGCTGTAGGTCTTAAAGCCTTTTTAAACAGGTCTTAATTTTCCTTCGTTCATGTATTGCTACCCAATCTGGCCAAAACACAATCACCAACAGTCCATCTCAATAAAACGTTAAACTTTGTATTAAAAAAGCTAATTTTGAACTTTATGTACCATAATGGTTTAATTATTTTCCTTACTATAACATTTGTTTAAAAGTGCTCCATGTGTTTACAGCTGAGAACACCCACCTGGACAGATTGTTGTGCATGCATTGTTTATTATAGTTTTTAAAACTTTTAAAACATTTGTTCATTTTTTATTTTTTTTTTAAAGAGTTTGTTGAAAAAAGTGTATGGATTCATATAAAGCTTGCTTGTTTTTACACGAATATCTAAAATATATATTTTTATTATTCATTTATTTTTGTATTATTAAATGTGTAAAATTATAATAATTTTTAATAGGGCAAATAAAATATTTTCCATTTGGGCCATTTGAAAAATTCCTTGGCATTTAGCCCTTTATGAGTCTAAAATTGTATTCATAATGGTCTTAAAATGTCTTAGTCCTCTCACATCAGTTCATGGTGAACAGGTTTCAACGATTTTACCTGATCTTGGATCAGTTTTAGGAGTTTGTAGATGTTCTAGTGAGGCATTTGTAAAATGAAAAGAAATATTATTAGTTAATAGCCTGTTTTAAATGTTTAGCCCAGCATGGAACCAATTATTTAAAGACCTTGGAAAAGTATAAAAGAGCACATTATGCAGCCACTTAATATTTCATTATATTAGACGATAAATTAAGTGCATTTATAGCTTATGCAGTCAATTTGTAGTTCGCAATATGTTTGAAAACATGTTTTGCCAGAGTTTTGTTGCATTTACAAGGTTTTGACCAGCAGATGGTGGTATTTTCGAAAGCTTCGAAATGGGGAATCATTTTGTAAGCAAATGATTCAATTGTTTTGATGTTTCAAAAGCATTGCCTCTCCCATCACTACTCCAAAAGTAAAGTACAACGAAGATCACTTGAAACCCCTAGTTAGATATCATAATGCGTGTCATTCTTCTAACATCACTGTTCTTTCAAACATTCACAAGCTCCACCAAAGTCACCTGAATGGTGAGCACTCGGTTGTGTCAAAAATCACTGAATGTTCTGTTTTTCCAAATATCATGTTTGTCATCTAGGATGAACAGAAGGAGAAGACTTTTTTAAATTAAATAATTGCAAAGAGACCAGGAGTTTTCTGTCGACCCTCAGAGAGTATCATCTCCAGGATTCAGTTCTGGTCTGTGAAGAGTACCAATGTCTTTTCCTGCTGAGTTAAGTGATGGAGCTGCTGTGAGCTCTGGGTGAGTATCATCATCCTGCATGTGAATAACAACCCAAAATCAGAAAAAGTTGGGACAGTTTGGAAAATGCTAATTAAAAAAAGTGATTTCTAAATTTACTTTGACTTGTGTTTCATTGCAGACGATACAACAAACATTATTTTAAGTGTTCCTCGTGGTTTTTTTTATTTATTTTTCAAAACAATCACATATTGCTAATTTGGTGCTTGCAACGCATTTCAGAAAAAGTTGTGACAGCAGCAGTTTAGGGATAGTAATCAGGTAAATTGGTTAAATAATGATGTGATTTGATACAGGTGATGTCGACAGGTGATTGTAATTATGATTTTGGTCAAAATCAGCATCCAAGAAAGGTCTAGTCCTTTATGAGCAAAGTTGGGCTGATGATCACCAGTTTGCCAACAAACACGTGAGGAAATGATTTAAGTGTTTAAAACCAATGTTTCTCAAAGAAAGATAGGAAGAAATGTTCATATTTCACCTTCAACAGTGCAGAACATCATTAAAAGATTCAAGGAATCTGGAGGAATTTCAGTGCATAAAGGACATGGGCGCAAGCCTAAACTGAACTACCCTGATCTCCGATCCCTCAGGCAGCACTGCATCAAGAATCATCAATCATCTATGAGCAACATCACCACATGGGCTCAGGACTACTTTGGGAAACCTTTGTCAAGTACCGCAATACATGGTTACATCAACAAATGCCAGTGTAAACTGTGCAGTGCCAAAAGGAAGCCATATGTTAACAGTGTCCAGAAGCACTGTCGACTTCTCTTGACTCTGGGATGGACCATCACACAGTGGAAATGTCTACTGTGATCAGATGAATCAGTATTACAGGTATTTTTGGGGGAGAAATGGACACTGTGTGCTCCAGACCAAAGAAGTAAATGATGATTACCAGCAACAAGTCCAAAAGCCAGGGTCTGTCATGGTATTGGGTTGTGTCAGTGCCCTTGGCAAAGGTAACCTGCACTTCTGTGATACACCATTAATGCTAAAAAGTACATGGAGATTTTGGAGCACAATATGCTGTCTTCTTTTCCAAGGACAACCCATGCATATTTTAACAAGTCAATGCTAAAACACATTCTGCACACATTACAAAGTACTGACGGCGGAGGAAGAGGATACAGGTACTTGACTGGCCTGCTTGCAGTCCCGACCTGTCTCCAATAGAGAACCTGTGGTGCATTTTGAAGTGCAAAATGCAACAATGAAGACCAAGTACTGCTGACCAGCTTAAGACTTGTTTGCAGGAAGAATGGGACAAAATACACCTGAAACACTTCATCACTTGGTGTTTTCAGTCCCTAAACGTCTTTTAAGTGTTGTGAAAAGGAATGGCAACTTTACAAAGTGGTAAATGCTTTACTGTGCCAACCTTTTTAAAGTGTGTTACAAGAACCAACAATGAAATGAGAGTTTATTTTAAATAAAAGCAATAGAAATCCTGTGGTACACATTAAATAATGTTTGTTGTATTGTCTGCAATGAAATACCAGTCAAAGTAAATTTAGAATTCACTACTTTCTTTTTTTGTTACCGGATTTTTCCATACTGTCCCAACTTTTTCTGATGTGGGATTGTAGTTTAACATATAAATTCACTAACTTTAAGTTTCTCTTTAAAGTATCTTTAAATATTTTTACAATATGTCTGCCTTGTTGTCTGATGATCCAGTCAGTGGACCAAAATGCATCATAATACCAGGTGTAAACTGGGCCTGATATTAACTAGATATAAAAAAAATGCAAGGTCTGTGCAATATCATTACTAAAATAGTAAAACAAACATGTGTCTTTGTGTTTTCTAGTGTGGAAAATGGAGGACCACAGAGATGTAAGTCTACAAAAACAGATGCTTGTAGTTCAGTTTTTATAAATGCTGTAATGTGTGTGTTCTTGTGTTCAGACGCCTGTGAACTCACACTGGATCCAAACACAGTAAATAACGCCCTCGTTTTGTCTGAGGGGAACAGAAAGGTGACTGGTGTGGGAGAGAGTCAGTCTTATCCTGATCATCCAGACAGATTTGATAACTGGAATGATCAGGTTCTGTGTAAAGAGAGTCTGACTGGCCAGTGTTACTGGGAGGCTCAATGGAGCGGACATGTTTATAAGCAGTGTCCTATAAAAGCATCAAGAGGAAAGGAGGAGTTCACCCCTGTTGGTTTGGGCAGAATAAGAAGTCCTGGAGTCTTGAGTGCAGTGATCACTCATTCACTGTCTGGCACGATAATAATCCTATATCCATCTCTGTTCCTTCAGACTCCAGCAAGACAGTAGGAGTGTTTGTGGATGAGTCCATCGGCTCTCTGTCCTTTTACAGTGTCTCAGCCACACATGAACTCACACACTTACACACATTCAACACCATATTCACTGACACACTTTATGCTGGATTTACAGCACATGCAGGCTCTTCAGTGACTCTGTGTCACGTTTAATAAGACACACACACAAACACACACCAAGTTCACTCACCAGTTAGCAGCAGATTGTAGACTAAATGGCAGTTTTTCAGGCTCACTAAAATTGGTGTGTGTTGCCCGTTATCTTAACAATTCATATGTCACTGATTGGGAAGTGTATTGAGTTAAGCTAACTTTAGCAATGGGATGAGCTCTTACATTTAAATATCATTGAATATATACTACTGCATTGGGGCACATAACAAATGTCCAATCATCGATTAAAAAAATAAATATTTAATATAGTAATAAGGTAACACTTTACAATAAGTTTGTGTTAGTTAATGCATTTAGTAACTTGAACAAACATCGAACAACACTTTTATTACAGTATTTGTTCACATTAAAGGGCACCTATGGTGAAAAATCTAGTTTTCAAGCTGTTGGACAGACATGTTTTAGATATAGAGTGTATAGACTGTCATATATATATATATATATATATATATATATATATATATATATATATGAAAACACACCCAGTCCTTTTTTTTTTTGTTCAATTTAACAACATAAAAATGTTGGACCAGTGGTAGCAATTTTGAGACTGACCGCAACTTGACATAGGAGAGCGGTCCCCCACCCACCAATATTGATTGACAGGCGCGCATAACCAAATCGTGCGTTTCAGCGTGTGAGTCAAAGAGGTGTCCGCAGAGAAACACCCTTGCTCTATTTTTGGATGCAAGGCTCATTGGGCTCAACATAAGAGCCTTCATCGTCTTCCTGCGAATGAGCAACAGATATTTTACTTTTAGCAGCCATTTGCGCTGAACACGCAGTGAATGCAACATGTCGAGATCCGGGCCATTACGTAACAGCCGATCCACCAAGTCTTTCAGCACTCTCTCTGAAAACACTCGATTGATCTCGGCTGGCGGATCAACATTCACCACATGATCGCTCTCGTGGGCGCCATTGTTTGTAACTTTAGGTGGTTTGCAAACGTGTTACTATAAATTTGTCTGTTTTCATACACAAAAGCAGGGGGAGCTCTTGGCTCCGCCTCCTTGTTAAGTTGGCCGGCAAGTCGAAACAAATTTTCATGTAAAGCAAGGACGTATGTACACCCCCCCAAAATGACACTTTTAACATATTATAATAAAAAATCTGAACTGTGTTTTGAACTGAACCTAAACCGGCACACTCAGAAGAACCATAATATATAATATTAAATCATAAAAAAGGGGTAAAATAGGTGCCTTTTATTGTTAGTTAATGAAAGTTTTTTATGTTAACTGGCGGTGCATTAACTGTTAACAAGCATGAATGAATGGATTTTAATAACGCATCAGTAAATGCTGAAATATGATTAAATGCTGTACAAGTGTTCTCATTTAGTTCATGTTATTAAATACATTAAATAAAAAACCTTATTGTAAAGTGTTTCCAGTAATACTGTAGACAAACTGCACTGAAGGTGACAATGAATGCCAATTTTACCTATTCTTTAGGATCTTAATGGAAAGTTTATAACTGACTTCAGTTAAATAAACACCTGGTAGTGTAAATAAACACCTCTTTTTACCGTCAACAACACCTCAGTCTAGAATGAGACGTTTTGCTTCATATCATTTTAAATTAGGGGTGTCAAACTCAGTTCCTGGAGGGCTGCAGCTCTACACGGTTTATAGGCCCCGTTTAGATTAGCACATTTTAGTTTTAAAACAGCGTTTTAGAATGAAAACGATCCGCGTTCACACACTGGCGTTTCACCCAGCGTTTCTGAACCACACCAGTGAAAATGCACATCACGTGACCATACACACGCACACTCTGGCATGTGCTGCAGCATATCTACCCATATGAGAGCTGTGCTCGTCGGACTGTTTATCAAGGATTTACCGCTGGATCTAATCTCACTATATTTGTTATACGTGATATTTAATTTATCTTGTTATCTATATTTAACGACCTATTCCCCGACTTTGGAATTTAGATAAGTTAACAATTAATGTAACCACGTGCCTTCTGTATATTGACTGATTGCTTGCCTTTATTTCCTATAAACTTATTGTACGTTATACTTTTATAATGGCCATTATTGATTATTAAAACTGATATTTAGCCAAAGAGAGGGTAGGTTTCATATTTTCAATGAGAATGAAAGGAGGCAGTTATGTTATAAGCTCCATTTCGTTATTAATAGGCATACAGTAAAGTTGACGCTCATATAAATATGTAGCTACACGACTCCTCAACATTTCTGCTGTCTGTTAAGTTGTTTATATCAAAATGAAAATAGCAGTTCCTTAAATTATGCTTTCATTTTATTGTCAAATGAAACAACGTAGCCAGGATGAGAAATAATGAGGTTACAAGCACACTGTTCCCTTTGAAGATATACCCGACATGTTCTCGAGAGTGTGTTTTCCATATCAAACTTGCGAAGTCTGAACTTACAAGGAGAGGAGAGGTTGCAGGATTGAACTGTGTGTAGGCTACTTAATATTGAGGAAAAAGCCCCAATCATGTCGTGCAGTCAATGTCTGCAGCCCCGCCTTCGTTTTCAGATGTCTCCCCCATCCACACTGAGACGAAGCAGCAGTGTTTTAGAATGAAAACAGCCTCTCTAGTGTTAAAACGCTTCATTTTCGGTGCTCGAAAACTCCAGTGTAATATGGACAGATGGTGTAACCGTAGCAAAACTTAAGCGTTTTAAAACGTATTAGTGTAAACGAGGTCTTAGTTCCAACCCTGCTCCAACACCCTTAAGCTGCAGTCACACAAGAGTGAGAGCATGCAAAATTCTGTTGTACAGCGCTGCAAAAAGGTGCGGGATCAAACAAGATGATTAGACATTTAAAAAGCAAGCGATTGGTCCATATTTTACATTTCTGTCCAGAGAGGTCATGTTTTGATCCTCGATTGGATGCGATTTCACATGTCAGAGTTCACCAAGTTTGAACTTTCCAACGCAGCGAACTGCGAAACTTGGCGCACGACCTTGCGTTTCCGGTCTGACACATTCGCGTGCATATGAATGGAAGTCTATGGGGAGAAAAATGCAGTCTGACTGCAGCTTTAAGCTACGGTCACACTGGGCTTTGTGTGTGCGAAATTCTGTCGTATGGCGCTGCGAAAAGGGGCGGGATTAAACAAGATGTTTAGGCATTAAAAAGCCAGCGATTTGCTCCATATTTTAAATTTCTGTCTAGAGAGGTGCTGTTTTGATCCTCGAATGGTCTCACGCAGTCATATCATGCGATTTTGCAGGTCAGAGTTCACCAAGCTTGAACTTTGCACCGCAGCGACATGCGAAACTTCACGCATAACCTTACGTTTCCGGTCTGATGCATTTGCGTGCGTATGAATGGAAGTCTATGGGAGGAAAAGTCCTGTGTGACCGCAGCTTAACTTGTAAGTTTCAAACAAGCCTGAAGGACTCAATTAGTTTGATCAGGTGTGTTAATTAGTGTTGGAACTAAACTGTGCATACCCACGCCCTCCAGGAACTAATTGAAATGCTCAACCTTTTTATCTGCTACGCAATATGGTTTTAGGAAAAATCCACATAATCTCATGGCAATTTTTTTGATTCAGTGGCTAATTCGTACGATCTCATTCATACAATTTTAGTACGATTTGCTCATGCCCCATTCACTTTTATTTAGGCATGGGGTTGAGTGCCTCACCTTTTACAAGTTGTACATTTCTTACGACTTATTCAAGCTGACAAAACCTAAAATAGTACAATTTCTTCGTGAGATCACGCTTGAAAAATAGATCAACATCTCTCGCACTGACATTAATTATTGAGGAAATTACTAATGAGAAAACTTTTTTTTTTTAGATTTAAAAAGCACTTGGTGCCAGAAATCATGACATTGGTAAATAAATGAGAACGGTATGGCATTAGAGCAGGGGTCACCAATCTCGGTCCTGGAGGGCCGGTGTCCCTGCAGGATTTAGCTCCAACTTTCCTCAACACACCTGCCTGATTGTTTCAAGTATACTTAGTAAGACCTTGATTAGCTTGTTCAGGTGTGTTTAATTAGGGTTGGAGCTAAAATCTGCAGGACACCGGCCCTCCAGGAACAAGTTTGGTGACCCCTGCATTAGAGGAATAACATTGGATTGGATTATAAAATAATCAACTTAATAAATAATCAATTTATTATAAATTGGTGACCACAAATCATCATATGTAAAAGCAAAGTGTGGTGTACCACAAGGATCAGTTTTAGGTCCAGAATAGTTTCAGTTTACATTACTGATGTGTGTAAAATATAAATATCAGAGTTGTTCAAATTAATTATTATTTAATTTGTTTATTATATTTAATATTTACTGACAATTCTATTTTTCACCACAGCCTATGGAGGTGATTACAACAGTATTTAAGATAGTAAAAAATTTTTGATGTAAACAAATTGTCATTAAATGTATGTTAAAAAAATTTTGTTATTTGGGAAATTAAATAATTATAAATTAAAAACTGACAAAGTTATAGAAAGATTATGTAAATAAGTTTCTTGATATTGTATTGGATCATAAAGTTAGCTGAAAACCGCATTTTAAAAATGTTATAATAAACATTGCTACAAACTAGCAATACTGTACAGAAAGACATATTTTAGCATTAGCTCCCTGTTCGCTCCCCTTCAGTCAGTCATATCTACGATGTTTCGTCCTGCTTTCACTGATTTTAGCATTTTTCCTTAAAGTCGTACGCTCAAGTTCACAGTTGGATATATATATATATATCTCAAAATCAGAACTACTGAGAAAAGTTAGATAAATGTACACAGAGCGACTTCCAACCACGTCTACTCCATACGAGGCATACCGGAAGTTCCCCCAGAAAGACATATTTTGTGCAATAAATCAATTTCTGTATTTTATAATACATCTATGTTTCAGTTTATGAGTTATTGTGTAAAGATTTGGGGAATTACAAATAAATCTAATTAAGATTCTGATGTAAAATACAGAAGAAAGTAATAAGATTGATTGAAAATGTAGAATATTTTTAACAAAAATTATTTATGTTTTAAAACTGAATATACTTCAATTTAAAACAAGTGATGTTTAAAACTAGAAGAGATGGAAGAGTGGTGATTTGTAAAATTGCGACAAAGTATTAAATGTATTGTGAATGTTGAGTAAGTAACCGTTTACAGTAAAATGTGGGTTTGTGTTAATATAAGCAAATGTACAAATGGTAAATTGAATGTATAACGTGAAGGAAAAAGGATGAAATAATGTGAGGTGATATTATTTTTGAGTTTACATGGATCAATATGTTTTGATGATTATGATTAAATGTATTTGTGCTTGAATAACTGAAGGTGAAGGATTATTCTGTCCAAAATAATTAAATACATAAAATTCATTATGGCTCTAATATGCCATTATTATTTTTGTTAGAAGACTCTTAATCGGAAATATGTCAAAAACTTGGATCCAAGTGAATTTCATTAGAACCAAGTGAAATAACATGGTTTCAGATCTGGCTGTTTCTATTTAAGGCACAGGTGTCACTCAGTTCCTGGAGAGATGCAGCTCTGCACAGTTTAGTTCCAACCCGAATTAAACACACCTGATTAAACTAATTGAGTCCTGTTTGAAACCTACAGGGAAAGCTGCGGTCACACTTGACTTTCTTCCCATAGACTTTCATTCATATGCAGGTGAATGCGTCAGACTGGAAACGAAAGCTCGTGCGTCAAGTTTCGCAGGTCGCTGCATTGCAAAGTTCAAGCTTGGTGAACTCTGAAATCGCATCACTTGACTGCGTGAGACCAATTGAGGATCAAAACACGAACTCTCTGGACAGAAATTTAAAACATGGAGCAATCGCTCGCTTTTTTTTAATGTCTAATCATCTTGTTTGATCCCGCCCCTTTTCACAGCGCCGTACGACAGAATTTCACATGAACGAACTCTAGTGTGACCGCAGCTTAAGTGTGTTGGAGTTGAGTTGGAGCTGAACTACAGGGCTGCGGGTCTCCAGGAACGGAGTTTGACACAACTGATTTATGGATTCCTTGTAATGTAGTTGCAAATTTAAGTAAACCTATGTTGCACAAGTATTTTTGGCAACAACCATACATAGATTGTATGAATTAAAATTAATTTAGATTTTTCACTTGTGGCAAAAACCATTCAAATATTAGGTCAAGATCTTGTGAATATATCAGAACTCCATTTTTGATTAGTAATATGCATTGCTAAATACTTTATTTAGACAACTTTAAAGGTGATTGTCTCAATATTTAGATTTCTTTTTTGAACCCTCAGATTGTAGGTGATCTATAAATCTCAATTGCCAAAAATGTACACGTATGACTGGTTTTGTGGTCCAGGGTCACAATTTAATGACAGTGAGTGAGTTGGGAGCACGTCATGATTTTGCCAAGTACAATGTGATCCTGGATTAACATCTATGTTGATCCTGGAACATCATTTTTGTTTGAAAATATAATCCATACCTATTCTCCACCCCTAAACCCAACCATAATTATTCCCAAAATCTGAGGGGAATAATAGTTGGATGACAATCATGTAGAAGTGCATAAACCTAACCGTAAGCCTACTTAACATAAATGGTAAACGTATCCCTTAATTCTGATTGGCTGGTTGGAATGTTGTTCCAGGATCAACATAGATGTTAATCCAGGAACATGTCCTACTTGGTGAAATCAGGTAGGGCAGTTGAAGTTGGGAGGGGTCAGATTATTGGCAGTGTCCGATGCAATCTCACAGCAATTCAGTTGATTTAGTGGCTAATTCTTATGAATTTGTACGATCTCATTCATATAGTTTAGTACTACTTGCTCGTCCCCCAATGATGGGTTTAGGGGTGGGGTTTGATGCATAATCATACACACACTAAACATAAAACACCAATGTTTTCTCACAAGATCAGGCTAGCACTGTCATTACAGCACAGTAGCAATCGCAAGCAGCAAGAACAACAATGGTAGGATACAGGGGCGGACTAGGACAAAAAAAAAATGGACAAAAAAAAGCCCTGGCACTGTAGCCACACCAGCCCACATTACCACACCGACACAGCCCCACCCACAAACACAGACATTCACCACTTATATAAGGGTATAGATCAGGGATGGTCAAACTCCCTGCATAGTTTTGCTCCAACCCTAATCAAACACACCTGCTTGTAGCTTTCTAGTGATCTTGAAGACACTAATTAGGGTGTTCAGGTGTGTTTGATTAGTGTTGGAGCAAAACTCTGCAGGGACACCGGCCCTCGAGGATCGAGTTTGCCCATGCCTGGTATAGATGGTGAAATAATGTAAGCAGTACCATATGTAATATATATAAACATTTAATGTATGTGACTGGAGCAATAACAACCCATTTATAACAAATTTATACATTCATTAATTTTCTTTTTAGCTTAGTCCCCTTTATTAATCTGGGGTCGCCACAACGGAATGAACCGACAACGTATCCAGCATATGTTTTACGCAGCAGATACCCTTCCGGCTGCAACCCATCACTGGGAAACACCCATACACAAAATATTTCAGTTAATTTTATGCATTTGGCCTTGTCTGATTTTTTGTTTTGCTTTCTTTGAGCTTTTCGGCACCACCTCTCCTTTTTCATGGCCTATCTCTGACAATTAGCTTGTGTTGCATTACTGTTTGTTTGACATTCTTGCCAGATTCTGATTATGTTTATGTAACCTCTGATTGGGTTGGCCCATCTCGAAACCAGCCAGCCATTGCCGATTGGGCCAAATGCTTAACATTATTATTACTAATATTGTCATCATCATCATAATATTCACATCTTGCAAGAGGTAAAAGCTGCCTGTATGTAAAAACAATACATATAAATATAAAATAAACATAAAAATAAATTTAAAAAGAACTGACTGGCCCACATTTAAAAAATGGTCCGGCCCTTCTGGCATTTGTCAGAATTGCCAGATGGCCAATCCGCCCCTGGTAGGATACTACATAGACATGTTCTGTTGGTGCATTATTTGAGTGGGCTTTTCTTTTCCAGTCAGCATGTGTAGTTGTGTTAGAAGTTGTTTTATAAAATAAGCAATATCTGTCTCGATTATTTTGACTGAAACAGGTTGAAATTTTAACCGCAGATTCAATTTGAGAATTATTAAGTCGACTGTCGGATTTTTAGCCATTTATTTTGTTTTGTCCACTAACGTGATATCTATTATATCCAGTAGTATAATAATTGCATTAATTTTCACAGTAAAAAATGCATGTTTATAAGATACAGTTGCAGTCAGAATTATTAGCCCCCCTGTTTATTATTTCCCCCAATTTCTGTTTAACAGAGAGATTTTTTTTCAGCTCATTTCTAATCATAATAGTTTTAATAACTCATCTCTAATAACTGATTTATTTTGTCTTTGCCATGATGACAGTAAATAATATTTAACTAGATATTTATCAAGACACTTCTATACAGCTTAAAGTGACATTTAAAGGCTTAACTAGGTTAATTAGGTTAACTAGGCAGGTTAGGGTAATTAGGTAAGTTATTATATAATGATGGTTTGTTCTGTAGACAGTCGAAAAACAAATAGCTTAAAGGGGCTAATAATACTGTTCTTAAAATGGTGTTTAAAAAATTTAAAACTTCTTTTATTCTAGCCGAAATAAAACAAATAAGACTTTCTCCAGAGGAAAAAATATTATCAGACATACTGTGAAAATTTCCTTGCTCTGTTAAACATCATTTGGGAAATATTTAAAAAAGAAAAACAAATTCAAAGGGGGGCTAATAATTCTGACTATAACTGTAGTTATAGTTATTTGTCAGTTCCTGCTTAGAAAGTTGACTTTGCTGCTATAATTACCTTGAACATTTACATATGCAGCAACACTTTGCAAGCTTCAGTGCTTTGAAAGTATTAATAGCCTTGTTAATTCAAAGAAGAACAGAATCATTATCACTGAACAACCATGACTCTCATCGTCATTTTCATATCAATGCTTGCAGTATTCCATCAAGGTTTGTACAAATATACTAGATATTAATTGGAGTAACTTGTGCTTTTGTCAAATCATTATATGTGGGACTTTCAGAATGCAGAGGTCAAGTGACCGTCACTCAGACTCCACTAATAACAGCACAACCAGGACAAGATGTCAGAATAAGCTGCAAAGCCAGCAGGCCGGTGCATCTTAATGACCACGTGGCTTGGTACCTCAGGAAACCTGGAGAAGCTCCTAAAATACTCATGTACCGCGCCACACATCGCTTCAGTGGAGTGCCATCTAAAGTGACAGGAAGTGGACACGGAGCCGACTTCACTCTGACCATCAGTGGAGTCCAGCCTGAAGATGCAGGACTTTACATCTGTCAGAGCGACCACACTGGAGCGATAGACACACGCTGATAAAGAGCCGTACAAAAACCTCCGTCACGCTACGCTGATGCTGCAGCTGTTCATACATCACACACACAAAACTCAACATTCATTCAAACAAAAAGACAATAGCCGTGTCTGAAATCGTATACTTTCCTACTATAAACTTCATGAAAAACAGTATACTAACTAAGTGATATGTCCGAATTCATAGTATTTTTCAAGAGTTCACATTTAGCTGATGATCAATAAAGCGTAATTGGCATGCTGTACCGGGAGAGAGCCCTGAGCTCATAATATCCTCGAGCCCGGGGCTCCCTCCCGTTAGAAGGGCGAGAGCGGAGTTCGAGCTCAGGTAGGTCTCGAGAACTCCCCTGCTTGTTGCCGCGTGAGAAGTGTAAACTAGGGTTGTTTTCGGTGATAAATTGTTTAGTCAATTGGCTATGGTTTATGTTTTTGGATGGTGGGGGGAAACCGGGGGACCCGGGGGAAACCCACGCGAACACTGGGAGAACATGTAAACTCTGCACAGAAACACCAACCAGCCCGATAAGAGGTTGGAACAGCAGTGTTCTTGCTGTGAGGCCACAGTGCTAGCCACTGGGCCACCGTGTCGCCCTATCGGAAAAAGGGGGAGGAAGTAGGGGTGGAAAGGGGGGGGAAGCTTCAAGACGAAGAGAACTGGAGTGAAAAACTCTGGTTATTTATAATGCTTCTGTAATCATCTAATGGGTCAGATTACGGAGCTAATGAGGAGCCAGCCGTGTTGATCATAAGCACGTGATCCTCTCGAAATTAGTTTATAAACCCCACATAAAAAGTAGGCGAGAAGTAACCGGATGACCAACCACTTCTGGTGAGATTCTGAAGTTTGTATCCGATAGATGCTGCACCAGGGGTGCCCAATACATCGTTCGCGATCTTCCGGTCTTGCTCCACAGTTTGCCATCACTTTATGTCTCAGGTCCTCCACTGCTTCATTGTATGCCTCTTTCAATGGGCCAGGGTCCCCTCTGCCCTACAGCCTAGGTCAGCCATCCCTTCTTCAAGACTTTATCTACTCCTCAGCCCACCTGAACTGTTATTGCGTTTGTGTATCAGCAACACCCATAGACCAGGGGTCAGACGTGGTTTGGTTTTTTAAATTTATCATTGCTTTGAAATGTTTTTTGATAAATATCTTTTGAAACACAGCTAGACGCTCCAGGAAATCAATTCACTGTTTGCTAATGCTTAATAAATGGTTCATAGTGTGTAGTTATTATAAAGTGTTACCCACTTATCATGTGATTCCCTTTGCCTTATGTTATCTAGTCATGTGCTTCTGTGTTTAGTGAGATTGTTTCTTGCTCATTGTTTATGTTTCTGCAAAGCAAAGTTGCTGTTTAGTTTGTTTTGTTCACTTTAAATCATAAAATCAACTGCAAATGTGTTCACTATAGTCTAACCTCAGTGTAGTTTAATATTCTACAGACTTTTCCTCGTTTATTCCTCATTAAAGCAGTTTTAAAAGTTTGTAAACTTCATATTTTGTAATATTTATAAATTATATATATTTATTTCCTTTGTGTCTTTGCTGTTTGGAGACTTTCTGGTTTCTCCATCTCTGCAGGTGTTTTCATGCTTCACTGAGTGAATCTAATTTGACTCAATATTTTAGGGAAGTCGACATCTCTGTAATGAAACCAGCTTTCAGCACTTCAGATTCTTTTATAAGTGTTGATGAGGACAATTCAATGACAATATAATATTAGAGAAGCTGATGTTTGATGAATGAGGAATATACTGGATGTAATGATAAATATTATCACAGGAGGATCATGGGAAAATAAACAGATTAAAACTCTCAAGCAGAAATCAAACAAAAGGAGTCAGCCATGTTAAGAGGCGATATAGCATTTTATTACAGTTATAAACCATTATCATGAGTTATCAATCAGCGTAAGCCTGAAGCAGAGGAGCGAGTGGTTCACTGTGAGCACTGATCTCTGGTCAGCTGTGCACTGACTGTAGGCTGGCCGCTGCGTGTGGCCTAACAGCTCACAGAGCTGCTCTCCGTCATCCACTCGTCCTCAGAGAGAGTCAGGCTGCTGCTCCAGCTGTACAGAGCGTTTTCCTGCATCAGCCCAGCACTGCTCTCCTCATGCCTCATGCGGTCCTTTACCTTCCAGCTCAGCTTCCAGTCTGAAGGAAAGCCCTCGCTGGCCACACAAACCAGTTTCGGCGTCTTCCTTAAGGAGATTTCTCCACTGGACAGGGACAGGAGGCTCACTTTAGGAGGAGTGACGCCTGAGAGAAGAAGAGCAGCGACTCCATTAATATATACAGATCAACCTGCCAGAATCAGCCCTGCCACACATCCACAAACTCATTTCAAGACTCAGATGTGATCAAACGTAAAAGTTATGCACATCTTGGCTCTTCCATCAAGCATTTGTCATGCAAGAATCCAAAATATACATACAGATAGGTTGATGGAAATAAAGCTGATGTCTCTAAGCCAGTGTTTCCCAACCCTGTTCCTGAAGGCACACCGACAGTACACATTTTCAACCTCTCCCTAATCAAACACACCTGAATCAACTCATCAGAAGATTAGAAGAGACTCCAAAACCTGAAGTTAATGGGTCAGATAAGGGAGACATTCAAAGTATGTACTGTGGTGTGCCTCCAGGAACAGGGTTGGGAAACACTGCTCTAAGCTGCGAGTGTCTCCTAAGCCTTTGAGGAGTTTAATGGTTGTGTGTAAGAATGTACAGCAGTCTGTGTGTGTGTGTTTTATAGTGCATAGCAAATGTTGTATCGACATTTCACAGTGTCTACGCTGGATGTGAGTGGTGGGACGAGATTTAAAGCAATAACCCAATAGACACGACATTGAGACACAGTAAATCCTGAAATTTAACCGAAGCCCTGAATTTATTCATGACAATCTGAAAGTGTCATTGACACGGCAGACTAATCAATAAAAAGGGCACTTATATACACTGAAATACTTGTTTCTTCCCGCATTTAATAGACTTTAAGTAGACTTCTTGCAGTAGTATTTATTTTTAAAGAGATTTTAATACACATATATCATTTTCACGCTTTTAATCACGTTAAACTGTCATTCTTTAAAGTAAAGAGCCTTAAATATAATTATTAACTTTATTATTATGTAATTATATTTATAAATGGTGTAATTATTACATATAACCTTAATATATAAAATATATAATATTAACTTTGCGTTTTTCTATGTTAAATTTGAAGTTGCTACATGTAACTTAAATAAAAACCTGTTCGATTATATTTCAATACATCATTTACGATATTTTATAGAAGTTAAAGGGTCATATATGCTTTAATTAGTCAGTAAAACTTTACCATAACTTAATAACAGTAACACAAGACAATAAAACCATCAATTCTGTATAAATATATACTAAAGTTCTTCTTAAACGAGTCAAACTGCAAAATATTTTAAATGGTCAATTTCCATAATAATAACCTGCTCTCTTTCTCAAAGTGTGTTAAGGGGAACTGTTCTTCCTCAAGAGAAGAGTCAAATATATTTCATAAAGACAGATTACAGCAAGTGTATTAATTGATGTATTGCAGTTTTCATACAAATAATACAGTAAATTGAATTAAATTACTATGCTACACTTCGCTGAATGCTGCTCTATAATGATATTTTCAATCTGATATATTCAAAGTGGGTTTAGAAATACCTATATCGACTATATTAGTATTTTTATTCAGTATATTGTATTTAAAAAACAGCCATCAGAACATAATGTACATATTATAGCGTAGGATGAATTAATGGTTTCATATGGTGTATTTTCAGACCAATTACGGTGGCTTTTACGACTAAATTTGGATTTAAAATATAAAGAGAATCAAACACAAAGTAAAAGCTGCAGTTTACAGTAAAATAATTACTATAACAATACACAACATGACTGAACTGCATTAAAAGTGTTTTACTTACTGCCAACATCCAGTCTGGTGCCGCCGCCGAAAGTCAATCACAGTGATACAAACTAATGGAGCGGCTGAACAAAAACTTCTGAACGCTTCAGCAGACACACACACACTGCATCAACACAACTACAGCTCACACTGACACACTCTCAATGATTAGAGTTCAATAAAACACACATTGCTTTTATAAATCTGAACACAATGGTATCTCTCACTATCTATATTGTTTATGAGATCCTCAGCAGACACTGTATGTTGCATTGTGGGAAATATCCTCTTGGACCCATTAAAATAATAATGTTTTATGTGCTGTGAATGGAAATACAGTAAAAAATTGGCCATCATAGACAATACAGTAATTTACCATTTGGACTGTTTTACAGTAAACATAAATCAAGTATTTTTTATTAATCGTATGACAATATATTAGAGATGAGAAGACTAAAAATGCTGTATATTTTACAGTAATGATGTACAATACTGTAAATACATATACAGCAAGATAAATGTTACTGTAAATATTAATTCACACTCAAACCACTTATTTAAAATGAGCTCAAACAACACAATATCTGAGATGTTTGGGAGGAAAAATGTATTTTCTATGTTCAGTCCACTTAAATTTGTTGTTAACCTAATCAATTTTTGTTGAGACAACATGAATGAATTGTGTGGAACTTACTACTGTAAGATTGATTTACAGTACTGGCAAACCTCAGTCAGTAATTTACTGTAAACACAAATGTTAACAGCGTAGTACATATGTATGACACTAATATTAGCTGATCCTCAAACAAAGCCTTATATAATTACACTTACTCTGTAAAAAAGTTGACTCAACTTAAAACTGTAAGGCAACAGCGTTTTTGAGTTGACTCTACTTTTAACCCAAGTACTGCACTTGACTTCATTTAAGTTGATTCGACTAAAAAAAGCTCTGCAGTAGTGTCCTTACAACTTTTTGTGAGAGTTAACTTTTTTTACAGTACTGTTTTTACTGTTCTATACATGAGTGTGTGTGAGCTGAAGGGAAGTGTGTTTGAATAAGCGCACCACCCCTGTGTTTAAGACAGACGGCCAGACAGCAGCTCTTCTCTGTGCTCTTCAGTCTTGAATCTTTAAGATGTCTGTAAACGCTCTGATCAGCTGCGCTCTCCTGCTCTCTGCTGCTGGTGAGACTCAACATTCATCAAGTGTTCTCCTCCACATGTCTGTCTGTCTGTCTGAATGATGTTGTTGTGCTGCAGGTTGTTTTGCAGAGATTATCCTGACTCAGAGTCCGTCAGTGGATCTGGTGTCTGTGGGAAGCAGCGTCACTCTCAACTGCAGGTCCAGCAGTACTGCTTTGACAAAATATTTAGCCTGGTATCAGAAGAGACCCGGACAAACACACAAGCTCCTGTTCTACTATCTTGGTTACAGAGTGTCTGGAGTTTCTGAGAGATTCACTGATGAGAAATCAGGAACAAACTTCATGCTCAAAATTAGAGACGTCCAGCCTGAAGATGCAGGAGATTATTACTGTCAGCAGCATCATGAATATCCAAGGACACAGTGATACAGAGCCGTACAAAAACCCTCAGCAAAAAAAGAGGAGCTGCTGATTTACACACACTGACACGCACACACAGTATACACAGATCAGACCATGACAGAACATTACGTTTATAATAGATCTCTAATATTTGTATCTGACACTGTGTGTGTCGCATGTGTGTATGTTTGGCAATAGTCAAAATCACTGATTTATTAGGTAAAACTTTATATTAACTCACAATTCCTGCTGTTAACAAACCATTAACTAAGACTATTTGCTCAATATGCTAATTAGGTGATTATTAGTAGTTAGTAAGGGAGTAGTTGGTTTTTGGTATTGGTTAGAATTATGGATGCAGAAAAAGATCATAATTTATAGCTACTTATATACAGTTAATATCTTAATAATAGTTAGTTAATAGACCAGTAGTAAATAGCTTGAGTTGTGACCTTAACTAAAGCATTTATTTATATGCCAAACCACTATAGTAGCGAACCGGCAACAGTGTTGACGGTATTCCACTGAAAAAAAGCCCAGTAAGGGGCTAACAGTGTGGATTAGTGCATGCCTTAACTCATTCATTCATTTTCCTTCAGCTCAGCCCCTTTATTTATTAGGGGTTGCCACAGCGGAATGAACCACCAACTCATCCAGCATATGTTTTACACAGCGGGTGCCCTTCCAGCTGCAACCCAGTACTGATGTTATCAGATAGAGGCTGCATGTCACTGAAACACTGATACTGCATGCTTTCTGTTAAGGTGGAAATAGTTATATTCACTTTATATTTAGATTCATCAAGCCATTTTGCTCTTCTGGATTAAAATGAAAAGCAGAGCAAACCACACCAAATGTCATTCAGTCATCAGTGATCATTTGCTATGAATGTGCAAGTGTGCGTGTGTTTTACTCAGATATATTTCATGTTTCTCAAGTAAAATACATTTAAAACCAGTGATATTTTGATTAATATTTTAGTTTATAATACATATATATATATATATATATATATATATATATATATATATATATATATATATATATATAATATATATATATATATATATATATTACAATAGTATACATTTAATATTATTATAATATTTATGTAATATATATAAATGAATATATAATATATATACTTTTCATAAATTGTAGCTTTTTATTTCAGTTTTGGTTTTATTAAATACTATACTAATGATATTAAACATTCAAACTTACTTTCAGTTACTTGCTGTTAAAATAGGTCTTTATTTTTAACACTCTCACGCTCTTTGGAGATGACTTTCTGGTTTCATAATTGACCCTGCAGGTGTTTTCATGCTTCACTGAGTGAAACTTATTTGACTATTTGACGTTAAATATTTTAGGGAAGTGAACATCTTGTACACTGTGATTTGTTAATATTATTATTAAACAGTTTTCAGAATTTCTGATTATTTTATGGTCATTGTTGATGAGGACTTCGTGAAGTTGTTTGTTGAATATGAAATATTGCTTCTGCTTTTTCCACAGCATGATTATATAAAATATCACATGCTTAAAACTCTTTCCTGAAATGTAAATCCAGCCTGATCTCACGAGAAAACGTAAGTATTTTACGTTTTGACAGTTTAGTGGCTAATTCGAGTTCAGTCGTACGAAAATGTACGATTTTAAAAAGGAGGCGTGGCACCTAACCCCACCCCTAAACCGTCATTGGCGGTTAGTGGCTAATTCGTAAGAATTCGTACGAGTTCAGTTGTATGAAATTGTACGATTTTAAAAAGGAGGTGTGGCACCTAACCCCACCCCTAAACCGTCATTGGGGGTTAGTGGCTAATTCGTACGAATTCGAACGAGTTCAGATGTACGAAATTGTACAATTTTAAAAAGGAGGCGTGGCACCTAACCCCACCCCTAAACCGTCATTGGCGGATGAGCAAATCGTACTAAATTGTACGAATTAGATTGTACAAATTCCTACGAATTAGCCACTAAATCAAAAAGTTACGAATTGCCGTGAGATTGTGTTGGTAAATCATACAAAACTCAGTAAAGCAGAAAAGAGAGGAGAGAATTTCTGGCCAATTGTTCATTTTATTTTTATTTTAAAATGCTTAAACATGCATTTTAATATATTCTACATAAATTACAAAAGCACATTCTAATTTAATGCGAATTAAACTGATAATAAATACTAAATTAACACCATGCAGTGCCACCAGAACCCTGCAGGTCTGTCATCCATGGTATAAAAATCATATGTAGTAGCCTGCTAGCCTCAACAATACATGTAGACTAATTCTTGTTGGTGGGACGGACAGTGTTTTTGACAACTTCTACTTTCTTCTCAGGGGTATAATAAGCATCGTATCGTCTAATCTTCTCTACATTTCACCTCTTAGAGATGCAGGTGGCATTCCTTTGGGCTAGTTGTGAGGCCAGCCATTCATCAACACCCTCCAAAACCAGTCGAGGTGCTCATACCAGCTTTCTTATTGGATGGTAACATCATTGATAGGCACTGTTGGGGAATGTTACTTTTGAAAGTAATGCATTACAGTTTGAGTTGCTCCCAATAAAAGTAACTAGATGCGTTATTTCTAGTTACTTTTTATGGAGAGTAATCTCTTACTTAACATTTATATTATTTTGTCTTAGCTGGCCGAGGCTTGATCTCTTTCAGAACTTGAAGGTTTTTATTTTCTACTTTTTTTAAATAGAGAAAAGTGACAATATTACATAACCGGCGTTACTTGTAATGTAATATACACTAGATTTTACATACGGACCATGAGCATGCATCAATAGCGCCGCCACATTTGTACAGTGCTCCCAGGACAAATGGCATTCAACTGCACTAGTCAAGACTAAAGCCAATGTGAAGATGCTGGATTTAGCGCTTTGTACGGGAGTTGTAATGAGCAAACAAAGAAAACTAAGCACAGGGGCAGAACATTTCATAGGTAAGATTTCAATTTGTTACGTTTTTGTGTGTTATGAACTTTTGTGCTCAACAAGTGTTATTGATATAATACAGTCACTTACTGCATCACCAAAAGGCACAGTAGCACCAACTCGCACTGAATTCAATTAAATTCAACTCACCTTTATTCTTTAGCGCTTTTTACGATGTAGATTGTGTCAAAGTAGCTTCACATAGAAGATTGTAGTAAACTGAAACAGAGTCAGTTCAGTTTTAGAGTTTAAGTTCAGTTTAGCTTAGTTCAGTGTGTTTAATATTCACTAATGAGAGTCCCAAACACTGAGGAGCAAATCAATCGATGTGCCAGCTCTACAGGTCCCGAACCATGCAAGCCAGCGGCGAGGAAAACTTCCCCAATTGGCGAAAGTGAAGAATTAACAAACCTCGAGAGAAAACCAGGCTCATTGGGCACGACCATTTCTCCTCTGGCCAAACGTCTTGTGCAGAGCTGCAGTCTAGGCGCTGAAGGCTGGACGTCAGCGAAGACTCGTCTGTCCCTGGAGCGTCACAGGAGTCAGTCACATGCTCTCCACTCCTGCAAGACCACCACAGTAGCTGCTCAGGATACGTCCTGGTCCAGGATTATAGAAACCTTGGGATCATCTCGTCGCTGGGTATTGGATCACATCAGTGGCGCTGCATAGTCTTCTGGGGGCCTCTGGATGAATATCCCCAAATGGAAATAGAGAATAAAGAGAATAATTTAGCGTAGCTGCTGTTCATAGGGGATATAAACGAGATGCAAAGCCTGCGTGGAGCACATTCATGCATCGTTCCGCTATGTGCTTTACTAAAAAGATAGGTCTTTAATCTAGTTTTGAACTGCGAGTGTGTCTGGACCCTTGGACATTATCAGGAAGGCTATTACAGAGTTTAGGAGCCATATATGAGAAGGCTCGACGTCCTTTACTTGACTTTGCTATTCCAGGTACTATCAGAAGCCCTGAGTTTGGAGATCTTAAAGAGCAACCGTCAAGTAGAGACGCTTTGGTAAAGACTTTTTTTTTTAAATGACTATTAATTATATCCAGCCAACTTGGAAACATTTAAATCCCATTTTCCATGTTAATCTGCAACAATAATGTAAATTTAAAGAGGCGTTTGGTAGCCTAATTAACTTCTAAAAGCATAATTAACCAATCAAAGACTGGTGAATGGCAGATTAACACACAGCTGAATCTCCAATAAGGTAGGAAATTAAATATAAAAAGAAATATGGTTGATGTGTCGATGATTGATAGGGCATGTGCAACATAACGGCCCGTTAATGAGAAAGTAGTATGTCCCAAAATTTGCAAAGTCTTCTGTTACACACTCAAAAGAAGTACTTTTTATCCACAAAACAAAACAAACCATACCCCAGGACGTATGCGAATTGGGACGCAGCACCAGAGAGTAGTTTCTATGGTGGGATTTGCTGCATCCTCCAGGCCCGCTTTTCTTCACCCAGTACAGCAGATGGCGTTCTGGCCGCCGCTGCTCCTCGAGGTGACTTATGGGTAACATCCGCTACTCGCTGAGCTGCCATTTTGTTGTTGGGATCAGAGCGGGGACGCGGCACGCGTTATTCTGTAAATGAATAATACGATTATCTGGTAGCGGAGCAGGTATAACGCCGAGCCACGATGCTTTCTGCAGCCCAGTTGCTGGATGAGTTAATGGGCCGGGATCGGAACTTGGCTCCGGATGAGAAGCGATGTAATGTCCGCTGGGATGATGAATCTGTGAGTTGACGGCTAAAGTGCAGCCGCGAATCATTTCTCTTACACACAGAGGACTCAGTAGAGCACGAAACCTCTTTAGGAATAAATATATGTGTGTGTGTTTGTTTATGTGTGTATTGCGCGGAGCGATACATATTTAGCTAGTCCTCCGGTTTGTTTTGGTTCAGTTAGCATGCTAGGCTAATGTCTCGTTGATGAACACGCGACTGCGGCGTCTGTCCCGCCCTCATGTTAATCTGCTTTAACTGCTGTTCAAACTGTCTGTATTATTGTCCTGCAGATAACTGCGAAATATCAAGACTTTACGTTTGGGCTCATTTGTTGGATGTTTGTTTTTAGCATTCGTCACTGGTAGAGGTGTACTATCACATCTACGTTGCGTTCAGTGTTTAGTAATTCAGCTTGTGTAAATATTCCGAGTTATTTAGACCCCAAATACCGTTGCTAAGTAAAAGAATAATTAGTTCAATTGAAACACTATTGTTTCTGCCATGCCTCTTTCCATTCAATTGAGGTACAATTGAGGTGGTTATATTTACACATACGTCAGCTTTCATTGAGGTAAAATTGGTTTTATGTTCACACATTCATTCAGTGACAACTTGTGACATGCTCCCTATATTGTTTAGCACAGTACTTAAAGATTTATAATAATAATATTGGGTCTGGTCAGCGCCAATAGCCTAGTGGTTAGCGCGTCGACACATGGATCGGAGGTGCTCACGGTGACCTGAGTTCGATTCCCGGCTCGAGGTCCTTTGCCGGTTCTTTCCCTTCTCTTTTCTCCTCATACTTTCCTGTCTGTAAATCTCCACTGTCATGTCACAATAAAGGTGAAAAAACCCCTAAAAATAAAAAAATAAAAAATATTGGGTCTGAAATCACATACAAGTATGACTTGAAAACAACATTAGCACTATTTATTTGACTGTGAACAATGTTGTACTTTGATAGTCATTTGCTGCTAATATGATCTCTCTATTCGGAAATTGCAAAATAATATAATTTCACAAAAATAATTTAAGGAAAAAGTCTGAATGTGTGTATATAAAACTAACTTTACCTCAATTCAGCTCTCTGTATCGTTTTCCCTGGTACTTTAAATATTCAGACTGAAATTAAAATTACTTCAAAACAACATCCGCACTATTTAATTGACTGTGAACAATGTTGTACTTTGATAGTCATTGGCTGCTAATATGCTTCTCTATTTAGAATATGCCATTAATACTTTTGTGAAATGATATTATTGAGAGTCTGAATGTGTGAATATTAAACCAACTTTACATTAATAATTTATGATACTTGTTTTTACCATGTTAAAACGTGGCATCATCTTATGTTTACCATATTGATCTTTAAATGATAATATCTAAGAACAGAGTTTATTTTATAGATTTATTTTCCTCCTCTGGGGTAATGTGATATATTACCACACGTATTTGTTATTCTAATTGTTAAAAGTTAATGTAAACTGCCATTGCCCAATATCACATGTCTGTATTGGGTTTTTCATGCATTTCTATATACTTGTTACTAATTATATTTGTATTTAAAATAAAGGACTTAACGTTATAATAATTTATTACGAGAAACATAATATCACAGACTGTGATGGGCTCTTTTTGACTTCTAAAACACCATAGAAACCATGTAACATTGCGTTACTGTAAACACACAGCATAGCGACAGCAAAGCATTGGCTTCAACCACTTCAAACTCCTTGACAACCACAAACAGATCATTGAATAAGTTTAGCACCGCTCACATTTCTAGATGAAATAAAGCCCAGATATTGTTGTTTACAATTATTTTTTATCTGACATGATTGTCATCTTTCTGTGTTTTTAACAGTAGTACATTTATTATTATTATTTGAAATTTAGTAATGATTTTCAATATGGATAAATTATTCATAGAGAATGTAATGGAAGCATATTAATATTAAAACTGTACATGTAGAAACTTGTGTAACAATTAATCACACTAATTATGATGATAGTGTTTTTAGTGCATTCAGAATATATTAATTTAAATAAATAAATGTGATAGTCACTGCTATAATTAAAACTATGATGACCTACTTTGCATACACTTTTGCATGTTTAGTTAAAGTGCGTATTGAAGTGCTTCTAAAAGTGTTTAAGCTTAACAAGAGAAGATTGAAACTGATTTAAAATGTGCTCCACTATATAATGTTTATTTTGCATTATCGCTGAAGAGTAGTGGATTACAGCAATAGTTTGTTGATTAGATGCCTACAATCTGGGTATTTTGATGGGAATTTGTTCACTTGAAGTCAAAAAGCTTATAGTTCATTCTTGGTTTATTTATATATATATATATATATATATATATATATATATATATATATATATATATATATATATATATATATATATATATATATATATATACACATATATACACATATGTCTGGTATGTATGTATGTATATATATGTATGTATGCATGTATGTATGTATAGTATGTATATGCGCGTTTGATGACTTTTGTTTTGTTTTTCCAGGTCTGCAAATACTACCTGTGCGGCTTCTGTCCTGCTGAACTGTTCACAAACACACGCTCAGACCTGGGTAAGGACAGCTTCAGAAATAAATACACCTTGTTTGAATTTTGCAGTCCATGTTGTAATAAAGTGTATTTTTTTTCAGGTCCTTGTGAAAAAATCCATGATGAAAACTTGAGGAAACTGTAAGTATGAATATGTCCAGATCACATTTCATTCCTAAACCAGTCAGGACGAAATTACATTAGAAAGAATATAAAGACTTTTACTGAACTATTGATTTGTTTCTTCATAAACTCTGATTTCAGATGCAAAAACCTCTAAGTGCCATCGAATATTTTCTTCTAAACGTTGTATTTTTCTCAACATCCTGTGTTTGTTCATTGTTATTGTTGTTTCAATTTAAAGGGAATGAAATTAATTTATTCGTTGCAATAAAGGTGAAAATACTGAATCTACACATGGGAGAAAAGCACTCAATTTAGAAGAAAATTTAGAGTTTTTTGCGCCTGAATTCATTCATTTATTCAATTTCATCCAATTAATTCTTCAATTGTTTTTTTATTTTATTTTATTTTTTATTTACTGTTGAAATGACATTATTTGCACATAAAATTATGCAAAATTAAATATCAAAACAGTCAGTAAGAATCGATGTTATTCGCCGAATATTATGCCGCCTTCAAAAGTACTATGATTAGAGTTTTTTATTAGATTTTTTTTGTGTGTTTTTATATTAATTTGTCTTTTTTTTACTTTATTTTAAGCGGATTTCCCCTTGAATTAACATTAAATTAATCATTGTTTATTTTTCTCCACAAAATTAATGATGTTAAATATTAAAAATAAGTATGTCTGCGCTAATAGCCTAGTGGTTAAGTGTGCCGACATATACCACCATAGCGTTAACAGCGACCAAAGTTCGATTCCCGGCTCGAGGTCCTTTCCCCTTCTCCACTCTCTGCTTCTAATACTTTTTGTTTGTGACCTCCACTGTCCTATCCAAATTAAAGGTAAAATACCTCTAAAAAAATTATTAAAAAATAAAAGTGATCTGAATATGTCAGGATTTCATAAATAATACCTTACACGTCTAGTTTTGCAGTTTCTGTTTGTAATTACTGTCAAGCTGCTCTCACTGTAAGACATGTTTTATTAGAATGTTCAAAATGTACAGTATTTTTATAACGAGAACATTTTGATGGGTGTTAAAAATCTGTTTATAAACGTTATTTAACTGACAAATCATATTTAACTTTTAATATATTTTTTGTGAATTGTATTTATTTCTATTTATATGTTTGTTTGTGTCTTCTCTTATTAAAACATGGAGTAGCTCTTATGTAATTATGTAATTAAGCTCTTATGTAGCTCTTTTTTTCTGAATTATTAACCTTCCTGAATTACTAGCCCCCCTGTACATTTTTTTCTCCCAATTTCTGTTTAACGGAGAGAAGATTTTTTTCAACACATTTCTAAACATAATAGTTTTAATACCTGTGGCAATAAACAAACAAAACTCCTGATCTGTTGTTATGCTGTCAGGTATGAGAAGAGCTCGCGCTTCATGAAGGAAGGATACGAGCGGGATTTCCTGCGGTACCTGCAGAGTCTACTGGCCGAGGTGGAGCGCAGGATTCGCAGGGGTCACGCTCGTCTGGCCCTGTCCCAAGCCCAGCAGAACTCTGGAGTGAGCACACGCAAAACCTCATGTGTTTATAGTACACGTACAGTAGGGGAAATAATTATTGAACACTATTGAATGTTTTTGTCTGGGAATAATATTTCTAAAGAAGCTGTTGACATGGAATTGAACCAGATTTTGATTTAAAAAACAAACAATACAAACATAAAAATAAAAACAACAAAAACAATCTGAAAAATTAGTTATGCGTAATAACAATGAAATGACAAGGAGAAAGTACTGAACTACTGAAATGTGTTTGGCAGCTTAAAGACACCTCTCATATGGAGAATGAAGCCACATTAATTGCTCAGGTGTGAGTTTTTTTTTCACAGACGTCAACAGTGTGTCAAAGTCTTGATGGTTCTGTGGGTCTCTTCTATTAAGTCTGACCTTTAATTTGTATTTTCTATCGGATTCAAGTCAGGTGATTGGCTGGGCCATTCTATAGCTTGGTTTTCTTTCTCTGAAAGCATTTGAGAGTTTCCTTGGCTGTGTTTTGGAGCATTGTCTTGCTGAAATCTCCACTCTGGTTTCATCTTCATCCTCCTGCTAATGTAGATGTTGGACTGAAGCAGCTGATGTTTATTTACAGTGATGAAGGGCAGAGGGTTGCTGAAGAACTACTGAGAGATTTCAGCTGCTGGCTGGGCCTAAACTGCCTTTCTACACCTCCCTTTTTTCATGTTCAATACCTTTTCCCTGTGTCATTTCATTTTATTACACATATCTAAATTATTTTGGTATTCTTTGCATATATGCATTTCTTTGGTTGTTACCAACATCTGTAGAAAATTTTAAGTTAACGGCACCTTTAAAAATATGTTTTCTGAGAAAAATGATGCGTTCAATACTTATTTCCTCCACTGTATATATTCAGTTGACCGATTATATACAGGGTTCCAATGCTTCTTGAAAGTATTTGGATTTCACACATATGGATTCAAGGGCTCGAAAGTACTTAACCAACACGGGTCCTTGAAAGATCTTGAATTAAATGAAAAAATTTATTTATGGTTTATTTTCAAGAATTGTACTCAATTGTCAAAATCTGAATCAAACGTTAAAATTAAGTCTTCTACAAGAAGTAATATGTACGTCTGATCAATATATTGATCAATATATTGAATATTACCAGACTTTGTGTATATATACCCCAAATATTATAATATTATATACCAGTATTATAAACCAAAAATAGTGCCAGGCATATTTATCTGAAATCAGTTATCCTTTGATTGAAGATGTGCTGTAAAAGAGTTTGAATGACCCAGACATGACTCTGCATTAAGGTCTTTACTACAGTTTATATTGCAGGCAGTCAGCTGGACTCCTATATCTAACAGTGCTTCACTTTTACCAATAAAATTGATCCTAAAAAGCCTTTTTTAAGGTCTTAAAGCCCTTCTTCAAACATGTCAATAAAACAGATTAATTTAGATTAATTATTTCATGTAACTAAACAATTTTGGACAATTACTCTGAAAATCAGAGCGTTGCAGCTAGTAAGATTTTCACAAATATTTGGAAATGAAATCTACACAAACATATTTGAAATGTTAAAGTCAACTCATGGATTTGATGTGTAAATATTCTCTGAGTTTGCCGTGTATGCTCTGCTTCACACCCATCTGACTTTGATCTCTGATCTCCAGACGCCGGGTCCATCTGGGAAGAACGAGGAGAAAGCTCAGGTGCTCACAGAGAAGATCGAGGAGCTCGTTGTTCAGGTGTGTTCAGAACATCATAAGCTGTAATATGATCTCATTGTTCAGGACTTTTTAGTTGGGGATAAAGTGCATCTAGGAGGGGGTTATCTCAGATTATTACACCGCTGTCTGGAATATTTGCATCTGATTGGTCGGTTGCGTTATTCCAAGGTGTGTTGTTCCCAGATAACAACCGCTGAATAACACAGGCTCATCCGCGATCTTCAAATGACCTTGGTTGTCAATGAATCTGTTCGCATATACTTACATCTACATTTATATGGATCTGCTTGTCTGTCACTGCTGTTTTTGACTGTCCGGGGCCATATTGTAACTGAATAATGCGTAGTTTTCTCTCAGCCGGCTCTGTCAACTTTGCGTTTAAAGAGTTAATAAATTATTAAGGCTTGTACACACCATGGATGCTTTTTACTCTCGTTTAGCGTCAGTGATTTTCATCAGTGTGAAATTAACTCACCATCAAATCCTAGCACCTAGACTAGCTTCCAACTGGTGTTTACTGGAACCTCAGTAGCTCATCATGTGAACAAAAGTTGCTGGTGAAGTTGTTGACATGCTGCGTCAAACCAAAAAATAAAAAAAATGGGCATGAGGGGTTTCTTTAAATATGTTTTTACGCCTGGTGTTTTGTACTGTGATGTGCACGATCACATTGTTGCCCTTTGTTTAGTCACGAGGCATTAAAAGTTGATGAAAAGGGCGAGCAAAAACGACCCTTCATGTCTCAGAACAATGTTTTGTGTAATTTTTCTATTCTGAGCAGGATAAAGTGCATCCAGAATGGTTTTCTTCACCGAGTGACGTCTTAAACAGTGCTCCACATATGTTTTATTTTTATTTTTTTTAATAATTATTTTTTCGGGGTTTTCTCCTTTAATGTATAGGACAGTAGAGATTATTGACAGGAAACCATGGGGAGCAGAGAGAGGAGAAGGATCGGCGTAGGACCGCGAGGTGGGAATCGAACTCACGGGTAGCCATGAGCTCCGGAGTGCACATGTCGATGCACTAACTACTACACCACTGGTGCCGACTTTGCTCCACAAATTAAATGCAAAACTGACAGAAAGGAAAACAGCTTGATGAAGTATACACCAACCTGCGCATTATTCAGGCACAAGATGGCCCAAAATGGTCAAAAACAAAGCTGAATGAAACTCAACTGGCTTATTCGCAAGAAAGCACGACGTGACAAATAGATACACGTGGATGTAAGCTTATTAGTGTGAATGTATTGACCGACAATCAAGTTTCAGAGTTCCCAGATGACCCCAGAATCAGACAGCCGTATAATAAGCTCAGATATATGAACTGAGTGTGTACAATCATTTAAGTTGCTTTGGACAAAAGTGTCTGCTAAATGACTAAATGTAAGTGTGTTGACGAGCTGTGTAATGTCTGTGGTTGTGTGTATTCAGATCGAGGAGCTGGGTTCGGAGGGTCGTGTCGAGGAGGCGCAGGGCATGATGAAGCTGGTGGAGCAGCTGAAGGAGGAGCGTGAGGAGCTCAGTTCCACTCATTCAGTGAGTCTCGCGTCTACAGCATTTAATTAAGCATCTTCATGGACAGTCATGCTGAAATGAAGACATTGACCTGTTGCCTTTCAGACGATCGAGAGCTTTGCGGCTCAGGAGAAGCAGATGGAGGTGTGTGAAGTATGTGGGGCTTTCCTTATCGTGGGTGACGCTCAATCCAGAGTGGACGATCATCTAATGGGCAAACAGCACATGGGCTATGCCAAAATCAAATCCACAGTCGAGGAACTGAAGGTGAGCTGACGGTCAGGTCAAACAGGGAAGCAGTCACTAATATCTCATAATCATGTGCTTATGCATGTTTTTTGATGATATTGTCACACGTATCAACGCATGAGGAATGTTTACAGTGTTCGTTCTGTTTGATCCTCCAGGAAAAGCTGCGTCGGCGCTCCGAGGACCCGGAGAAAGAAGATCAAGGCAAGAAGGTAAAGGATGACCGCGAGCGCGAAAGAGAGGAGCGAGAGAAGAGACGCAAAGAGGAGGAGGAGAAGGAGAAAGAGCGAGAGAAGGAGAGAGAGAGGGAGCGAGAGAAGGAGAGAGAGAGGGAGCGGGAGAGAGATCGAGACAGAGACCGGGAACGGGAGAGAGATCGGGACCGGCGCAGCAGGAGGAGTCACTCCAACAGCAGACACTCCAGCCGGACGTCAGACCGCCGCAGGAGCCGCTCCAGAGACAGGAGGAGGTCCAGGAGTAAAGAGAGAGAGCGCAAGCGCAGCAGGTACACCACTGTATATACCATACTTAACCCTTGTGTGCTGTTGGGCAAGGTTATGACAGTTAATGAAAACTTAAATAAAATAAAAAATGAGTAAAAAAATAACAAAAAAATTAGTAAAAAAAAAAACAGAACTAATCGAAAATAACTAAAACTTGGCAAAAACGTCCTTCGATTTCATCTTTGTAAATGCATTTAGTACATAAGCCTTTTAAGAGGACATCTAGTTACTCTGCGCGGCCAGTTTTACGCCAGGTGTTTGACCCGTGTGGCACCTCATAGCCAAGATGGTCTTGCAGTCAGTCTTCGCTGTTGCTCCCATGATAAAAACGACTGGACATGACAGCAGCATGGTGACAACATTCAATTTGACCCGAGCAGACCTTTGAACATGCTAATTGAACACATTTGTGCTTACTAATGGGTTTTATTTCTGTATTAGGGGGCCTCGATTGCGAACGAATCATTCTTTTTAACCGGATCTTCTAAGTGAAGCGGTTGAGCTAGTTTACCAAATCGAACTGAATCATTTGAAATGACTCGCGTCTCCAGGAAGCACTCTTGTCCACAAACTAAACTAAAACTAAGCAATTTCAAATTATAAAAAACTAGTAAATCTACCTCTAAAACGAATTAAAATGAACTGAATTTTGAAAACAAAAGGTCAAAATTAAGTCCAAAACTGTTATAACCTTGTTGGAGATGTTTTCATCCACTCTGGGCTGATTTTGAGTCTTAATTTGGCCACAATTTTCTCTGTTTCAGCAAATGCAATGATTTTTGGTCACATCTTATTTTAAGACACATTTTAGAAAAATGCTTTGAACATTTTCAAGAACTCAATACACTATGGGCAAGTTTACCACCCTTTCGGTATGTTATGGGCTGTTTTACTCCATTGACTTTCATTATAATGGCATTTTTTGATTGCAAAGCCATGACACCATATCATGTATTCTAGATTGTTGGTGGTTTTTCCTGTTGGGAAGAGGTAAACTTGTCTTTGTTTTTTTTGTTAATCATCACTTACAGTGCAAAGAAAGATTAGTTTCTGACTTTGGAGTTGTGTAGTGTGTGTGTGAGACTTTTGCGCACTTTCAAATGTCTGAGAAAAAAAGCAGCTCAGCTCTCAGAACATGGTAAACATAGTAAGTTTATTTATGCACACTATAATTAGCTTTTTTACTCTAAAGAGCTCCATATAAAAGCCAGAAACTTTTTTGCACAGGGTTAATGCTACCAACAGATGATCAACAGTAAAAATGACAAATTTGACCTCTTCCCAACTGAGAAAACCGTCAACAATCTGGCTTATGGCTTTGCAATCAAAAAATGTCATTATAATGGAAGTCATTTGGGCAAAAACAGCCACGAACATAATGAAAGTGTAGTCAATTTAAACAATACACAAGGGTTGATGGGATAGTCCACCCCAAAAATCGTTTACTCTCCCTCTTGTGGTTTTTTTAACCCTTTGCGTTTCTTCTGTGGAACACAAAGGAAGATATTTTGAAGGCTGGTTGTTGACAACCGTCATCTTCACTCAGGAGTTGGAAAAAACTACTATGGAAGTCAATGGGTGTCAAAATATCATCTATAAAATATCATCTTTTGTGGTCAACAGAAGTATTCTAATAGGTTTTAAATGAGCGAAGGGTGATTTAGATTCTGGCAGAATACAAACGAGTATGCATATTTGCTGCAATGTTTTAGTGAAGATTATTACTTGAATATTACTTGCTAATGAAAGCTGTGCTGATTGACAATAGTATCGCTTTAAAGATATTGCTGAGGACAATGGTTATTTAAAGATGACATTCAGCTCATTTCAAATTAATGTAGCTATATTAAATGTTTGACTTAAATGACTTATTGCCATCATTATTAATAATCAAATAACTGCAATTAATTTCTTCACCTATCTGCTCACATCGACATCAGCTAATCGGCACATTAAGACTGCATGCAGCACCAAACGCATCTAAATTACGACTGCAACTAAGGATTATTTTGATGGTCTATTAGTTGAGTTTGTATTTAGATGGGGGTCATTTGACAGTTCGGATTAATTTTGTTGCAACAAAAACTAGTGGTCATGACTGCAAATCACAAAACATGACTGTTGAATGAAAAAATACATGTAATGCCGAGTTCAGACTGCATGATTTTAGCCCCGATATTGACTCTCCGATTTGAGAAATCGCAGACAAATGCCTGAAATCACAAGCAAATCAGTGAGTGACCATCACACAGTATGAACTATCAAAGACTCGATCTGAGAGAATCGCCGATGCGTCGCCGATGTCCGTGAGATATTTGGCGTGCTAAATATCTGCAGCTATCAGCGATTCAAATCATGCCGTGTGAAATGAGTTTTGACTGAAATTAACGTCGGCTATCGCCTACAGCCAATTAGAGAGCAGCATTCGCTTGCGTGTGTGTGTACCTGCAGGCCGGCGGGAAGTTAAGGGAGAAGTTAGAAGCGCTCATTTTCGGTTTATTTGGACCCAAGCAATGAAGGATAAACTAGTGGAGTTTTGACAGGAGCACCCGTGTCTGTTTGACGTTTCATACAGAAAGTTAAAAAAAAGAAAGTTGATGAGAAATTGGTAATCCCTTCAAACCCAGGTGAGCAAATATGTTCATTTTCTACCCCATTAAAGGCTTCTTTCTCGTTATGTAGTTAATAACAAAAGATATACTACGTGCTTTTGACTGTGAGATGTAGTTTGGTCGAAGTTGTCGGCGGTTCTTCCTATTGTAAAGTCATGCAATGTGAAGCCTCTGTTGCTGATCCATCTTGCAGTGTAAACAAAGCAGCGATGAAACGCTAGCACAGATAGCCATGCAGTGTGAAAACATCTGACACACGACTACTTTGAAAAGTGCAGTCTGAACCCGGCATAAGGGAATTTTTGAGATCTGTTCGCAAGTGTGACTGAAATGCTTGCACTGTAGAGCCCTGTGTATGCAGATTGAATACAAATACAGTTTGCGGAGTGGGAACACATTAGGGGTGGGCGGTACACCGGTGTCATAGTCATCACCGGTGTGACATTGCGCCACAACATGGATTTTCTAATACCGTCAATACCGTAATAAATCAATTATGCGCCTTGAACGGCTGCATTTACATCAATAATAGCTAATTCTAAATAATAAGGCATTCAATTTTCTTCAAACGTTCAGTTGTGGTCTGAATACATGTCCTTATACTACAGGGCTCGAAATTGCAACCATTTTGGTCGCATGAGCGCCCGAAATTTTATCTATGCGCCCTCATAATATATTTGGGAGCATTTGTGTGTCTGAATATAATGGTTGTAGTGCAATCTGATTTGATTTTCTCTAAAAACTTGCTGAATCGCTCTACCCTGCTGCTGTATTGGTTCATATTTGCTGTCAGTCACTCAACGCTTCCCGCTGTCAGATTACAGGGAGCTTTTGTTACTGCAGGAAATGCAAGCGGCTGAAGAGTGAAAAGTGCACAGGTTTGCAAACCTCACCTAAAGTTATAATAATAATGGCGCAGATGACAGCGATCATGACATGAGGTAAATGTTGATCCGCCAGCTGAGATCAATCGAGTGTTTTCGGAGAAGGTGCATTCACCGCGTGTTCAGCGCAAATGTCCGCTAAATATAAAATCTAACACTGTACACATCATCGCCTAAGAAACTCACCTTTACTAAGTTTACACTGAAACTACGGCTCATAACAAAGAGCGGAATTGCGCTGGTGGTCATCGCGAGAATCCTGCTCTGTCTGCTCATAAATTGGTGCGGCTGACTCACCTGCTTTATTCCACCAACACAGAGAAATGAAGATCAGCTCATAACGAGACTGAGCATTTACAATGACCCAAACCAAAACTTTTAAAGAGTGATAGAAGTGAGACTTTCTTTTGTCCGTTCTTCCTTGAGATGTTTATTATTTTGCTATTGAAAGTAATGCCATGATATTATACCGTCACCGTTCAAAAGATGAAAAATACCGTGATATTCATTTTAGGTCATATCGCCCACCCCTAGAACATATAACTGGGGAAATATTGATACACTGATTCTGTATCCTCTATTGCTCCAACAGCGGTGTATCTTGTTACGTTATCAGCCCGACAATTCGTTGACAGAATTTTCTTATCGATTCTATTGATTAGTTGTTGCAGCCTTGTTTGTTGACCATGTCTGTTCGTTTGTGGTGGCAAACAGGAGTCGTGATCGTGAAAGAAGGCGCAGTCGGGATCGCTCGGACCGGAAGCGTCGCTCTCGCAGCCGGGACAGGAGGAGATCCCGCAGCTCTGAGCGCAAGAGCCACCGGCACCGTAGCCGCAGCAGAGACCGAGATCGGGACAGAGGAGACAGAGACAAGGACAAATCCTCCAAGGACAAAGGTACATTACTTCCAGAAGACTTTATAGGGCTGCATGATATATTGTTTCAGCATCGATCTCACACTCAAAATACTCGCGTTGCAGGGATCTACAATGTTGTTAGGATTATAGTTGACCAGAGATTACAGTTAACAAAGTGGAGTAATTTCAGATTTTAGCCTTTAGACCTAAAGTTTATTGTTTGCATGTTTTTAACACTGAACTGTCATAAACTTAGTAATAAATAATAAACTCAGGCCATTTGGGCACAATAAAGTAAATGTTTAGCGTGAAGATTAATTGAACATTATATAATTATTTACTCAAAACGATACAGTGTTGTTGTTATTATATCCTCCTGAGACCCCGGCCATTGACTTGTGTTCTGTGTAGTGGACGTTGCGTTTTCATGAATTTTCTTTGAATGTTTTGAGCTACTCTGTCAAGTTCTGTTGTACTGTTCTGAAGACATCCTGGGCTTTCTAGTGATATGTCATAGGATTGGCTGGCATGCTAGGAATCACTTCTTACACTGCATCCAAAATGGCTGACATACAAACAAGCACATTTTATGGGAAGGAGAGAGGCATGTAAAATTGAGCTTTTTAAATGTTTTTTACTAATATTATTACATATATATTTGTTTATTAAAGTGTCAGGAACAATACATTTAGCTTTCAAAGCTGTTAACGTGCTTGGGTTTGAAAATATCCTTTTTTTAAATGTCCACTATAGTGGACACCAGGACCATCTTAATGTAATTAATGACCGCATGTTGTAGGGGGCAGAACTGAAGCAGAGAGGATTCTTTATAAGATAGCTGAGGGAAACTCTGATTTAGAGTCTGACAATCAGAGAATTAGAGACTATTAGAGAATGACAGTCAGTTTTAAATCACTTATGTTAAATGTGTTTTGGATTACCATACCATCGTTTTGTTTTGTGTTTTTTAGTTCGGCTCTTTCAGACTAAACTGTTCAGGAATTTCAATACAAAAGGAAAAAATGGCTTTTGCTTTGCTTTTGTTACGTTATTAATATTGGATTATTATCCCTTTACAGCCATATCCTGTACAGTATTGTTGTCTGAAGGGTGGTCGTTTTGAACTAAAATGGTCCTGTGGTCCAATACAGTGGATATGCTGTTAAAATAAAAATAAAAACAAAATGTAAAAACTCTAAATTGTAGAATTTTTATAACCCAAAGGAAGTAGGAAATCACAGGGAAAAAAAGAAAAAATTTTCTTCATGTCTCAGGAGGATATAGTGATTATTTAATTTCTGCTTCTGGATACTCTGACTCCTCAGAAAATCATAAATCATAGTTTTATTCGCATATTTTCTTTGTTGCTTTAAACTTTGTCATTATTTAAATGATATTTTATGCAGATCCGCTCCCCTACAGAATGATACTAATCGATCTAAAATTATGAATTTTTTGCAAGCTGTTCAAGTCATCTATTAAAATTGCATTTATATAGTAAAATATATTTTACTGAATGAAAATATTGAAATGTCAGTTTTTTCCCCAATATCATGCAGATAGTTGGTGTTGTTGGTCATTTTAATGTCCTCCAGAATGTTTGGTGTGAATATGTAAAGTTCACATTTTAAAAGAAAGGGCATAAGTTCTGCATTTAACCAAACTGTTCTAGCTTTCACTTAATGTGGATTAATTTAATAAAAAGATTAAAGTTGGAATTAAAATGATCATGGTACATGGTAGTAGTGTCATGTGATTCAAAACAATCTTGCCAGTGAGTAGATCATTTGTTTTTGGTTTTTGTTGTTGATCTCCCTTTTCAAAAAGATGAACAATGTTGACTTTTAGTTAGTTTTCAGATATTCTATGAAGAATTATTTTATTTTATTAATTTGAAGAAGAAAAGTAATGGCTGTAGCCAGTTAGACTCCAAATGTTTACATCAAGAAGTTGTATTGCTAACTCTGCCTTTACTATTTCTGTTTGTTTTTCTATGCTTAAAAGATTGAAACAAATGGAAAACTTAGAAAGTTGCCTATATAAAAGGATTCTGCTCATTTATATTAGCATATTTGTTTCTGCACTATACACTAATATGTTGACATTTTAGCCAGTTTGATTCCAAATAATTAATTAAGTAAAAATGTTAAATTTAGTTTAGTTTATTTTATTAATGTTTTATTGAACCGGTTGTAAATGTCTTCTAAGGAAACATTTTCAGGGCTTTGAATTGAGACTGTTCGCATATACGCCTGAAATTTAATCTATGCACCCTTAAAATATATTTGGGAGCAAGGGCATAATATTGTTTGCTTCAATGCAAAACGTTCACCACATGCACAGATTTGGGGGACGTTCATGCTGAAGGCATCTTTATACCTAGAAAACACTAAATGCAGGGCTCAGGAATGGTTTAAAACCATTGTCATGCCAACTTGCTAATTCAGGGTGTCCGTGGGCTCTTAAAGTCTTCATGTCTTAAGTTTCAAAAACAAAATTTTAGGCCTTAGTCTTAAATTCACTGAAATATTGTGTTTTAGCTCCTAAATCATTTTAAATAGGTCTTAATTTTCCTATGTTCAAGTAAAGCTACACAACCTGGCCAACACCCATTCACCTGTAATCCATTTCAACTTTTTTTAATTTAATACAATTCACAACAGCTGAAATTCTCTAATCAGGGAAAGAAAACTAAAGCAACACATCATAGGTCTCAAACTCAACTCCCGGAGGGCCGCAGCTCTGCAGAGTTTTGCTCCAACCCTAATCAAACACAGCTGATCAAACTAATCAAGGTTTTTGAGACTCTTGAACTACTTGATTAGTTGGATCAGCTGTGTTTGATTGGGGTTGTAGCAAAACTCTGCAGAGCTGCGGCCCTCCAGGAATTGAGTTAGAGACCCATGCTTTACATGATCTTCTATTAATACAAAAACAATTTACAGAATTAACCGGCCCATTAGAAAAAATCTTGAGTGTTTAGCACTGTATAAGTCTAAAATTTGATTCTCATTGGTCTTGAAAGGGTCTTAAAGTCTTCAATTTGATTTGAAGAAACCTACGGAAACCTGTACGGTAAACAAGTCCACAATTTCTGCCACATTTCAGGCGCTTCTCTTCATTTTAGGTGGGTGCTCCTACGTTTTGGCTCTTGCACCAGTGCTACCAAGCAGAAAAGTTCATTTCAAGCCCTGCTTCAAATTAAAACGTAATTTAGCTGAGTTTAGACCTAACGCCTGTGTATGTTTACCAATTTTGTGTCTCAGAGCACAAGGACTCTTCGGATGAGAAAAGGAGCAGCAGAAAGGGCTCTGTAGAGAGGTGTAATGAGCTCTCCAAGCCCGAGCCCATGGAGGCCGAGCCTCCCAAAGCAGAAGTGAACGGCACGGTTCAAGAGCTACATTCTGAAGGTGACACACAGTCCAATTAAAACTGATCTGATAGGACCTCAGATCAGCCCCAGGTAAGTGCACCGTCCTCCCCGGCCCGGGTCTCTCCCCCCTCTCCCCTTCCCCCCTTTTTCTTTCAGTTCTGTCTGTGATTTTTCTTCCTGTTTTTTAATAGTGCATCGTAAGTATGCACTGAAGATGGGACTAGGCTGATGAAACGGAAGAAAGTAGAATGAAACAAACCCAGAGGGAAAGGCCAGTGTAGTCCTGAAAAACATGCTTGGAGGTACCTCGTTTTGTATCGGTCATACATCTGTCTCTTTAGACAAGTTCTCTTCCAAATTTACGTGTTTTGTTACTTTATTTATTTATTTTTTTTCCCCTAACTCTCTTCTCTACCTCAACCTGTTGACTTTATGCTCGCAGTAAGATTGAAACTAGTCTATTGCACATCTAAAATGACCGTGTGCTCATATGTGTGTACATGCATAAGCGCACGGCATTTTACCATCTGATGTCTGTTCATTGATGCGTTCATTGAACTGCAGTGAATATTGCTTGATTTTTCTTCTTTTTTTATATTGGAGTTACATGGATATGTTGCACTTTTTAATACCGTCTGTTCTTAACGTTGAGATCCGCTAGCTTTTGGGATGATGGAAAAGTGTAGGGTTAATGAATTATTGCAGCTGACTTCCACACCTCACACAGCGTTGGTGTTGTGAGCGACCCCCCTCACATGAAAAGTCCATTTAGAAATCAAGGATACTGTCAATCTGTGCAGGTATTCACTCAGGTATTCCTTTCACTACCCACATCCATTTGAATGCTGTTGCCTTGTGAACGTGTCTCAGAGCTTGATGTTTGTTTTACCCTATCTCTTTTTTCCCAGTTTGAAAATGTCCTCAGTTTTGCTTCTCTTGGTTTCAAGTGCTACACCTAAAACTGGTGGACGTAACATGTCAGGTTCACAGATGAGCTCAGTTGATATCCCACAGTAATCTTTAATAAACAAACTAAAAGATCAGCTCAGATCCAGCTCAACAGTTCTTTCTCCTTGTTTGTGTTGCTTATTTTCATTTTGCCTTTTCAGTAAACAGCAGTAGGTTTGAATATGGGCTGGGTGATATAGCTAAACGTCTTTAGTGATCGCGTTCGAACTATAAAATATTGTTTAGAGGTTTGTCTTTACTGAAATGTACCGCTCAGTGGAAACGATTATTATTTTTGTGGTTAAATCCACCGTCAGAAGTTGTGAATGGTACCAAAATATCGTATCGTACCACTTTTTTTGGGACCCTTTTATTAAAATAACTAGCTACACTGTACTAAACAAACATCTTTAGTGATCGTGTTTGAAGTTTTAAATGGCTTCAGTTGGTTTCTTTAATAATGGGTCGTTTCCACTGAGCGGTACATTTCAGTAGTGTAAGTAATTATTTTTGCTGCTAAATCTATTGTTAGATATTGTGAATGGTACCAAAATATCGTATCGTACCACTTTTTTGGGACCCTTCATTAAAATAACTAGCACCACTGTACTAAAACATCTGTAGTGATCGTGTTTGCAGTTTTAAATGGTTTCAGTTGGAGGTTTCCTTAATAATGGGTCGTTTCCACTGAGCGGTACATTTCAGTAGTGTAAGCAATTATTTTTGTTGCTGAATTTACTGTCAGATATTGTGAATGGTACCAAAATATCGTATCATACCACTTTTTTGGGCCCTTTTCATAAAAATAATTAGCACAGCAGTACTAAACAAACTTGTTTAGTGATCGTGTTCGAAGTTTTCAAATGTCATACCAAAATATCGTACTGTACCACTTTCTTAGGATGCTTTCAAAAACATGACTAGCACAAAAGTACTAAGCAAACGTCTTTTAGTGTTCGTGATTGGAGTATAAAATATAGATTAAATTGGAGTTTTGTCTTTAAGAATGGGTCGTTTCCACTGAGCAGTACATTTCAGTAGAGTACACAATTATTTTTGTTGTTTACACTGCCAGAAGTTGAGAATGGTACCAAAATACCGTACGGTATCACTTTCTTGGGACTCTTTCATAAAGATAACTAACACAACAGTACTAGTTATCTTTATGAAAGCGTCTCTCTATGGTATTTTGGTACTATTCACAACTTCTTTAACGTTCTCACAACGTCTTTAATAATGGTTCGTTTCAACTGAGCGGTACATTTTAGTGGAGTAGGCAATTATTTTCGTGGTTTTCACTGTCAGAAGTTGTGAATGGTACCAAAATACTGTACCTTACCACCTTTTTGGGATGCTTTTATAACAATAACTAGCACAACAGTACTAAAAGTCTTTACTGATCGTGTTCGAAGTATAAAATGGCTTAAAATATAGTTTCAGTTGGAGGTTTGTCTTTTAATAATTAGTTTCCTCTGAGGGGTACATTCAGTAGAGTACGCAATTATTTTGGTTGTTTCCACTGTCAAAAGTTGTCAATGGTATCAATATTGTACCATACCACTGTTTTGGGACCCTTTTATAAGGATAGCTAGCCCAACAGTATGGTACCTAAAGGGTGGAGCTATATTCAGTGTTATAAGATGATTCGTTTACATGGAATCGTTAATTGTAAGTGGCAAAACAACACAAGAATTGACATATTTAAATGCATCTGAAACACAACACCCTAATAAGACAATGACGCTATGCAGCAGTGAACCATGGTCGACCCAAACTCAATCAAAAGTCGTTCTGTTGTATGTCCTCCATTGTTGTTTAAGCGTAATTGAAGACGCATCTAAGAATGCATGAAATCGCACTTGTTCATTTGAAATAACTAACTTGAATGTGCATAATATACAATATTTGTCAATCATACTGAAGTTGCCAATTGACACGATTTGTAGTCATAAATAAGCCAGTATGTAGCCCCTCCAAAGAAACGCTGACCTATAAAGATTGACAATTGGCTGTTTTGACTTGGAGGGTGGGAAGTCATTCGTTTGGCAGCCATTCTGAGCGTTGCACTTTTCCACATTCATAGTTATGCAATTGAACTCTCACTTTATATCTCATATCTTACATTGTATATTGACTATACTGAATCGTACCACTCAGTGGAAATCAGCCATAAGAGGAACCAAATTCTACAAAGTTGCCTTTGTAACCTATTCAAAAGAGCTACGTCATTTAGTTGCGAGTATTAATTTTAGTTCAAAATATAAACTTTTGATTGTCATGGATTGAAGGGAACTAAGAACCTAATATTAAGGCCCTTTCACACATGGCGTGATATGATAAAAGCAATGCAAATCACTGACAAACTGCTTTCATACTGAAAACAGAACAATGAATTGCCTAAAGCAGATTCGTACCTGTACAAAAAGTGGTGCCGACCACAACCCTGCATTATTTCCGTTCATTGTAATACTCATCAGCATTATCACATTGTACGCTTGTGCCGTTTAATTGTACTTTTTTAGGTGCGAGTTTTGTCATTCTGAACACAAGTGTAAACTAAGTCCCCATTCACAAAATGTTTAGCTCTTCAGGAGATCTGCAGGATCTTGAATTCTTAAGATGTCTTAAATCTCAAAATCAAAATTTTAGGCCTTTAAAAAGTCTTACATTTACTGAAATATTGTGCTGTAGGTCTTAAAGCCTTTTTAAACAGGTCTTAATTTTCCTTCGTTCATGTATTGCTACCCAATCTGGCCAAAACACAATCACCAACAGTCCATCTCAATAAAACGTTAAACTTTGTATTAAAAAAGCTAATTTTGAACTTTATGTACCATAATGGTTTAATTATTTTCCTTACTATAACATTTGTTTAAAAGTGCTCCATGTGTTTACAGCTGAGAACACCCACCTGGACAGATTGTTGTGCATGCATTGTTTATTATAGTTTTTAAAACTTTTAAAACATTTGTTCATTTTTTATTTTTTTTTTAAAGAGTTTGTTGAAAAAAGTGTATGGATTCATATAAAGCTTGCTTGTTTTTACACGAATATCTAAAATATATATATTTTTATTATTCATTTATTTTTGTATTATTAAATGTGTAAAATTATAATAATTTTTAATAGGGCAAATAAAAATATTTTCCATTTGGGCCATTTGAAAAATTCCTTGGCATTTAGCCCTTTATGAGTCTAAAATTGTATTCATAATGGTCTTAAAATGTCTTAAAGTCTTAAATTTAACTTGATGACTTTACACTTTCTACTAAAAAACTTTCATTAGATTGTTTTAAATGTGTTTAAAAGACCAGCAACTCATCGTCTAATATGTGGACTGACAAAATTACAGAAAATAGTGTAAAAATGTATATCAGTTCTAATACCACACAGCAATACATGGTCATTTTAAGCTATTCATAGAATCCATTTGAAATTGAAGACATCTTAATGTTAAGGATTAGTTCACCCATAAGTGACTCCATGATTATACATGACCTTCGTTCAGTTTCTGAACATCAATTAAGATATTTTAGATGAAATTAGAGAAAATCGGGTCCTGAAAATATATATATTAGTTATAATATCACACAGTTGTAAATGGTAATTTTAATCGAAGATCCTTTCCATATTTGCAGTGTTTTTTTTTATAGTTAAAGGGTTACTTCACCCCAAAAATACTCGCCTGGAAGTCCTGTCAATTCCTTGAGACCTTCGTTCAACTTTTGAACACAAAGATATTTTAGATAATATTAGAGAGCTCCCTCATCCTCCATAGACCCGCAATTGTCTCAGAAAAGGAACCAAATATATTTCATTTGAGTTCAGTGGTCCAACTATAATCATTCAAAGCTCCAAGAACTCTTTTTGTGCACTGAAAAACAAACTTTAAAATTGAGTGTTTGCCAACGTCTTCAACATCAGGTCAGGATGCGCATTAATGCCATATTTCCTAAAGTAAACGTGCATCACAACCTGATTCAGAAGAGACGACAGTCATTTTTTTTTTGGTGTGTAAAAGTGTACTTGGAGCTTCATATGATTATAAAAACCATATAGTATGTTTCGAAGTTGTGTTTTAGACTTCTTTTCTGGACTTTGAACGTGTCATTGCTGTCTATGGAGGATGAGGGATTTCTCTGATTTCATCTAAAATATCTTAACTTGTGTTCTGAAACATTTGAGATGAGTAATGAATAACAGAACTTACATTTTTGGGTGAACTAACCCTTAAAATCATGCTTCTACTTCACCGTTCAGTCTATTATATCACTCAGCCCTAGCGTGAGTTAGCCTGTGTTGAAGTCAACCTTTACTTTTCTTTCTCTCTCGTGCTTCTTTTGTTTAAATTCCCTACTTGTGTTGTCCTTAAGATACAGCCAGTGCATGCTTTCAGAGCAAGATCAGCCGCCTACACTGTCAAAACCGCCTGGCCTTGTAGATGATGGGATATCAATTCATTCAAAATAAACAGTACATGTTTTTAATTTGTGTGCTTTCCTTCAGTCATGTTAACTTGCAGCCCCATCGCTGCTTCTGATGCTGTAAAATATAAGCCTTTAGATTGAGAAGGGTAGAATAAATCAAAGCGATCAATTATTGGTTGCTGAAGGATGTAATTTGTCTAAATATAAAAAATAATGTGGTTTAATCATATTTGAAAAGCTTGTTTAAATGAGAATATAGTTTTTTTTTCTATGCATAAGTTGGATGTTCATTAAAAGTGTCTGGTTTCACTCACTAATTGCGATTTTTCTGACCATTTGTGTACATCAGGAGGAGTTTGAACAGCTGCCAGAGGAAGACCTGAAGACCTCCATCCCACAACTTCACTGCGCTGCTTTAAAACAAGGTGAACCACAGATGTAGTGGCCTATATGATAAACATGTACATGTCAAAAAATGGTTCCGTAGCCCCCTTTTGAGGACCTCTCGTCTTCTTTTATTGCGTTCGTTTTGGTTTTCTTTGGTCTTACTGCGTAGATGCACATGCAGGTCCATTATTTCTGTTGGTATGCATTCAGAATGAATAAAACATTTACTTGTGGCATGTTTGCTCTGTACAGTTCGCTCTCACTTGGAAATTTTTGAAGATGGGTTTTTGTTTGTTCAGTATTTCCGACTGGAAGCCTTAAAGGTCTTTCGTAACTGCTTTATCACTTATTTTTTTTGCCCTCTGTATGCTCAATCCCAAAATCTTTATACGATTTTAGTTTAGACTAAGTGTTTTCATTTTGTTCCAGTTTTAAAACCTGTATTTGTCATGAATAAAAACAAAGAAAAATAAAATGCTGACGTGTTGTTTTTGCTTGTGGTTCGTCTCAAAATCTGTACAACTGCAGAGCCGGGATGCCCAGATTTGGTCCTGGATGGCTGGTGTCCTGGATGTTTAGTTTCAACCTCAATTAGACACACCTGGACCAGCTTGTCAAGCTCTTTCTAGGTATACTAGAAACATCCAGGCAGGTGTGTTGAAGCAAGTTGGAGCTAAGCTATGCAGGACACCGGCCCTCCAGGACCGAGTTTGGGCACCCCTGCTGTAGTTTCCTCGTTGAAAACACAAATATTCATTTATTCTTTTCGGCTTAGTCCCTTTATTCGCCACAGTGGAATGAACCGCCAACTTATCCAGCATATGCTTTATACAGCGGTTGTCCTTCCAGCCATAACCCATCACTGGCAAACATCCATACACACTCATTCACACACATACACTACAGATAATTTAGCTTGTGGGGGAAACAGGAGCACCCGGAGGAAACCCATGTCAACACGGGGAGAACATGCAAACTCCACACACAAATGCCAACTGACCCAGCTGGGGCTCGAGCCAGCGACCTTTTTGCTGTGAGGCAATCGTGCTAACCACTGCACCACCGTGCTGCCAAAACACAAATATATTTGCATATTATAAATTCTGGTTAAAAGCTTTAAATTTGCATTCAGATTTTATGGAGCTTAAAATATGCCAAAACAATCTTAATTTGAATTATTAACAATTGTAATTTAATAAAACTGAATCTTATAATGTTCACCTGTACCCCGCATGTCTTTGGGCTGTGGGGGGAAACTGGAGCAACCAGAGGAAACCCACACCAACATGAGGAGAACATGCATACACACACAAATGCCAACTGACCCAGCCGAGGCTCGAACCAGCAACCTTCTTGCTGTGAGATGATTGTGCTACCCATTGTGCCACTGTGACGCCCTAATTATGTAGAATTAATTGTATTTACTATAGTAAGTACATAAAACGTGTAACAGGGACACTGAAATAAAGTGTTACAGACATTAGTAATTATTCCAATTGGAAATGGATTGTTTAACATTAAGTGAGTTTAACATTAGTCAAGGCATTAAAAGACATCTAACTCGTAAGTTTGCTACTTTTCATTTTTGCTATACATTTAACATGGAATGTATTTAAAAAATGCACACAATTGGGAAATTGCCAACCTACCACACACAGGTTCAACTGCGCATACCGGTTGCAATGGCAAACATGTCGTGTTGTGTGGTAGGATGCCAAATTCGACCGTTCCTGAAATTTTACCGTACACTACACTGCTTTAATGCCAACTGCAGACGTCTTTGGCTAACAGCCATCATAAGAGCTGAATGGAGTGAGGACCTCATTAAAAATGCTGGACTCTGCAGTTTTCATGTCATATCAGGTAAGTTCAGGCTATAATCATCCACATGACTCGTTTATGATTGCAGCAATGATTTCAGCAAAAACATTTCAATATCGTGAATTAAACTGCGGACACTGAATACTAAGAATGAAATGTAAAAGTAAGTTTACATTTCCTGCTGTACAGAATGCGGTTGTTTTGCTTGTTGATTACCAGGCCTTGTACAGCTCCGTCGTCTTTCCGTGTCTTTGCCTAGGCAGAACCTTGGTTTTTAGCACTACAAAATGTTGAATTTAGTAATCATGGAGCTTTTTTTATTTCTCTCTTGTAAAATCACTTAGCGTTTCAATGAGATTGTATATTTGGGGCTGGATGCTTGGCCATTTCGTCTTACCCAATATTCATTGGGAGCGTGCTATCGCAAATGGACCTGTCAGATGAACGCCGCTCACTTTAACGTTAATTTTGCTGAATCACTGCTTATCACTAGGTGACGAGCTGTTATAATATGCTGAAAGCAATATGTAAATAATATATATATAATGTGTAATGAATATAACATCTCTAATACAATAACAAACTCGCATCGGATGTCATTCCCTCATTGTAAATGCTAGCGCTCCCAGATTTTTGTTGCAACCTCGATGCGCGCGCATCCTGAATGTTTACAATCCGGCAATGCACCAATTTAGCCACAAACATTGTTATGATGAAAATACAATTGTACGTTTGTGTAGTTTTAACCGCAATCCTTAATCCATTTATGGCAAATAACATTTATTTTCCTACGATATGCATCAATTCATTTTAAGTGATACATTTATTTTCAATTTAAATGATCAACTTATAACGCATTAAAATTTTGAGGTCATTATAGGCCTATTAAAACGGACTGGAGATGGCAAATGTAAATTATTGACTAACATTTTCATTACCCTACTGAAAAAAACAGCTTAAACCAGCCTAGGCTGGTTGGCTGGTTTTAGAGGGGTTTGGGCCATTTCCAGGCTGGTTTCCAGTCATTTCCAGCCTGGTCTTAGCTGGTCAGGCTGGAAAATGACCAGTTAAAACCAGCTTGACCAGCCTAGCCAAAATCAGCTATGTCCAGCTTAAACAAGGCTGGTCAAGCTGGTCATTTTTCAGCCTGACCAGCTAAAACCAGGCTGGAAATAGCTGGAAACCAGCCTGGAAATGGCCAAAACCCCTCTAAAACCAGGCTGGTCAACCAGCTAAAACCAGCCTAGGCTGGTTTAAGCTGGATTTTTCAGCAGGGATACGCGCTAAACGTGTCACGTCACTAAAATGCAACTTTAAATGCAGAAATACATAGCTGTATAGTATATTTCCATTGTACGTACAATTGTAGATTTCAAAGTAAGTTTTCTACTCGTGTTGTCGAGTGTTGAGCTTCATATTTTTCCCTGTTACTTATGTTAATAACAAAAGCTCCATATTTTGCAGGGAGTTTCCGAGCCGCCGCCGCTAGATGGAGGACAGCACCAGTTTCTCACAGAACAGGTTGTTAAAAGCAAACAGAGCTTCTGGAGTGTATATTTTGACACACGGAGAGGGTTAAACCGTGTCTTTCACACCCAAGGCA
>NC_079437.1:58509458-58534458 GCF_903798145.1 Danio aesculapii | reverse complement strand
GAGCACGTCACAGGTGCCAACTTCAGCTCAATAAAGCAGGCTAGGCAGAATAGCACTATTTACTTGTGTTTTAACAAAATTCTCTTGTTTTCAGAAATAATAAGTAAAAAATAAGCAGAGTAAACTTATTTCAAAGTGAAAACAAGATTATTTTAACAAAACAGATTTATTAAACAGATATATTTATTAAAATTGTATTTTAGTCACCAGATATCTTTAGAAATAGAAAGATAATACATGTAAATTTATGTAAAACATTAGAAAATAAACTACAAACTACAAAATTTCAACTAAATTTCATACATGTTTTTGTTTCTCTTGATTTTTACTCTTTATTTTTATTTATTTGTAATTTAAAGGTGCAGCAGGTGATCTTCCACAATGCTAACCGGTTAGAATAAATCTCCGAACCACAGTCCCTCCCCTGCCGTCCAGAGCCACGCCTCCTGAAACACGAGCATGCGCACCTCTCTCATGTGTTGAGCTAAAGTGACTAGTGCTTGTCCGGCGGCGTGCGGGCATTACGCTCATTACTAAGCCTTACTTACATGCTATTTCAGAGCGAATATTCAGAGTAGCGCGGTAAACATTATAGGGAGCACGTCACAGGTGCCAACTTCAGCTCAATAAAGCAGGCTAGGCAGAATAGCACTATTTACTTGTGTTTTGTTGTTAAACTAAATAAAATCTGCATTATCGATGCTGTAAAAGGACATTAAGAAACTGAAAATGGCCACATCAATCTTTCGCCAGATTGATGAACAACTCTTCTGTGCATGTAACCCGTTTGTAACAACAACATCTACATTAGAGTTTTAAAACAGATCATTACCTGTCTAACAGAAATCCTTCATCCATGGTGTCGTCCTTCCTCAGGTGTGCAGAGGTAACTCCAATATTGATTCAGGCTTTTAAAAAGTTTTGATTTAGCATGTTTTCACCGCTCTCTCTTTCTATTTCTCTCTCTCTCATGAACGCGCAGTGCGTGTACGCACAAACGGCGGAGCTGCGTACAAACGGCTGCGCAGTTGTTCAAATCTACATTTGTTGACGACTACTTATCGGAATTATGGGAATAATCGACCTGTCAACATTTAATTGGATGAACATTTTTTAGTCTTATGCCTCACCCTGAATATAAAAATACATATAAACACATTAAGATCATTTACTTTAATCATTTACTATTGGAATGTGAAGAGACTTTCAACCAGCACAACAAAAATGTTTCTGAAGACGATCACCTACTGCACCTTTAATGTTCTTCTATAGCATGTACATTTGGGTGTGCAAATTCTTGAACCATTATCGTAAGTTATTTGGTCAGATTAGCTCCAGATTTGGCGTCAGTTCAGACCGATCGAATGTATATGCACAAATATAATATTGTATAGATTACAATAGAAAATATTCATCTAAATTTGTGAGGGGTGTTACTTATATCGTCACGCCTGGGCTCTCTTAGAAAGGCAAAGGATCGCAGGAGTTATCAAACACGTAGATTTATTTACAACCACTCACTTGGAAGTCATAGGAAACACGAGAGACTCAGGAACCACATGGGGTGTGGATGACGCATAACCAAATGAAGGGGTATAAATACACAAGAACATAATGGCACTGATGATACACAACTGATGAACGCAATGAAATGGCGAGAAACAGAACAAAGGAGCGCATGGGGAAGGTCACACGACGAAAACACCAGGGGCCTGACACATGTTGAGCACTCTATATATACAATCTTCTATGTGTGAATCGAGTACTATGGTAGTGATCGTACCCTTGTCTCCCTCAGGTCGAGCACATCTGACAGCACGTCTCAGTCTGTGGAGAGCACAGGAGTCCGGCAGCCGGCCCGCAGTAAAATACGCCGTCACAACAACCGGCTGACCACCGTCTTCAACCGAAGCCCCGTCCTGCAGAGCGGCCGGCAGCGGCAGGATGCCCGGAGCCTGGACCTGCAGACGGAGGAGGACGACCCTGCAGAGCTGTCCAGCCAGAGGACCGTCCCGGGCATCCTCAAGATATTCGGCAGTGACATCTGCCAGGGGACCAACTATAAGAGTGTGCTGGCCACCAGCAACTCCAGTGCCAACCAGCTGGTCAAAGAGGCTCTGGAGAGGTGAGGCATCCGCTCCTGTGTTATTCAGAGTGTAGATATCTCTGATATTCTCACTTAGCTTTGTTACTCACTTAGGGGGTAGAGATGTTTAAATCCTACTTGATATTAAGAAAGGAATACTTGACGATAAGTCATTGAATTAGTCAAAAATAATGCATGGTCATGTTATTTTCATATATATGACCATTAGGCCTGCACGATACTGTAAATTGTTTTCCGATACACATTGTGATATCAGTCCTGAAACGATATATCGTGCAGCCCTAGAGTTAATTATCCCTACAGTTCCCACACCTTATACTATAGTTCACACACACCCAAAGACATAGTTATGATGCTTTATTTGAGATATTTGTCAGGTTTTCGTCATCAAGCTGCTTGTCACGTATCCAAATATTTAAGATGTTTAAGGATATGGTAGACACAACACGAAGGAATTCAAATTCCAGGATATCATTTCTTTCCTAAGCCTGATAGATGTTGTCAGGTAAGATAGTAAGATCTTATCGAGAGATTGTAAGTAAAACAAGTAGAAAGAAAGTTACAGTAACGGAAATCTGTTTATTTGCAATTGTGGGTAAGAATTGCCAACACAATCTCACGGCAATTCGTAACTTTTTGATTTAGTGACTAATTCGTACGAATTCGTACGATCTAATTCGTACAATTTAGTACGATTTGCTCCTCCGCCAATGACGGTTGGGTTTAGGGGTAGGGTTAGGTGCCACGCCTCCTTTTTAAAATCGTACAATTTCGTACGTCTGAATTCGTACGAATTAGCCACTAAACTGACAAAACGTAAAATACTTACGTTTTCTCGTGAGATCAGGCTGGAATTGCCAAGCATGAAAAAATAAATCTCATACATATACAAGCAATTTGTTTGTTCGCACCAGATGCGACTCGACAGAAACATAATGTAAACACCAGAGCCATTCAGAAGCGCAGAATGTTGTAGTTGCAGACCCAATCAAATAATAAGGTTTATAATCTAATGATTACACATTAAACTAGGGTTACCACTTTTAATGCAAAAAAATAAGGGACGCAAGCTGCAACGGGGGCCACATCCTCAATCACAGGCCCGATAGCATGTCAGTGGTGGTAAATTGCAACTTAAACTAGGTTTTCAGGAAAGTATGAACACTTGGACATTAAAATGAACTGTCTTTTATTGAAATCTGTGTAACAGATGCAGTCAGTCTTTCTCTTTCACAACTCTGCAGCACTGATATAGCCAATGTTATGTTTAATAGTGTGGTACACTTGCGCTAACTCAGCTGCTGTAACCTAGAGGAGAGAAGAACATACTAATGAACCTAATTTTAAAGGGTGGTGTATTGATAACAGATTTTGGCTAAAATATTTGTCATTATTTGCAGCAACACCTATCCAAACATGGAAACAGCACATAGGCCTACATAAACTAGCTACAAACATTAGCTAGTAAAGTTTTCATATAGCCTATTTCTAATTTTAAAATATGGAAAGTTGAAATTTCTAGTTTATTTTCTTTTACATTATGTTTATTAATGTATTGAATAAAATGTTTCATGTAATAAATGAAACTGCGAGCTGATTGAATGTTGTAAAGTAGGCATTCATTCGGAAAGCTCAGGAAAAGGGTTTGGGGAGAGTTATTACAAGCTCTCCCCAAACTCCTCTTCCTCCTCTCCGTTTCTGTTTGTTGTCAAAACTGACCGCTGGAGGGGTGTGGTTATGTATGTTAGCCACGCCCAATACCTCAGACAGATATCGTCTGAGAATTTAACTGAAAACAAACAGGAAGGCCATTTTCAGATTTCAGTTAAATATTAGAAGGGCAAATTTTTTTTTCCCTTAATGACATGCACAGATGAACAAAACTAGCAATGTCAGCTAACAAAATCAATATGGTTAGTTTTGATTTCAATGGTACTCTAAGGCTGCATTTACACCTCACATCTTGATGGTCAATTCCGATTTTGTGACTGTATCCGATTTGTTTGATGACCAGCTTACATCATCTTTTAAAAGTGACTTGTATCCGATCGTCTGCATTTACACAGCACACGGCAAAGGCGCAATGACCAGGAAAAAAAAGAGCGGGCGCTGACTAACAGCTGATAATTAAAGAGGGTTATTTTCTCTATTGCTGTATGTAATCTGTTCGCAGCTTTTGACAAGCTGTTTTACTATATTTTATGACAGAAAGGCTCTCATTTGTCCATCTTCTTTTGATATATAGGCTTTTTTTAAGCCTTTAGGCATCTTAATGTCATGTCCATGGCGTGATTTATGCACGTGATGTATGCGCTAGTTTTATATTAGTTTATATTGGTTACGTGGTGGACATTGCGCTCTCTCGCTCTCATTAACATGGTTAAATAACTGTGCTATATGACAATATGAAAGCTGTTTAAGTCCCTGTGTGTGAGATTTAAGGTTTGGGACTCTGCTGAAGTCTGATCTGAAAAGAAAGTGTCAGACTTGACGACATTCACTATAGTTTTTAATGATGCGCGACTCGCATTGACAGGTGAAAATCTGATCTACCTGCTTACACTGCAGACAGGAGGACACAGATCCGATTCATATCGGATAAATTTCCACAAGGCCTGAATCTGATTTGAGTAAATTTCGGAATCTATGTGATTTGTTTCTGCTTACACGTACATGAGCCATATCTGTGCCATATGGGAGAACAAAATCTGAATTGAGTCGCTTGCAGTGCAGTGTAAATGCGGCCTAACTGTGAACACAAGCTCAGTTGTGCTCTTGCCTCACAGGTACTGCTTGGAAAAGGAAGACCCCAGCGCTTATGTGCTGTGCGATGTGATTGGACGAACTGGATCTGATCACGAATGGAAGACTGAGTGCTTTCGAGTTGTCGGTGATTACGAAAAGCCGCTCATGTTGCAGTCACTCTGGAAACCAAAGGAGGGATTCTCCAGAAGGTTCGAGATCCAGAAGAGAGCAACTGTAGAGGCGCAAAGTGCCAAGGAGACAGACACCATCACTGCAGGTAACCGTCTGTCTTGGGTGTGAAACTTATCCCTTTTTTACTGGTCGAATTGACTACCCTTTCATTATGTTGGGGGCTGTTTTTGCCCCATTGACTTACATTATAATTATATAATTACACCATATAATCATGAATTCTTAATTGTTGGTGGTTTTACCTGTTGGGAGGAGGTCAAATTAGTAATGTTTTACTTTTGATCATCAGTTGACACTATTAACTCTTTAGATCTAAAACTTTTAGAAATATAGGGAGTTTTATGGAGTAAAACAGAAGATTTTAGTGCATGTGTGTGCATGAATACACTTATTTTTTCAGTATATCTTTCTTTGTGTTTAACAGAATAAACTCAAGCAGGTTTAAACAAGTGGAGGATGAGTAAATGATGATATATTACTGCATACTGTCCCTTTAAATAATATCAGGAATCCTCAATTGTTTAAGGCAGGGGTGCTCAAATTCAGTCCTGGATTGACAGTGTCCTGCAGAGTCTAGTTTCAACCTCAATTAGACACATCTAAACTAGCTAATCAAGCTCTTTCTAGGTATACTAGAAACTTCCAGGCAGGTGTATTGAAGGAAGTTGAACACTAAAAAGGACACTGGTACTACAGGACCGAGTTTGGGCGACCTTGCTTTAAGAACTGTTTACACTTACATTTAGGCATTTATCAGACTTTTATCCAAGGTGACTAGCAATAGATTGACAAGTTCTGCAATGCACCACTTTAATTTTTATTAGGGGAAAAAACCTAGACAATAACTGCAAAGGAAACAAAATATATTTTATAAATGCAAGTGTTTTGTTTCAGGGGAGTTTAGTGGTTAAGTTCTGCTAAAAACGGAGAGCGTTTAGCAGCTTCTTGAGATCATTTCAACACTCTGAGTGGATATCATCGAAATAAACTATTTATTTCAGTTGACGAACAATAAGAAACACTGACAATCAGGCAACTAGAGTCCATTTGGCATTAAAGAGCTCAAGCATTTAAAGTGGCAGATGTCAACACTTGTAATAAACAAAAAGTTATCATGGATTGTCGTGGACACGAATACAGTTATCATCATTCTCGGTGTGAACAGGCCTTTAGAGATGTTTTGACTGTCTGACCTTTGATCTGTGTTCCAGTTGACACAATTTAGGAATGTTTTAACAGTCTGAGGTGCCTCATGGCTTATCCCAACAAAAGCCTGTCAGCAAGAAGCTTAGCGAAATTGCTCTCTCAGAAGTGTGTTTTATTGGGATAGTCCTATCAGCTCTCACACTGAGTTTCCCACCGTGCTAGCATTGAAATGGCCGCTTGTTGTTCTTTGCGAGCGTGTTTCCTGCACTCTCGAGGCTGTTTTTTTTCTTGTGGGTTTTGGCATGGGGCTGTGGTGTTCCACAGGTTTCCCTTGAGAATCCGTGACTGGGGAAGCTCGGCCCCGTCAATGTGTGTTCTGGCAGAACAATGCAGGCGACCGCCCATTTCCACAGCTGATAACGCCCAGAGCGCCGATGGGTGTGAAAGCTTGACCTCTCTGAGAACATTTCACAGCCCAGCAATGTTGTTTACCTTACGTCACTACCATCCACAGTCATCTTATAGCGGATCACCTAAAATAAATGTGGCCAATTTATAGCTACAGTTGGGGTCAAAATTAGAGGATTTATAAACACCTGAGTTGTATCCCTAATGACACACTTATACACTCAAATGTGTGGTGCCTGAGTTTACTTTCATTCCAAATTGACTAACTGAAAATTTAAAACGTTTCGTAGTTAACGTTTAACAGTCCTTAAACTGCAAAATAAATTAGCAAAACCACTAAATAGTACTTGTCATGAGAACAACCACATTCACCATCAGATAATCGCTTACATAGGAGAGTTTTGCTTAAACAAACCAAAATGAAAATAGTAATCCAATCTTTGCACTCAATAGCTCCTCCCCTTCACGACCAGCCCCTCCCCTTTGTCAGTAACTCCTCCCCATCATCAGTAGCTTCTAGCCTTACTAGTAGCTCCTCCCCTTCTTCATCAGTCCCTGCCCTTTATCAGCATCTTCTTCTCTTCTTTAGCCCCTCCCCTTCATCATCAGCACCTCCCCTTCATCAGTAGCTCCTCCATTTCATCATCAGCACCCCCCATTATCAGTTGCTCCTTGTTCTATCAGTAGCTCCTCCCCATTCACCAGCTCCTCTTCCCCTTCTTTATTAGCCCCTCCCCCCCGTTTGCAAGGCGAGAGGGGAGTTTGAGCTCAGGTAGATCTCGAGAACTCCCCTGCTGTCGGAGCTAATGAACAGATAGTGATTTCTCTTAAGAGATAACTACTTACTTGGAGCATGTCTATGGTGCCCATTTGGATTACTCAATTAACTTAAGTTGCTTGTTTTTGGGTGGTGAGAGGAAATTTGGGAACCCAGGGGAACCCACGTGAACACGGGGAGAACGTGTGAATTCTGCACAGAAACATCGGCTGGCTTGGTAAAGACTAGAACCAGTGACGTTCTTGCTGTGAGGCAACAGTGCTAACCACTGGGCCACTGTGCCACCCATCTAGGAAAGGAGGAGGAGTAGGGGTGGAAGGGGGGATTCTTCAAAACGAAGATGGCTGTGATATGGAACATAGGGTATTTATAGTGGCGTAGGAATCGTCTGATTGGTGAATCATAAATTGAACAATGCAGGACCGGCTGTGGTCAATCATAAGCACGTGATCCTTTCGAAATTAGTTTATAAATAAACTTCACTTAAACGCAGAGTGTGAGCCAGACATAAGGTGCGGTCACACTTGACTTTTCTTCCCATAGACTTCCATTCATACGCACGCGAATGCGTCAGACCGGAAACGCGGGGTCATGCGTCAAGCTTCGCATGTTGCTGCGGTGCAAAGTTCAAGCTTGGTGAACTCTAACCTGCGAAATCGCATCACTTGGCTGCATGAGACCAATCGAGGATCAAAACAGGGCCTCTCTGGACAGAAATTTAAAACATGGAGCGATCGCTCGCTTTTTTAATGTCTAATAAGCTTGTTTAATCCCGCCCCTTTTCGCAGCGCAGCACGACAGAATTTCGCACACACAAAGCCCGGTGTGACCGCACCTTTAGGCTGACTAATCAGTATTATAATCTGAAGCTTATCTCCATTGGTTATTCCAATGACAACGAGACATTTTGATAAGCAAATCATGCATTTGTTTACATGTTATCTCCGCAGGCCTCAATGCCCAGGCCCGAAAGCTGCAGCATGCCCGTTCACGGGTCACCTCGCTCTTTGTGGATGGGACGCACGAGGGAGTGGACGCCCTGGGTATCTGGAGGAGCTTAAGCGACATGGACGTCTCCACTATGGGGAAAGAAGCCAGCGTGAGCCGTCCTGCAGCCCCGCGGGATGATCCCGAAGCAGAGGCCGATAAAGAGGTGCAGCGTCTCAATGCAGAGAAAGAGGAGACGGAAAGCAGCGATGACAACCACACGCAGTACTCCATCCACCTGCCCTTTGATTTCCCATATTTCCTCCTCCTGCAAGGATACAGCCACAGACAGGTAGGATGATTGGACCATTGCTGATTTTGGTGCTAGTTGTTGTTTTGAAACTGGTACTCTTTATGCCAGGGGTGTCTAACTCAGTTCCTGGAGGGCTGCAGCACTACACAGTTTAGTTCCAACTCTGTTTTAACAAGCTAATGCTGCAGTAACACTAAAGTTTGAGCTTGCGAAATTCTGTTGTACGGCGCTGGGATTAAACATTTAGACAAGACATTAGACATTTAAAAAAGTGAGCGAGGTCAGAGTTCACCAAGCTTGAACTTTGCAACGCAGCAACCTGCAAAACTTTTTCGCACAAGCTTGTGTTTTCGGTGCATACGAATGGAAGTCTATGAGGAGAAAAGTGCAGTGTGACCGCAGCAACTTGTAGGATTCAAACAAGCCTGAAGGACTCAATTAGTTTAATCAGATGTGTTTAAGTGTGATTTATTTATAAACTAATTTCGAGAGGATCACGTGCTTATGATCAACACGGCTGGCTCCTCATTAGCTCCGTAATCTGACCCATTAGATGATTACGGAAGCATTATAAATAACCAGAGTTTTTCACTCCAGTTATCTTCGTCTTGAAGCTTCCCCCCCTTCCACCCCTACTTCCTCCCCCTTTTTCCGATAGGGCGACACGGTGGCCCAGTGGCTAGCACTGTGGCCTCACAGCAAGAACACCGCTGGTCCAACCTCCTATCGGCCTGGTTGGTGTTTCTGTACGGAGTTTACATGTTCTCCCCGTGTTCGCGTGGGTTTCCCCTGGGTCCCCTGGTTTCCTCCTACCGTCCAAAAACATAAACCATAGCCAATTGACTAAACAATTTATCACAGAAAACAACCCTAGTTTACACTTCTAACGCGGCAACAAGCAGGGGAGTTCTCGAGACCTACCTGAGCTCAAACTCCCATCTCGCCCTTCTAACGGGAGGGAGCCCCGGGCTCGAGGATATTACGAGCTCAGGGCTCTCTCCCGGGACAGCATGCCAAAATACGCTTTATTGATTATCAGCTAAGTGTGAACTCTTGAATTAGGGATGGAACTAAACTGTGCGGAGCTGTTTTTGACAGCCCTGCTCTATGCTGTCGTTTGATTGAAGAAAACTAGATTCATCATTATTTGCTCTTCTCTTTAAAAAACTTTGTGCAAAGTGACCAGCATTTTATTTGACCACTGGAATTGTACACAGTTTAAAAAATTACTCTCTGATCCATATTCAAATACTGATATGTTTGGAAGTGTATCATATATGACCATGTACTACAAAACTAGTCATAAGTATGGTTGTAAAAGTATCAACAAAGTCCCTTTGAGGCAAGTAATTTCACTCAGTGGCCATCTTTTTAAAACAATTCTCGGGCATTCTGTTTGAATAGGGAAACATCAAATTCTCCAAAATTGCTTGCCAAACATACGATTAAATTGAATATTAGGAATCACAGATAAAGTGAAGCAACCACTGTCTCTTAAGTTTCATTTCTAAATGTTTGAATCACGCAAAATCTGCAGAAACTCACATCTGGTCCAAGCCCCTCCCCCGGAGAATCCTCAGTCTATAGCGATCACTGATTGGCTCCTGTACTAGAAGGCGGGGCTTCATTCGCCATTTTGACTGTTACACTTTTCCCCATTCAAAACTATATAAGTGAAATGTCTTGTGTATTCTAGAGTCTTTGGTATCGAGTTCAGTACCAATTAGTACTGGCTTGGATACGCGACTTTGAAATACTATAGTGTTCGTGTATCTGTGTTTGCACTTGGTAAACAACGGTGAAGAGTGGTAAACCAATAACTTTCATGGCCAATCACAATCATTTCTGTTGAGCACATGAACACAATGGCCAATCAGCTGTTTGAGAATGCACTCAACTGTTAGTGGGAAATGGGCGGTTTACAGTTTCAGTACCAATGGGTACTGAACTGGATACCTTTGACAACCCCCAAGTCGTAAGTGTCAGGGCTGAAATATTTGTACATTCGAAAGCTGAATAAATAAGTATCATCTTTGTGCAAAGTGACCAAAATTTTTTTGACCACTGGAATTGTACACAGTACTCTCTGAACCATATTTAAATACTGATATGTTTGGAAGTGTATCATATATGACCATGTACTACAAAACTAGTCATAAGTATGGTTGTTAAAAGTATCAACAAAGTCCCTTTGAGGCAAGTAACTTCACTCGGTGGCCATCTTTTTAAAACATTTCTCGGGCAATCTGTTTGAATAGGGAAACATCAAATTCTCTAAAATTGCTTGCCAAACATACGATTAAATTTAATATTAGGAATCACAGATAAAATGAAGCAACCACTGTCTCTTTAGACCGTGCGTGGCTTAAGCTCGGCCGAGCTGGCATCTGTAGAAAAGAACTGAATAAGAGTGCTCGACTTGAGAATTCTCAAGCCGAGCACAACATACAAGACAGGACAGGACTAGTGACTGGACTCTGCCACCAAAACAAGAATTGACAAGACCGAAGTCTCAGAATCCTGACCGAATGAATGAAACACAAACATGAAATGGCCTTCACAGAGCTCAGACTTGAAATAGGAGCGCTCATAATAGACAGATTAGAATACATGGTAATACCAAGCGCAGTGTTTTGTTAATAAATCTGTATTTCCAAGCAGTTTCCGAAGCTTTTCTCCAACCGCAGGTAAGTCACTGGCAGTAGGTTGTGATGTTGACAGTGTGCTGCAGTCTTGACTCCAACATGGTTTAATCTGATGAGGAGTTCTGGTCAGGATTAGCACAGGTCAGAGTGGCAGGATCTGCACAGACATGTGAAAGACAGGTGATCATGTGTTTTCCTCCAGTCGTCCCGGGACGCCTGACAGTGGGAGAGCAGATAAACTGGGGCTCTGCTTATCATGAGGACCTGCTGGTGCTTAACACACACACGCGCACACACACACACCTTCTTAAGAAACCACAACATGCTGAAACGCGTGACACACACACATTTAGAGCACAGCGAATCACATAATCCCTCAGTAAACCTAAACATGATTAAAAGCAGCAGTAAATGACATTTAAAGGGGAATATGCTCATTATTTAATGCTTATTCCTAAATGTACATAGTAAAATATATAAAATAATAACAAAAAATAATATATTAAAAAAATCTAATATTACTAATATTGCTGTCAAATGGGTAAAATGATAGTGGTGAAGTGTGAAAGTTAATTAATCAGTATTTAGTTTCTGCACTATCATGCGTAAATGTTTTAAATCTAGGGTATTTTAATCTATACCATCAAATAATTATTGTTTTAAATATGCCTGGCAAGATTTCTGGACATAAAGACTACAGTTTGTTGACATTTCAGCTGGTGTCTTCTGCAAATCACAGTCGCATGTACAGTATGGTGTTTGTTATTCTTTTACTGTATAACAGACACATTTTATTGGGAGTGGAAATAATTAAAGCTGTAGTACACATTGTTTTAATGCATGATAACTAGTTTTTAATCCATGTAATCCATGTAATATGTGGCCAGTTACATTTATTTTTTTGGTTGAAGGTATCCCCCTCATCTGTGTCATGATTTATGGTTCAGGGCTCAACAATAAGGACTGCCTGATGGCCCGGGGCCAGTGTGAGAGATGCTCGGGATGGTGGACAGGATTGTTACTGGCCTTGTTACTAAAGTTTAATTTGCCTGTGATTATTTGTCAATTTGCGTGCAAATACAGTCTTAGAATGGAGAAACAGTTTGTGCTTATAAGCCTTTTAATGCTACCTTCTCTGTGATGTTGTAAACACCATGTTGCTTTTTGGTTCCTCTTATCTAATTGGATGTTGTGAGCACGTTATTTTTTTTTTCAATAACTAGGGGTCTGTTCTTTGTACCTCACTTAAAAGATCTAAGATGATTTGGCAGGTCCTGGATTGTTTAATCTTGATAACTGATCGCTGGCTAATTGGTTCTTCAAACAAGTTCTTGAATCAGATTAAGTGTGGTTTATTTATATACTAATTTCGAGAGGATCACGTGCTTATGATCAACACGGCTGGCTCCTCATTAGCTCCGTAATCTGACCCATTAGATGATTACAGCAGCATTATAAATAACCAGAGTTTTTCACTCCAGATTTCTTCGTCTTGAAGCTTCCCCCCCTTCCACCCCTACTTCCTCCCCCTTTTTCCGATAGGGCGACACGGTGGCCCAGTGGCTAGCACTGTTGCCTCACAGCAAGAACACCGATGGTCCAACCTCCTATCGGGCTGGTTGGTGTTTCTGTGCGGAGTTTACATGTTCTCCCTGTGTTCGCGTGGGTTTCCCCCGGGTCTCCCGGTTTCCTCCCACCGTCCAAAAACATAAACCATAACCAATCGACTAAATTATCACCGAAAACAGCACTAGTTTACACTTCTCACGCGGCGACAAGCAGGGGAGTTCTCGAGACCTACCTGAGCTCGAACTCCCCTCTCGTCCTTCTAACGGGAGGGAGCCCCGCTTTATTGATCATCAGCTAAGTGTGAACTCTTGAAAATGTCTGGATGAACTGATCTGAGATCGCTGCATGTGTTGTGAAGGACAGATCTATCGATCCTCGAAATCATGATCAGCAATGCAACCATTGGTTGACGGCACAGCAGCGTAATGACATCATCTGATTAATATTCAATTATCCATGTGAGCAAAACTACATCAAATTAGCAGCAAACGATTTGTTAAATATGTATTTAAATATGTACCCGATGTATTTTTGTTTGTTTGATTGAATGTTTTTAATTCCACTTTAATTGAATCCTTTTTTTAAACCCAACAAATATTTGACCCAAGTTTTATCAGAGTGTATATCTGATACGTACACTCTAAAAATGCTGTGTTGTCTCAAACCGAATGTTGGGTCAAATATGGACAAACTCAACAGTTGGGTTACTCTTTTCAATTAAACTCAAATGACACTTTTGAATCCAGCGGTTGGGTTCTATCCATATTTGACCCAACATTGGGTTGGATTTTCATGTGTGCGCGACTGTGCGTGTGTGTAAAATTTTTCTGCTCACAAATGTGTGTCATGCCAAGCGTGTTTTCAGTCAGGAAATGTGCTGCTCTGCTGTTCCTCATAGTGGGTTCTGCTGAGTGTGCACTGTGAAGGGTGTGTGAGTTTTCGCGTGTACACACAACCCCGGAAGACCGGAGTGTTTGAGCGTGGACGTGGAAATAAACAGCCATATTTAAAGATACGTGAAACACCATGCACAAATCACTTACAGTAGCATATTTACAACAGATCAGAGAGTTTATAATAGTTTAGTATTGAGTATATTGAAAATTGTATTGGGTTTAATGGAAACAAATGGTCCTTACTGCTCTCTATACTCTATATATGTTTTGCTTTCTGGTAAAACTATACTAATAATTAAAATATGTCTCAGATAATATTAGAAACCATCAGGGGCATAGCAACCGGGGGGGACGGCGGGGATTCGTCCCCCTCACTTTTAGAGATAGACCATTTAGAAACAGGTGATTAATAATTATATGAACATATGATCTCATCCAGCCGTCCCCCCCATTTTTAATATGTCCTCTACGCTCCTGGAAACCATTAAAATATACTGGTTTTGATTATTAGAATTGGATGCTTTGTGTCTTTAATAGCATTTGCTGTGGAAGCCATTTTGAGTCTTGTGGATGCATTTTCCATTCATTCTCCTTAAACTGGAATGATATATAACAGTTGTTTATTTTAGAGTAAACTGAATACATTATTAGCGTAAATGAATAAAAACTGCTTAAATATGATAGGGAGCAATTAATTCTGTTACTAATTATGTTTAACTTAATAAACCTCTAACAGAGTTGACAATAACAGAGTTGACATTTTCCACCTTTTTGTACTTTAGCTCAGAATGTTAACCTTAAACCAGATTCCACCCTGCATGTCAACTTATTGTTGTGTACTGAACTGACCCTTCGCTAAGCCACACCCAAAAACCTCTACCCACCAATCGTGGCTTAGCAACCGTAGCTATGCGCAGGAGCTCTGACAAGCTTTTAAGTGAGGGAAACAGGCCAAACTGTTGTGCGTATGGATTGTGCAAATCTGATACCCGGTATCCTAAAAGTTTGAACGTGGAGGTGGAATTTTTTCCCTTTTCAAAACCTAAAACCCAAGAGGGGAAATGCCAACGTAGATCAAGCTCTATGAGGGGAGCTAAAGGAGCGGAGTTCAGTTAGTTTTGTTTTCGTCACATGTATTCCTGACACATTCATTGATAGAAGGCAATAACTCGCACACCTCTTAAAAGATTCTACAAAAATACAAAGCAGGTTATGTTTCCCAGTTGTCTTTTTCTTTTTTCGCTCGATATTATGAGCGCTGCTCCGTTTAAGCCCTTGAAAAAGTTGTCATACTAATAGCAATTGTTTTCCATCTGTTTCAAGCTACGAATATTTGAAATGACATATCAACAGAACAAAACAGAGATACGATCACGATCTGATCAACTGCCATTAATATACTTCACCCGCAGCTGTTTTTCAGTCATTTATAAGCCTCATGTCCATGTCAGAGCTACAATTCACTGATGTTTTCGTCTGTCTTTTAGAGATTTAGTCATTGGTGATGACGTTATACCGGGTTAGTGTCTGCTTTTATATTTGGTGTCGAATTAATACTTGCTGGTAGGGAACATCTATCTGTTCACTTCTGCTATCTATACTTTGATTTGCATTTCAATTTATTTATATTTTCCACCGAACTGCAAATTAGAATCGAAACTGGATAAAAAGCACACGAACATACTGACAGTTCTAGGTGCTGTACATTGTTATGGGTCAATGATGCTAATATTTGGTACATTCATTTTCTTTTTGGCTTAGTCCCTTTATTAATCAAGGGTCACCACAGCAGAATGAACCGCCAACTTATCCAGCGCATGTTTCACGCAGCGGAAGCCCTTCCAGCCGCAACCCATCTCTATGAAACACCCATACACACTCACTCACACTCATACACTATGGACAATTTAGCCTTCCCAATTCACCTGTACCACATGTCTTTGGACTGTGAGGGAAACCGGAGCACCCAGAGGAAACCCACATGAAGGCAGGAAGAACATGCAAACTCCACACAGAAACGCCAACTGACCCAGCCGAGGCTCGAACCAGCGATCTTCTTGCTGTGAGGCGACAGCTCTACCTACTGCACCACTGCCTCACCCTTATTTGGTGCAAAATCCATCAATTTTCCCTTCCTGGTTGTTCTTTCTATGAATAAGGGACTATGCCGAAGGAAAATAAATGAATGAATATGTTTATATACTAGAACGGAGTCAGATATTTAAGAATTGGTCAACATGCCCAGATACAAATACTGAGATGTCATTTTACTCTCATTGAAGAAGACAAACTTTTGAATTTTGTTTCTCAACGCTTCTCAATGCATGTGAGAGAGGAATCAGCGTGCCAGGGGTTTATAGCAGTAATTATATGAAGCATTGTCTCCCCGAAGCGCTGAACTATAATCAGCAGTTATAATAATTGCAGAGTTGCGAGCTCTTTACTGTAGGCAATAATCAGCATTGTTTACTGAAGCTGCGGGTCAGAAACACAGCTCACTCTGCCACGCAGCACTGTTTCTCATTCACTTCTCTGTCCTTTGTCCCTTTAGTCCTGCATTCCAGTAGAAACAGTTGTTTTTTTCTTTGGTAGTGTCTTATCTCTTTTAAATTTAACTCATTTAAATAAAATAAACGTTGTAAATTTGATCTGATATGGAATTGATTTTCCTAGCACCATTATATTGATGTACAGCAGGGGTCACCAATCTCGGTCCTGGAGGGCCGGTGTCCCTGCTGGGATTAGCTCCAACTTGCTTCAACACACCTGTTTCAAGTATACCTAGTAAGACCTTGATTAGCTTGTTTAGGTGTTTGATTAGGGTTGGAAGTAAAATCTGATGAACACCGGCCCTCAAGGAGCAAGTTTGGTGACCCCTGAGATGCAGCATGGAAAATAAGTATTCAATGCGCCACCATTTTTCTCAAAAAACATATTTCTAAAGGTAACAAACAAAGAAGAACAAAGGCTAGGCTCGGAACAGGGAAGACTAAACAGGAAAATACTCAGATATGAAACCATTACAATATAGCAAGTCTCAGTCCCGAGGTGTCTGTGCGTGGAGCTTAAATAGTTTGTGTAATCAGTCCTTGACAATCCTCCAGTGGTGTGTGTGCAGGGATCAGGAACATGTGTGTGTGAGCGGAGTGCATGTATGGAGTTGTAGTTCATGAAATGGCAGATCTGTAGTCCGTTAGCGATTGTGCCTGTTTTCCAGCGATCTATGGTGTTTGGATTGCTGGTGATCGTGACACTATTACAGATGCACACGGTTGCGACTTTAAAGTTTCGCTCTAGGGTTTAAAAGGTAACATTTAATGTGATTATAATTTGTGGTGAGTTGGTGGCAAAATATCAAAACAACAACCAAAATACTGCAAAAATAAGTGAATTTATTTACAATAGTGAAAGAAGTCAAACAATAAAAAAAGTATTATTTACAAGATCAATGTGTATTATGGATGGGGGAAACAAGAATTAAGTGGCGCCAAATAAATGAAAGTAAGATAACGAAACCCCAAATCTAGCTAATATTTACCCTCTAAACTATTTAATAGAAAAATAAACAAACAAAACATCTTCAGCGTTTTCACGCTATAACTAAAACTACTAACCAAAAATATGGAGAAAACTTACAGCGGGTGGCGCTCACTTCTAAACTAATGTGTTTAGACCAGGGATGGGCAAACTCGATCCTGGAGGGCCGTTGTCCCTGCATAGTTTTGCACCAACCCTAATCAAACACACCTGCTTGTAGCTTTCTAGTGATCTTGAAGACACTAATTAGGGTGTTCAGGTGTGTTTGATTAGTGTTGGAGCAAAACTCTGCAGGGACACCGGCCCTCGAGGATCGAGTTTGCCCATGCCTGGTTTAGACAGTGGAGTTATCTACGTGATGTAAGATGTATGTCACGTGACATCTAAACTCCTCGAATCCCAGGGAAAGGCTTACACCAGAGATCAGGAGATTACCACATATACAAGACGGTAACAGCGATCAACACAGGAACAAGACCAAAAACTCTAAATTCACATCAATATCACAGCACATAACAACAAGCCAAAACACACACAAAAGCAAGCAAAGACAACGCAAGCAAGACAGAGCAAAGCAGAACGAGCTTCCCCGCTCGCGTCCCTTTAAACTTTGAGCTCCTATCCTGATTGGTAGCGAAGTTGATGACGTCACAGGGTGGAATAAAGATTGACGTCTTCACGGAGGAATGGAATACTGGAATGGGCGATCCTGAGAATTGACACAGAGAGAGAGGGAGGGAGCGAACGAGAGAGAAAGAGAGAGAGAGAGAGCGCACTAACACAAGCAAAACATATACATATACATATGACTGTAACACACACATTGAAATAACAATGCTGAAACAGTATAATGTGCAGCTCTAGAATTGAAATACAATGACTTACATTGATACTGGAGAATAATCGATGAGATTCGACAAAACTCTCGACATTTACATTATTCCCGGTGTTCTGTTGATTTGTCCTACCTTGTCAGAATGTCCTACCTCCCATTCAAATAGTATGACGCAATATGCTAGCTATCAGATTTTGCTAACAGTGTAAATTTTAATGTGAAGCAGTGTGATATGAAGCTGTAATATCGCCCTAATCCCTAACCCCAACCACAGAACCATTTAAATACACTGTTGGTAGCATAATCTGATGGGTAGGATAAATTGTCAGGACACCGGCCTTGATCGTGAACTCATTTGATCCACTTTATTATCCACGACGGAGTTAATTTCCACAAGAAACAATTGACAAGTAAAGCATTGTAAATAACTGATTAACTGGCGTAGTTTCTTTGGTTTGCCTGTTTCGTAATTGATCAATTTTGCAGCATTGACACTGAATCAACACAGAATAATGACTCTGTTGTCTTCTGTAGAGCAGCTCACATATAAAATGAACTCATTTCATAACTGATTAACTTCACGCTGCGATTGAATTGAACTGAATCAACACTGAGCTCAATAATGACTCAGTTATGTACAGTCGAAGGCAATATTATCAGCACTGTGAATTGATTTAGACTTTCAAATATTTGATAAGTGATTTTTAAACAGAGCAAGGATTTTTTTCACAGTGTTCTTCTGGAGAAAACGTCTCATTTCTTTTATTTTGGCTGGAGTAAATGCAGGTTTTACTTTTTAAAATGAATTTTAAGGGCAATATTATTAGCCCCCTTAAAGGAACTCATTTTACAAGTCTCCTAGAGTTGAATAGTTGAATGTGATTTCAAGACACCCGTTAAAAATAGCCCATTCTCCCGCACTCACGGTACAGCGTCAGAAGTTCTTGTCTATTATTATTATTATTACATTCACAACAGACATGAATGACACGTCAAGCATGAGTGATTTATATGTGCAAAGATGTGATTAGACATCCCTCTGCAATATTCGTGTGAATGATGCGATTTGATCAAGTAACTCAAATAACCATTCAAATCATAGACTGTGAAAGATATGGACGTAGTATCCGTGACGTCACCGATAGATGTCTGAAGAACCCAACTTAAGCTACCAGTAGGCGTGGCTAACGGTCGCCATTTTGTTAGTCTGTCATCGCACCAATCGGGGGATACCAAATAAGGGCAAAGAGGCGGAGCATGTGCAGAGCTACAGACGCATGCTGGCATTTTGCTTGAGACGGGCTTTCCAATGGGAGAAACGCTTAATACTTCATTACCTGCGCGTCCATTTGTGTTCAATTCAACTCACCTTTATTTGTATAGCGCTTTTGCAATGTAGATTGTGTCAAAGCAGCTTCACATAGAAGATCATAGTAAATAGGAACAGTGTAGTTCAGTTTTCAGAGTTTAAGTTCAGTTTAGCTCAGTTCAGTGTGCTTTAATAATCACTACTGAGAGTCCAAACACTGAAGAGCAAATCCATCGATGCGCAGCTCTACAGATCCCGAACCATGCAAGGTAGTGGCAACAGCGGCGAGGAAAAAACTTCACCAATTGGCGAAAGTGAAGATTTACAAAACCTCGAGAGAAACCAGACTCATTTCTCCACCGGCCAAACGTCTTGTGCAGAGCTGCAGTCTAGGCACCGGAGGCTGGACCGGAGTTCTGACCACATGTGCTTGGTTGTATACTATAAATGAAAAAAACTATAGAAATTGCTCGTTATAAATTAGTTTTTATTATATTTATAATAGTAACTCGGTGTGTCATGATATGTTAAACAGCACTTGGGAAATATCTGAAAATGAATCATTTCACAATGACTAATTTTAATGGACGCTTTTCACAAGACTGCTATGACGTGTTTACTGCTCATCATCATCTTAAATCCGATGCTTAAATTAAAGTTTTTAATATTTAGATGTTTTTTAAAAATGTACATTTATATGCATTTATGTATTATATGGGGGCTGGACAAAAGAAATTTGACCTTATTCTCTCTTCTGGCTGTCATTATCAGTCTCAGACTATTTATTTCCTTTTTCTGAAAGTCTTAATAACACCATTGTAGAGTTTTTGTTTTTAATATTTCAGCAAATATGATTGTGAAAAAATTATCTGTTGTACTTTCCCATTCACTGCGCTCTAAGTTCACCCAACTTTGACGACTTCTGCTACTGACAAACCAAGAAATGTGACAAGGGTCCATCATTTTAGATTCTCCATCTCCTTGTTGGAGCTGAACAGTTAATGGAGGGTTGAATGAGAGTGAAGCAGGTGCTGAGGGGATTATGTGTGGATAAGTGTCAGTCACCGCTCGTGGTGGACAGAGACTCTTGTCCACATCAGGAGAATCATCAGCTTTAGCAGCACTAAGTGGATCAGTCCATTAACACTGCAGGCTGTTTTGACACCACACTGTAAGCAGATGAAGAATTTACACAAGGTTTTGCTTTTACCTCCTCCTGTTCCCTTCAGCTGGCCGGCAGCTCACACTCTTCAGACATCAGATGAAGCACGTTTCAATGATCTTAAGACATCAAATGTATGATTTTAAGTTAATGGTTTTTCTTAATTAAAAAAAATGGTCCTATACGTCCAACCCAGTCTCATTCTGAAAACGTACTGCTATTTCTGGATAGCGCCAAATATGTCCCAGGAGCTACGTTTTTTTGCAGTTTTTGTTTTTCGTAAATCCACCAGAGGCCGCTGTGTACGCTCTTTGAGATCTCGAATTTCTCTCGCAAGTGCCATTCGGGCATGCTGTTCTCACGTAAATCCACTAGAGGCCGCTGTTGACTGACTGACTGACTGACTGACTGACTGACTGACTGACTGACTGACTGACTGACCGACCGACCGACCGACCGACCGACCGACTGACTGACTGACTGACTGAACGATCAACCATCCCACCCACCCCCATCCCTAAACCCAACAGATAGTGTTTTAAAAAGCGATGATTGACCAGCGTTCAACACCCTCCCTAAACCCAACCAACAGTGTTTTCAAAATTAATCCAGAAAAAGAAAAGCCCTCAAATTTTTACCATGTTTTCACATTTTACCACATCCTCACTCTCTTATTTACTTGTTTATTTTATTTTTTGGATTTTGTTTTTACGTCCAACCCAGTCTCATTCAGAAAACGTACCGCTATTTCTGGATAGCGCCAAATATGCCCCAGGAGCCACGTTTTTTGCTGTTTTTGTTTTCGTAAATCCACCAGAGGCCGCTGTGTACGCTGTTTGAGGTCTCGAATTTCTCTCGCAAGTACCATTCGGGCATGCTGTTCTCACGTAAATCCACTAGAGGCCGCTGTTGACTGCCTGACTGACTGACTGACTGACTGACTGACTGAACGATCAACCATCCCACCCACCCCCATCCCTAAACCCAACAGATAGTGTTTTAAAAAGCGATGATTGACCAGCGATCAACACTCTCCCTAAACCCAACCAACAGTGTTTTCAAAATTATTCCAGAAAAAGAAAAGCCTCCTGATTTTTACCATGTTTTCACATTTTACCACATCCTCGCCCTCTTATATACTTGTTTATTTTATATTTTTTGGATTTTGTTTTTACGTACAACCCAGTCTCATTCTGAAAACGTACCGCTATTTCTGGATAGCGCCAAATATGCCCCAGGAGCCACGTTTTTTTGCTGTTTTTGTTTTCGTAAATCCACCAGAGGCCGCTGTTGACTGACTAACTGACTGACTTACTGAACGATCGACCATTCCACCCCCATCCCTAAACCCTACAGATAGTGTTTTGAAAAGCAATGATTGACCAGCGTTCAACACCCTCCCTAAACCCAACCAACAGTGATTTCAAAATTAATCCAGAAAAGAAAAGCCCCCTGATTTTTACCATGTTTTCACATTTTACCACATCCTCACCCTCTTATTTACTTGTTTATTTTATTTTTTGGATTTTGTTTTTGTCCTACCTGCTTTCTGGAACCGTTCTTTGCCGTACTTAAACCCCATTGTCATAATCAACTCATCTCCACATCATAAGTCTGCCAACGTACACGGCGAGCCATTGGATAAACTGGTAACAGCAAGAAAGCCATCTACACTACATTACATTTAAAAAGTGTTTATTTAAATTTAAAAAAGTAATATTTTGTTTTATTTTATTTCACTTAATATACTTTTAGTCAAAAAATCTTTATAAAATATTTAAAAAGTTTGAAGTTTGAATTCGCTAAAAAAACTAAGATGTTGACTAACTTGAAAAAGGCAGCATGGGTCAAAGTTTTCATTTCTGAGATGAAAAAGAGATGTTTTGCTGACACTATTTTAAGTCACAATTCATGCTGTTAGGGCAGCACGGTGGCTCAGTGGTTAGCCCTGTCACCTCACAGCAAGAAGGTCGCTGATTCGAGTCCCAGCTGGGTCAGTTGGCATTTCAGTGTGGAGTTTGCATGTTCTTCAGGTGTTTATGTGGGTTTCCTCCGGGTGCTCCGGTAAAATAAATTGTCTGTAGTGTATGAGTGTATGTTTGAATGTGAGAGTGTATGGGTGTTTCCTAGTACTGGGTTTATGGCTGGAAGAGCATCCGCTATGTAAAACATATGCTGGAATAGTTGGTGGTTCATTCAGCAGTTGCGACCCATGATAAATAAGTTATTAAATGAGTGTTATTTATGTTTTGGGTGGAATTTGATGTTCTGACCAACTGAGCATTACAATTGTGAATTCGCTAAAAAGACAAAGATGTTGACTCACTTTTCAGCAACAGAAAAAAGTAGCATGGGTCAAAGTTTGACGATATCTCTAAGATGAAAATGCAATGTTTTGACTGTGTTACAAACATGAGGATTGAAACAATGTACTCATTACAGGTCTACAGCTCAATGTACTCATTATACTACTACTGTCACATTCTGTTATGTTATTTGCATAATGAAATCCCCTGTCTGTTCTATTCATTTCTTATCAGGACTTTCTGATCTATCTGATGAGCGGGAACACATGTGTGTTTGGCAGCGCCTCTGAATCCTCCACCGGAGTGAATCAGGAGTCACTGAAGGTGGACGTTTTACTCTTCGCTCCTGATGTTTCACCTCAGCACTGCTGCATTCAGCGACAGGATGCCACCGCTGACCAAACTAAGATGCAAACCAAACTCAGACCACTGCACAGTGCACATGTTACGCACAACGGCGTCCCGCTCCAGGACGAAATCGAGTTGTGTCCAGGCGACCTTATAGGCCTCGGTCAGCACTATCTCTTCATGTTCAAAGACCCGACGGCCACAGGAGCCTTTCAGACTCCGTCCTGGATGGCTACGTTGTGCCCCCCAGCAACGACGTCTCCCTGTAAACTGTGTGGGACATCGGTCAGGAGGAGGAGGACTCAAAAAATGGCCGCTCGCTGGAGGGATTCTGATGGTAGGGTGGTTTCGCTGTCCTATCAAATGGAGCAGGAGGATCAGGTGTTGGAGAAGATCATCAGTATGGTGGATGCAGGAGGAGAAGATCCCAAACTGACCGCAGCCTTTCTGCTGTGTCTGTGCATCCAACAATCTGCAACTGACTTTGAGCTGCTTCACCTGCGGAGACTGCTGCTCTCCATTGCCAATCACATTCAGCTCGACATGTGGGTGAGTCTACCAAAACACGCACAGCCAGTGTTACTAACAGAAGTCATAATGTTGGGTCACACATCATTTCAAGCTGCTTTTAATAAATGACTATGACTTTTGCTTCAATAAACTCAATTTCTGCTTATTAAGTAAGGGATAAAGTACATCCAGGAGGTTGTTATCAATGAATAACGCCTAACAGGCTTATCAGCAGCCCGGCTGATGTGTGAATGGATTAATTCTGTGAAAACAACCACCTGGATGTACTTTATCCTGCTTATTACATAACAGTTAGACACAAAACACTGTTCTGAACAGTCATCGTGTTTTATAAATCTTTAGCAATCTTTAATTAAATGCAAAGCTGACAGAAATGAAAACAGCTGAATTTACCTGATTAAGCATACACTAACCTATGTATTATTCAGTTAAAAGATGGCACCAAACAGTCGAAACATGCAAAGATGACAGAAACAAAACCAGACGAATGGAGCATACACTAACCTACGTATTTTGTTCAGTCACAAGAGGGCGCCAAAGAGTCAAAAATAGCGCCTTAAGCAGATAAATATGAATGCAGATGTAACTATGGAGATGTGGAGGTGTTCACTGAAGGTCAAGATGATTTGAGGTACTCAGAGGAGCCTGTGTTATTCAGTGGTTGTTATCATGGAATAACATACCTTGGAATGTTTCGACTGACCAATCAGAATCAAGTATTCCAGACAGCCGCGCAATAATAGTTATTTAAGAAGCAGTTGGGTTAAAGTATTGGGTAGGATTAACAATCCAGAATAAGATCATGCAGAATATGTACTTTATAACTATTAAGCCACTAGTAAACATTGAAATTGTCACAAACTAAACAGAATAGGTAGTTTTGGTCATTCATCTTTAGTTCCATAAGGCGATCATTCGTTATATTAGGGATAATCAATGGATTGCTTCAATTAACAAAATGTTTGCTTATTAAGTAAGGGATAAAGTACATCCAGGAGGTTGTTATCAAGGAATAACGCCTAACAGGCTTATTGGCAACCCAACTGAAGTGTGAATGCATTAAATCTGTGAAAACAGCCACCTGAGTGTACTTTATCCTGCTTATTACATAACAATTAGACACAAAACACTGTTCTGAACAGTAATCATTTCTTTATAAATCTTAAGCAATCTTTAATTAAACGCAAAGCTGACAGAAATGAAAATAGCTGAATTTACCTAATGAAGCATACACTAACCTATGTAT
>NC_079437.1:58491958-58504458 GCF_903798145.1 Danio aesculapii | reverse complement strand
AGGCGGCACAGTGGCTCAGTGGTTAACACTGTGGACTCACAGCAAAAAGGTTGCTGGTTCAAGTCCCGGCTGGGCCAGTTGGCATTTCTGTATGGAATTTGCATGTTCTCCCCGTGTTGATGTGGGTTTCCTTCGGGTGCTCCGGTTTTCAGTCCAAACACTTGCGGGATAAGTGAATTGGATGAACTAAATTGGCCGTAGTGTATGAGTGCGTGAGTGAATGTAAAAGTGTATGGGTGTTTTCCACTTCTGGAAATAGTTGGCAGTTCATTCCGCTGTGGTAACCTCTGATAAATAAGGCACTCAGCTAAAGGAAAATTAATGACTATACAGTGTTTGCATTTCATTACATGTCTGTACCTCATCATAGCCCTAAAAGGATGTCGAGTATTTCGAACAGGACACGACCATGTAAACACCGCTTTGTGGTTCCAGTCTGTAGGCCAAAGTAAAGTCATAACAGCGCAGCAGACGCAGTGATTGGCCATAGCTTTCGGTGAGCAGAATAACTGGTCTTCTCCTCCCGAAGAATCAAAAACAAACACATTAACAGTGTATTTTCTCAAGGCTCAAGTTAATGGCAAATCCCAGCCTCTCTTAGATGAGGCAGGAATGTTTAGGAACACGATATCTACAGCATTTGTTTTCATTCTGGATCTGTGTGCTGTTGTTCCTGATGAATATCTTTTAAGAAATGTTCGCTCATACTGAAACTGTTATTTCCATTGTTATCCTCTACATGAAAAACAAGAGGAATATTTCTCTAATGTTTTTATGAGCCTTGGGATATCTCAAGGAATGAGATTTACATGAAAAGATATTTACATGAAACACAATCATAACTTATATGATTTTGACTTAGAGCGGATAGGATTTTGGCTGTTGCTAGAAGGGATACAGCTGCGTCAAAATGATAACAAGAATTATTTATATTATTTATTAAAATCAGTTAACCAACCAACCAACCAACCAAATCAACCAACCAACAAATCAATCAATCAATCAATCAATCAATCAATCAATCAATCAATCAATCAATCAATCAATCAATCAATCAATCAATCAATCAATCAATCAATCAATCAACTAAACAAACTTCCAATTATTCAAACAACCAACCATTCAACCAACCATTCAATCATCCAACCAACCGACCAACCAACCAACCATTCAACCAAACAAACAACCAACCATTCAACCAAACAAACAACCAACCATTCAACCCACCGACCAACCAACCTACCACTCAACCAAACGACCAACCACCCAACCAAACAACCAACCAACCGACTGACCGACCAACCAACCGACCGACCGACCGACCGACCAACCAACCAACCAAACGAACCGCCAACTTATCCAGGATTTGTTTCATGCAGCAGATGCCCTTCCAGCTCATCACTGGGAAACACATACACACTTATTCACACACACATACACTACGGACAATTTAGGCTACCCAATTCACCTGTACTGTCTTTGGACTGTAGGGGAAACCGGAGCACCCGGAGAAAACCCACACAAACACAGGGAGAACATGCAAACTCCATACAGAAATGCCAACTGACCCAGCCGAGGCTCGAACCAGCGACATTCTTGCTGTGAGTGGACAGCACTACAAGTCCTACTAGATGCTGCTGTCTGTTAAACGCGTCATAACAGTCTTGTGAAAAGTGTCCATACTAAATAAACAGAATGAAACATCACGAAACTCCATTACACTGACAACATTAGAGCAGCTCAATAGTGCGGAAAATCCAGGTGACGAAGCGACCTTGAAGTCCAGGCTACTGAAGGCCAGAAATTCCACATATGTGACGCATTGGTTGCAGATTAACTTAGTGGATAAATGAGGAACGGAGAGTTGACGTCCTTCACGCACCAGACCCTGCAGCGCTGGAGAACAGGAAAGGGCTTCAGTTACTCATCCTCCGCCTGATGAGGAAGCAGATGTGCTCATTCGGACATTCGTCGGTTTCCTGAGCAGGACAAAAACTCAGAAAGAGAAAGGAGCGTCCGGTTTAAAGCAGTCATAAAGCCCATCAGGAAGTTAACCTTTTCCAGGAGATCAGTAAATGAGTCTTTAGTCTTTACAACTAGCCAGACGTTGTGATTTGGTGATTGATTGGTGATATGTGGAACATTTAAAGGGATAGTTCACCTAAAAATTAAAACGTGTGCACTATTTACTAGTGTGGTTTCAAACCTTTGAGTTCCTTTCTTCTGTTGATCACAGAAGAAGATATTTGGGAGAAAGCTGAAAACCTAGACAGTTTTTAAAGGGATAGTTCACTCAAAACTTGATACTGGAAACTTGTTGACTTCCGTAGTAAATAGAAAACCAATACTATGGAAATTAATTGTTACAGGTTTCTTCAAGTTTTGAGTGAACTATCCCTTTAAAAACTGTTCAGGTTTTCAGCTTTCTCACAAATATCTTTTCTCTCATAACACTCTGGAACCGTTTGAGTAAACAATGAGTAAATCCTCACTTTTGGATGAACTATCCCTTTAAAACATTTCAGAAGGACTCCTGTTTGCGGTTGTTTTCTTTATTGTGATGTGTTTATTATTGTGTTCAGTTAATTCAGCGTTTTAAATGCTGTGATGTCATCATGGATGGAATGTGTCAATCAGGGATGATGAGTCATGGGGGCGGGACCTTTGGCTCTGGGTTTCTGAGTGACCTCATTGGGCGTGATTAATTCAGCTTCATTAACTTCTACTGTGTTCTGACATCCTTGCAGTGTGTGTGTGTGTGTGTGTGTGTGTGTGAGTGTGTTTTAAAGGGATAGTTCACTCAAAAATGTAGATATCCTCACCATTGACTCACATTCAAATGGTTGTAAACACTTTTTCTTTCTTCTGTTAAACACAAGTACTGAAATCTTCGCAAGAATGTTGGAAAAAGCAGTCACTATTGACAAAAAAATACTATTCAAGTCAATGGCTAGTTTAATTTAAGGAATATTTAGTTCTAGTCTAGTCGTCACCTTACAATTATCACGTTCTGACATTTTTGTCAAAATTTAATTATTGCCATATTCTAATAAAATTACAACTTATTTACATTATGGGCAGTTTTTTTATAAGTTGTTTACATTTTAAAACTTTTTATTTTAAAAAACAAATGTTACACACATACTGTTTGTTGTGGAATGCAAAAACTTTGAAGCTCAATATCTCAAAATCCTTCAGAACGCAGATAGAACCTTATAATTCCAAGGTGACGTAGGGCCTGTAGTTCCTATATGACCCCGGATTCTTATGTTGCATGGGTATATTGTTAAAATACATTGCTCAAAATGCATTGTAGGGGTCGAAATGATTTTTCTTGTATGCCAAAAGTCATTATATTATTATATTATTATTATATTATTATATTACATATTTAGTAAACTTCATGTTGCTTGAAGAAACTTTGTAACTTCCCTACCATAAATGTATCAATTTTGTGTTGGTAATATGCTTTGCTAAAAGCTAATTTTCTCAGTATTTAGTATTTTTAACCCTCAGATTGCAGATTTCTAAATAGTTGTATCTCCACCAAATACTTTCCTATAGATCAATGGGAAGATTATTCATTCAGCTTTCAGATAATGCATAAATCTCCAAATAAAAGTACACTTATGACACATATGGCTCACATATGGCTCACATATTAACCTAATTAAAACTACTCCTAATAAAATACTTTTTCACCCTCAAAATATTGTCAAGTCTGGTGAAATCTGTAGTTTCATCCAAAAAAAAACTATTGACAGCAGACAATTAGTGAATAATTTGTATGAATTCATTTAATTTGTCCATTTTGGTGTGGTTATGTTGTGGTCATAGTGTCCTGCATCTAGTTGTTGATGAATGTTGAGCTTAAATGACATTATTGATGAGTTTTTTTGGTGTCACCTTCGTGTTTATACTGGCGAATGCATATAGGAAATTAGCCAAAGCGGAATATTTAAGGCCTAGTGGCTGTAGTTTCCAATATATGACCCCAGGGTCTTATGTTGCATGGATATATTGTTATATTACATTGCTCAAAACGCATTGTAGGGGTCGAAATGATAGATTTTTCTTGTATGCCAAAAGTCATTAGAATATTTAGTAAACTTCATGTTGCTTGAAGAAACTTTGTAACTTCCCTAACATAAATGTATCAATTTTGTGTTGATAATATGCTTTGCTAAAAGCTAATTTTCTCATTATTTAGTATTTTTAACCCTCAGATTGCAGATTTCTAAATAGTTGTATCTCCACCAAATATTTTCCTACACATCAATGGGAAGATTATTCATTCAGCTTTCAGATAATGCATAAATCTCCAAATAAAAGTACACTTATGACACATATTATGGCTCACATATTAACCTAATTAAAACTACTCCTAATAAAATACTTTTTCACCCTCAAAATATTGTCAAATCTGGTGAAATCTGTAGTTTCATCCAAAAAAAAAAAACTATTGACAGCAGACAATTAGTAAATAATTTGTATGAATTCATTTAATTTGTCCATTTTGGTGTGGTTATGTTCTGGTCATAGTGTCCTGCATCTAGTTGTTGATGAATGTTGAGCTTAAATAACATTATTGATTCGTTTTTTGGTGTCACCTTCGTGTTTATACTGGCGAATGCATATTGGAAATTGGTCAAAGCGGAATATTTAAGGCCTAGTGGCTGTAGTTCCTATATATGACCCCAGGGTCTTATGTTGCATGGGTATATTGTTATAATGCATTGTCCAAATACATTGTTGTCACGATCACAAGCGATCTAACAACCAGAGATTGCTGGTAAACACTCACATTTACATGAACTACAAATCTGCTATTTCATGGACTACAAGTCCCAGTCATGCAACACAAACACACAACCGGTTCCTGATCCTGACTGATTGCAAACATACAGCTGATTACACACACATATATACAGCTCACTCTGAGACACTCATTGCTGAGTCTTGTTATCTGTTCTAGTGACTATACAACGCGTTTACCTTTGTCTTGCTTCGCTGTGTTTTTGACTCTCGCCTCGCCTTGTTTGTTTGAAGTTGTCTGCTGCCTGCCTTGTGACCATCTGCCTGTTATTTTGACTATGACTCTGGATTGCCCTTATACATCTGTTTGCTCCTTTGTTGACCATTGCTTGCCTGACCATTCTGTTAATACAACCCTGCATTTGGATCTGAACTCTGTTGTCAGCGTCACATCCCAATGTTACAATTGTAGGGGTCAAAATGATTAGAATCATTAGAAAATCATTAAAAAAACATTTAGTAAACGTTATGTTGCATGAATATACTTTACTGTAAATTCCTTACCGTAAATTTATCAAAACTCAATTTTTGATTGGAAATTGAGCAAATTTTGGCAACCTAATTTTCTGTTTTTGAACCCTCAGTTTGCAAATCAAGTAGTTGTATCATGGCCAAATATTATTCGTTACATCAATGTGTACATCAATGAAAAAGATCATCTATTCAGCTTTCAAATAATGTATAAATCCAAAAATGTCCAAAAAATTGACACTATCAAATTGACAAATTGACATTAGTTTTGTAGCCCAGGGTCACAAATTTACCTTATGCAAAAGCTCCTACTAAATAAAGGTGCTTTAAATCACAAAATTATGTCAAGGTTGACTGATAAAATCTGTAGTTTCATTTGCAGTGCATTTGCTGTTCGCTTCATACATAAAAAATGATTGACAACAGACATAAGACTTGTCGATTATTGGCTTTTAAACTCTCTGGTTATGATCTGGTCATGGTGTCCTCCTCCTCGTTGTTGATGTTGGTGAATGTTGAGCTTGAATGACGCCACTGATAGTTTGCTCACGTCACATGAGTGTTTATACTGGTGCTGTGAATTCCATCAGGAAACTGACCCTAGATCAGAGGCGTTGAACTCCTGAATTCCTGGAGCGCCACAGCCCTGCGTTTAGTTCCAGCCATGCTTTAACACATTTACCTGTAGGTCTCAAACAAGATTGAAGAACTCAGTTTGCTTAATCAGGCGTGTTTAATTAAGGCTGGGGGTAAACTATGCAGAGCTCTGGCCCTCCATGATGTAGTCAGATTTTCATGCATTTTTAATCATATTATTGTTTTTAAAAAAGTTTTTAATCCCGAAAACAATGTTGACAAATATTCACTATTAACTATTGGTGTACTATCATGTTTATGACAGATTTATGACTAGTTATGTTGTCTTGGTAATGTCAAGTTGTCATGAAAACAACAAAAACGAGTTGTGATGTATTTGTTTATGTCAAGTTATCATAACAAACAATTCATGTGTCATGTCATGATTTTAATGGTTTAATGCAACATGGGCTCATTCTGAAAATGTAGCCCTATATACGTTTCTGGAGATCGTGAATTATGTAGCCAGAGGAACGTACGGCTGCATTTTGTCTTTAAAATTAACGAAACGGTGTGATATGACGCCGTTCCTTTAAGCGCTTACCAGCTGAACGCTTATCTCAGTGGGAATGGCTTTCCTGCTGTTACCAGTTTGTCAAGTGACTCGTCACGTACGTCGGAGGATTTGAAAGGGAGAGTGGAGTTGATCATGATTATGGCATTTGAGTCTGGTGAAAAACGGTTCCACAAACCATGTAAAACAAAAACAAAAGCTAAAAAATAAAATAAACAAGTAAATAACACTGTGAAAATGTGGTAAAATCTGAAAAAGTGGTAAAAATCAGGCTGCTGTGAGGGCTTTTCTTTTTCTGGGTTACTTTTGAAAACACTGTTGGTTGGGTTTAGGTAAAGCGGGGGGTGCTGGTCAATCGGAGCTTTAAAAACACTATTGGTTAGGTTTAGGTAAAGCGGTGGGCGCTGGTCAATCAGAGCTTTTAAAAACACTATTGGTTGGGTTTAGGTAAAGCGTGGTTGCTGGTAAATTGGAGCTTTTAAAAACACTATTGGTTGGGTTTAGGTAAAGCGTGGGCGCTGGGCAATCGGTGCTTTTGAAAACACTATTGGTTGGGTTTAGGTAAAGCGGTGAGCGCTGGTCAATCGGTGCTTTTGAAAACACTATCGGTTGGGTTTAGGTAAAGCGGTGGGCGCTGGGCAATCTGTGCTTTTGAAAACACTATCGGTTGGGTTAAGAGAAGGAGGTTGTTGGGGCTATCGGTTGGTTGGTCAGTCAGAAAGTCAGTCGATAGCCGCCTCTGGTGGATTTACACGAGAACAGCAGGCATGAATGGCACTTGCGAGAGAAATTTGAGATCTGAAAAAGCATACACAACGTCCTCTGGTGGATTCGCAAAAACAAAAACTGCAAAAAAACGTACCTCCTTTGACATAATTGGCGCTCTCCAGAAATGTATATAGGGGTACGTAATCAGAATTAGCCTGGGTTGGTTCAATGACAGTCTTATAAACACCCCTTCAAGTAAAGTGTCACCAGACATTTTCTTCATTCATTCATTCATTCATTCATTTTCTTTTTAGCTTAGATCCTTTATTAATCGAGGTCGACACAGCGGAATGAACCGCGAAATTATCCAGCATATGTTTTACGCCGCGGATGCTCTTCCAGCTGCAACCCATCACTGGGAAACACCCATACACTCTCATTCCCACACATACACTACGGACAATTTAGCTTACCCAATTCACCTGTAGCGCATGTCTTTGGACTTGTGGGAAAAACCGGAGCACCCAGAGGAAACATGCAAACTCCAGACAGAAATGCCAATTGACCGAGCCGAGGCTCAAACCAGCGACCTTCTTGCTGTGAGGCAACATTGCTACCCACTGCGCCATCGCCAAATATTTTCTTCTTACATTTAAATCTGCTGTTTAACTACTAGTTATTTAATTTTGCAATGTTTACATTTATTGTAGAGCTGAAAAGGTAAAGTCTTCCTGGCAAAGTTGTTCTTTATTTCAGGTTTTTTGTTCAGTGTCCTATCAGTTTTTTGGTGATAAATACACTCCCACTGGTCTCCGTCTGGCACAGTTTATCTGTCTGTCCTTGTGTGTGTTTATCTGCTCCTGAGGGCCAGCAGTGGTGCGGTCAGTGGGAAAAGTGAGATGCATCTGCTGCTTTACTCTTATCTGACTGACTCTCAGGACGGCTGTAACAATGGGCAGTCTGGCAGAGACATTGTCCAGAGTCCAGTCACAGCACACACATCTCTCCGCAGAGAGGAAGTCGCCTGTGCTGTACTTCCTGTCGGCTCACGATCAGGGAACTGCAGGTCCCCTGTACTGAAAACACAAATATTAATGTTTCAGACACTCCAGGACTTACAAAATTATTAGCATTATCCTGTGGATTTTTTTGTTCTTTTTCCCAAATGACGATTAACAGAGCAAAGATTTTTTCACAGTATTTCCTATAATATTTTTTCTTCTGGAGAAAGTCTTATTTGCTTTATTTCGGCTAGAATAAAAGCAGTTTTTATTTTTTTAAACCATTTTAAGGTCAAAATTATTAGCCCTCTTAAGCAATATTTGTTTCTATAGTCTACAGAACAAACAGCTGTAATGCAATAACTTACCCTAACTTGCCTAATTAACCTAGTTAAGCCTTTAAATGTCACTTTAAGCTGAATGTCTTGACCAATACCTAGTCAAATATGAGGTTAAATAATATATGAGTCTATAACAGTTGCTAATGTAAAGTAATGATAAGCTTAGTGAGTGTAATGAACTTTATTTCCCTCTATTAGATTCTGTATGCAGTGTTGTCTGGGCTGCTGGATAGTAACCCTTTCTCTGAGAGCGGTCAGCTGCGCATGCCCGCAGGAGTCAGCCAGATCCTGGACGTCCTGAAGGAGGCCCTGAATCTGCTCAACACTTTCCAGGTGCATCGAGAGATCACGTCTCAACTGCTGACCTATCTGTTTTTCTTCACCAACGCCTCGCTCTTCAACACACTGATGGAGAGAGGTCAGCACTTCACCTCACACTGTCAATACTTCACAATGGAAAAACCTCCTAAATATCAGAATTTATTTACTGTACAATTTACTGTAACGTAATTGTTTACAGCACAAATTAAGGTAACGTAATCGTATTTACAAATTTGAGTGGATTGAACATAAAATATTTAAGTTGTCCCCAAAAAAACAAAAGTTGTGTTATTTCAACTCATTTTAAATACCCTTTTACGCTAACAACTACACAGAACACCTTAGTTACAGCCTAACAACCACACAGCATGCCTAAACAGCCTAATAACACTCTAGTAACAGCATTAATTACACTGGCAATCGACAGAACACCCTACACTGTAAAACATACAGTTATTTACAACATAAATTGATTAAGTTAACATAATCGTTTTTTACAAATTTGAGTGGATTGAACATAAAACATTTAGGTTGTCCCAAAAAACAAGAGTTGTGTTATTTCAACTCATTTTAAATACGTGGTTTGAACAAGTAGCACAAGTATTCACCCTGATTACCCTGGAAATCACACCGAACACCCTATTAACAGCCTAGCAACATACTAGCAACCACAAAACATACCCCAATAACCACCTACCACTACACATAAAACCATAGTAACTGCATAACACCTTAGCAACCACCCTGATACCCTAGAAATCACACTGAACACCCTAGTTACAGCCTAGTAACACTATAGGAACCACCTAGAATATTCTAAACACCTAGCAAACCACACCAAACAACCCTATTAACAGCCTAGCCAACAATGCTAGCAACCACACAACATACCCCAACAACCGCCTACCATCTAACCACATTACCTTAATAACCGCAGAACACCCTAGCAACCACCCTATTACACTAACAACTACACAGAACACCTTAGTTACAGCCTAACAACCACACAGCATGCCTAAACAGCCTAATAACACTCTAGTAACAGCAGTAATTACACTGGCAATCGACAGAACACCCTACACTGTAAAACATACAGTTGTTTACAACATAAATTGATTAAGTTAACGTATAGTTTTTTACAAATTTGAGTGGATTAAACATAAAACATTTAAGCTGTCCCAAAAAACAAGAGTTGTGTTATTTCAACTCATTTTAAATACGAAGTTTGAACAAGTAGCACAAGTATGTTTTTAATTAACACCCTAGCGATAACCCTGATTACCCTGGAAATCACACCGAACACCCTATTAACAGCCTAGCAACATACTAGCAACCACTAAACATACCCCAATAACCACCTACCACTACACATAAAACCATAGTAACTGCATAACACCTTAGCAACCACCCTGATTTCCCTAGAAATCACACTGAACAACACTATAGGAACCACCTAGAATATTCTAAACACCTAGCAACCACACCAAACCCTCTATTAACAGAATAGCAACATGCTAGCAACCACACAACATACCCCAACAACCGCCTACCAACTAACCACATTACCTTAATAACCGCAGAACACCCTAGCAACCACCCTATTACGCTAACAACTACACAGAACACCTTAGTTACAGCCCAACAACCACACAGCATGCCTAAACAGCCTAATAACAATCTAGTAACAACACTAATTACACTGGCAATCGACAGAACACCCTACACTGTAAAACATACAGTTGTTTACAACGTAAATTGATTAAGTTAACATAATCGTTTTTACAAATTTGGGTGAATTGAACATAAAACATTTAGGTTGTCCCAAAAAACAAGAGTTGTGTTATTTCAACTCATTTTAAATACGTGGTTTGAACAAGTAGCACAAGTATTCACCCTGATTACCCTGGAAATCACACCGAACACCCTATTAACAGCCTAGCAACATACTAGCAACCACAAACATACCCCAATACCACCTACCACTACAAAAAAAAACCATAGTAACTGCATAACACCTTAGCAACCACCCTGATTACCCTGGAAATCACACTGAACACCCTAGTTACAGCCTAGTAACACTATAGGAACCACCTAGAATATTCTAAACACCTAGCAACCACACCAAACACCCTATTAACAGCCTAGCAACATGCTATCAACCACACAACATACCCCAACAAGCACCTACCAACTACACACAATACCATAATAAACTGCAAAACCACCCTAGCAACCACCCTGTTACCCTAACAACCACACAGAACACCCTTAGTTACAGCCTAACAACCACACAGGATGCCTAAACAACAACCTAGCAACAACATAACCTAATAACAGCTTCATAAACTCTAGTACAACCCTAATTACAATGGCAATCGACAGAACACCCTACACTGTAAAACATACAGTTGTTACAACATAATTGATTAAGTTAACGTAATCGTTTTTACAAATCTGAGTGAATTAAAAATAAAAAATTTAGGTTGTCTCAAAAAACTGGAGAATTGTTTCTACTCATTTTAATAAGTAGTTTGAACAAGCAGCAAAAGTATTTTTTGAGTGTAGTAACAACCCTAGAAATCACCCGGATTACCTTAGAAATCACACAGGACACCCTATTAACAGCCTAGCACACATGCTAGCAACCACACAACATACCCCAACAAGCACCTACCAACTACACACAATATCATAATAACCTGCAAAACACCCTAGCAACCACCCTGTTACCCTAACAACCACAACAGAACACCTTAGTTACAGCCTAACAACCACACAGGATGCCTAAACAACAACCTAGCAACAATATACCTAAGAACAGCTTCATAACACTCTAGTAGCAACCCTAATTATGCTGGCAACCAAACAACATCCTAGTAACCCCCTAGCAACAATCACACAACATGCTTGCACCCTCACATCATTTAGTCTGGAAAACCTTCACATGTTGAGTATGAAATGTTTTCTAAATGCTTATAAATCTGCTTTAAATGTTCAGGGTATGTTTTATAACGCCAGCATCAAGGGTAGTTTTCAACTACTTTTTACTGTCTGGTTTTAATATGTTATTGCACTCGTGAAGCTCGTGTGGTTTTTTCTGGTAAGGGTGCAATTTCAGTCTTAAAGCCTATGTTTTGTACAAACAAATTGAAGTAGGAAGAGCTTGTTTTGGTGCTCGTTCTTTCAACACTTCTTAAAAGGATGACAGTTATGTTCAGACAGTATGCTGGGAATCTTTTATGGCTGTTTGTATACTTTGATCCACATGAGAATTTTCACAAAGAACACATTTCAATCAAGTATGTCTCTGACTACATCTAGAAGTGTTTGAAAAGAGCAAGATGAAAATACTGCTGACCTCAATTACACTTGACTTTAGTCCTTTTTTTGTTGGCTTCATCACCTTCCTTATCAGAATAAACAAATTAAACGTTAAGATTGTGTGTCCTTATTTATTTCAACCCAGGTTCATTCTGAGAAAGTAGTCCCGGGGACGTTTCTGGAGACCGCGAAATACGTCCCGGGAGGTACGTATTTTTGCAGTTTTTGTTTTCACGAATCCACGAGAGGCCGCTGTGCGCACTTTTTCCCGCGCCGTTCTCGCGTAAACCCGCTAGAGGGCGCTGTCGAACGACCTTCCGCCTGTCTGCCTGGATGACAGAATGATTGACCGTGCGACCGGCCAATCGGCTG
>NC_079437.1:58454458-58486958 GCF_903798145.1 Danio aesculapii | reverse complement strand
TTTGTAAAAGAACACGATTCCTTTTGTTTGGGTGGGTGCAACTTAATTTTTTTATGTTCAATCCACTTACATTTGTAAAAAGAACACGATTCCTTTTGTTTGGGTGGGTGCAACTTAATTTTTTTATGTTCAATCCACTTACATTTGTAAAAACAACACAATTCCTTTTGTTTGGGTGGGTGCAACTTAATTTTTTTATGTTCAATCCACTTACATTTGTAAAAACAACACAGTTCCTTTTGTTTGGGTGGGTGCAACTTAATTTTTTTATGTTCAATCCACTTACATTTGTAAAAACAACACAGTTCCTTTTGTTTGGGTGGGTGCAACTTAATTTTTTTATGTTCAATCCACTTACATTTGTAAAAACAACACAATTCCTTTTGTTTGGGTGGGTGCAACTTAATTTTTTATGTTCAGTCTACTTACATTTGTAAAAACAACACAATTCCTTTTGTTTGGGTGGGTGCAACTTAATTTTTTATGTTCAGTCTACTTACATTTGTAAAAACAACAAAATTCCTTTTGTTTGGGTGGGTGCAACTTAATTTCTTTATGTTCAATCTACTTACATTTGTAAACACAACACAATTCCTTTTGTTTGGGTGGGTGCAACTTAATTTCTTTATGTTCAATCCACTTACATTTGTAAAAACAACACAATTCCTTTTGTTTGGGTGGGTGCAACTTATTTTTTTATGTTCAATCTACTTACATTTGTAAACACAACACAATTCCTTTTGTTTGGGTGGGTGCAACTTAATTTTTTATGTTCAATCTACTTACATTTGTAAACACAACACAATTCCTTTTGTTTGGGTGGGTGCAACTTAATTTTTTTATGTTCAATCCACTTACATTTGTAAAACAACACAATTCCTTTTGTTTGGGTGGGTGCAACTTAATTTCTTTATGTTCAATCCACTTACATTTGTAAAAACAACACAATTCCTTTTGTTTGGGTGGGTGAAACTTAATTTTTTTATGTTCAGTCTACTTACATTTGTAAAAACAACACAATTCCTTTTGTTTGGGTGGGTGCAACTTAATTTCTTTATGTTCAATCTACTTACATTTGTAAAAACAACACAATTCCTTTTGTTTGGGTGGGTGCAACTTAATTTTTTTATGATCAATCCACTTACATTTGTAAAAACAACACAATTCCTTTTGTTTGGGTGGGTGCAACTTAATTTTTTTTGTTCAATCCACTTACATTTGTAAAAACAACACAGTTCCTTTTGTTTGGGTGGGTGCAACTTAATTTTTTATGTTCAATCCACTTACATTTGTAAAAACAACACAATTCCTTTTGTTTGGGTGGGTGAAACTTAATTTTTTTATGTTCAATCTACTTACATTTGTAAAAACAACACAATTCCTTTTGTTTGGGTGGGTGCAACTTAATTTTTTATGTTCAATCTACTTACATTTGTAAAAACAACACAATTCCTTTTGTTTGGGTAGGTGCAACTTAATTTTTTATGTTCAATCCACTTACATTTGTAAAAACAACACAATTCTTTTTGTTTGGGTGGGTGCAACTTAATTTTTTATGTTCAATCCACTTACATTTGTAAAACAACACAATTCCTTTTGTTTGGGTGGGTGCAACTTAATTTTTTATGTTCAATCCACTTACATTTGTAAAAACAACACAATTCCTTTTGTTTGGGTGGGTGCAACTTAATTTTTTTATGTTCAATCCACTTACATTTGTAAAAACAACACAATTCCTTTTGTTTGGGTGGGTGCAACTTATTTTTTTATGTTCAATCTACTTACATTTGTAAAAACAACACAATTCCTTTTGTTTTGGGTGCAACCTAATTTCTTTATGTTCAATCCACTTACATTTGTAAAAACAACACAATTCCTTTTGTTTGGGTGGGTGCAACTTATTTTTTTATGTTCAATCCACTTACATTTGTAAAAAAAATATTTATTTGTGTTAAGACAACATAAAGGAATTGTGTATAACCCAACATTTCCACAGTGTTTTCAGAAGGATATTGTTGTATAAACAAATTAGCATGTTCAAAACAAACACTTAATATTTGCTTTAATAGTATAAGCTTGCATGTGAAATAAATGTATTGTTTATTGACACATAAATGCACATAATAATACACCTAATAACACCTCAATTATTAATATATTTTATTTTATGCAAAAAATCATTGGACATAAGTAAAAAAAAAAAAATTTGATTAAGATATTTAGTAAATTTACCAAACTAGTAAATATTAGTAAATATAATTCGTATAAGTTGGGGAACTTCAAGGTTCAACCTACCCTTTATATTGTTTCTCATTGTTTTGGAAATCCTGTAAATTTAATAGTAATATTAGTAAATATATCAAACCTCAATGTTTTGATTAGTAATATACAATGCAAAGATCTTAATTTGGTCAATTTAAAGACAATTTTCTCCATATTATTATTGTTTTTGAACCCCAAGATTTTTCAGATGGTTGTATCTCTGCCAGATTCGGCCCTACATACATCAATGAAAAGATTGTGTATTCAGATTTAAGGTGATGTATTATTCTTCCTAAATAAAAAAAGACACGTATGACTGGTTTTGTGTTTCAGGGTTGCATATTTACATTTATATTTAGTCAGTTAGTTAGTTACTTTTGTCCAAAGCAACTTACCTGTACACTTGAGGAGGCATTCAGCAATTCAACAGGAAGAGGCAACAAGGGCTAATTAAACAAAGGAACTGTTAGTGCTCAGAGAATTAACTGCTAGAGTAAGGAAAGGTTTGTTTAAATAGAGAGAAGAGTGTTTCTACAGGTGGTTTGTCAAGACCACTCACTTGTGTAAAGCACACTTCCTAAACACACTGTGTGTTTCTTTTTTTTTGAGATATGCAGGGATTGTAAGAAAGTGTAAATGTGCAAACCCGGTGCAAGTGTTGGTTAAAGTGTCAGAGAGATGAAAGAGTGTGTTTTCTACAGGTGGTTTGTCAAACCCACTCACCTGTGTGAGGCACACTCAATTGCATAATGTGTTGAGGTTGTCAAATGTCGAAGCCTTTCAGAATTGTTTTCAAAACTCAACCCATCATCAAAGTGTGTCCCGAAGTGCAGTTATTTCCTGCTCTAGCTACCCGCTATACCGCCATCACTATATGTAGTCATTGAAGACACAGCACATGTCATTCAGTGTAACCCAGTGTACACTTAGAGACCGCTCACTTCCTCTATCCCATCAACAAACACTGGCTGAATGTCAGTTACTAGGAGACCGGTTGTTAAGGTTCCACCCATGGCATGAGGTCGCAGTTCGTGGTTTGTAAAACATCCATTTCTGCACACAGCAGCAGATGTCTTCCCTTATTTCCAGCCGGCTATTTTAGGACAGCTATTCTGGCATTGGTGCTGCAGTGGACGTCCATAGCAAAGAAAATCACAACATGACATCTTGACATCTCACTTACGTTTTTCACAAAATGGAAATTAAATCTCAACACAGAAAAACACAGACGTTGACTTAAGAAAAAAGATTTTAAACTGTGCTCTAAGCGCCTTGACTATTTTTTATTAAAGGGACAGTACATCCAAAAATGACTACTCTGTCGTCATATGCTGACCCTTCCCATTTTCCAAATCCGTTTGCGATTCTTATTTCTGTTGAAAACAAAGGAAGATATACAGAAGAAGATTGTGGGACTGTACATATACAGTCTTATGCAAAAGTTTAGCCACCCCTTCATGAATAACAGCAAACATTAATGCATAGTTTCTTCTCAAAAACAATAAAAGCAAAGACACCCTACATAATCAGTACTTAGTAACACCTCCTCTAGCAGATATCACAGCTTGCAAACACTTTCTATAGCCAGCTTAAAGTCTTTTAATTCACGTAATCTCCCATTCCTTCTTGCAAAAGGCTTCTAGTTCTGTATTTTTCATTGGTCATCTTGCATGCACAGCTCTTTTAAGATCTACACACAAATTCCCAATGATGTTTCAATCAGGGGACTGTGATGGCCATTCCAAAACCTTCAGCTTGCATCTCTTCAGGTATTCCATAGTGGATTTGGAGGTGTGTTGCAAAAGCCAAGCTCTTTTCAGCTTATACTGTATATACAGCGGGACAAATAAGTATTGAGCACTTCTTCACTTTTCTCTGAAAACATATTCCTAATGGTGCTGTTGACTTGAAATTGTTCCCGGATGTTGGTAACAATTAAAGAAATCCATACATGCAAAGAAAACAAATCTAATTAGTTTACAAATTAAGTTGTGTTTAATAAAATAAAATCACACAGGAAAAAAGTATTGAACACATGAGGAAAGGAAGGTGTAGAAAGCTCAGACAGCAGCTGAAATCTCTCAGTAGTTCTTCAGCAAGCCTTTGCCCTTCGTCATTGTAAATGAATATCAGCTGCTTCAGTCCAACATCTACATTAGCAGGAGGATGAGGATGAAACCAGAGTGGAGATTTCAGCAAGACAATGATCCAAAACACAACCAAGGAGACTCTCAGATGCTTTCAGAGAAAGAAAATGCTGTAGAATGGCCCAGCCAATCACCTGACTTGAATCCAATAGAGATTACAAAATAAAGATCAGATTTGATAGACGAGACCCACAGAACCATCAAGATTTTACACTCTGTTACACGTCTGAGCAATGCATGTGACTTTATTCTCCATATGAGAGGCGTCTTTAAGCTGCAATCACCAAAAAATCCTCTTATATAAAGTATTAAATACGTTTCAGTAGTTCAGCACTTTCTCCTTGTGTCATTTTATTGTTATTACACAGAACTCATTTTTCAGCTGTTTTTGCTTTATTTTTATGTTCGTATTGTTTGGGTTTTTACCAAAATCTGGTTCAATTTCAAGAGTTCACACTTAGCTCACGATTTATACATGGCTTGTTTGGCGTGCTGTCCCGGGAGAGAGCCCTGAGCTCAAGGTATCCTCGAGCCCAGGGCTCCCTCCTTTCACAGGGCGAGGGGAGACTGAGCTCAGGTTGACACCAGATGGCCCAGTGAAGACCCAACGCCATTGGTATTCTTGCTGTGAGGCAAACGTGCTAGTCACTGGGCCACCGTGCCGCCCATTCTTGATAAAGGTGGAAGGGGAGGAGGGCGGTTTCTTCCAGACGAAGATAGTTGTAGAGAGGAAATGAGGATATATATAGTGACTTGGGATCCTTTGATTGGAGGATCATAATTAGCTAATGTGGACCAGCTGGGTCAATCATGAGCACATGCTCCTCTCGAAATTAGTTTAAAATTTAAACTTCACTCCATGTCAACAGATCCTTTAGAAACATTATTCCCAGGAAAAAAAAAACATGACGTGTTCAATACTTATTTCCCTGCTGGATATGGATGTTAATGGCTGCTTTTCTCCAACATTCTTCAGAAAATCTTCAGAAGAAAGGAATTCATTAGTTTACAACCACTTGAGTAATTGGAGGAAGTGTTCTAATTTGGGTCAACTGCGCCTTTATGATGAGTTTTCATCACTACGATGACAAAAATGTTAAACACAGGTCTCAACACTGTTTGTGAACTGTTGTTCCCAGCTTTGACTGTTTCCTGAAGTATTCAAAAACACGGTCAATCGGATTAGAAACACTCAAGCAGGCAAATGTGTTCAAGCTACTAAAGACCAGCTCCGTCTACTGACCTCATTCCTCAAATAACGGGACACGTTAAAACACGCGTACCAGACGGGATTGAACTTTTTCAGTCTAAAATTGTGAGTTTGACGGCAAGGAATGCAAAAGTGTCACAATTTTGCAGATATCAGAGAAGAAAGCAAAGCTTCTGCTCTCCATATGATTTTATACTCCTCTTATGCGATATTAAATCTAAAGCCCACTATAACTCATCCCACAGAGCTTTCTCTTAAAGAAATCATGAAAGTGATCTAAAGTGGACAGAACAGACTGATTCAAATGCTAGATGTAAACAGGATGTAGTATTTGTTAAAGTCTACATCCACAACGTTCCTCATTAGATGACCTGAGCTGTTATTCACATCTGTGTCAATTGGAAGCTTCCAATAAAGCAGGGGTGGGCAAACTCGGTCCAGCTCTGATCAAACACACCTGCTTATAGATAATTAGTGATCTTGGAGACACTGATTAGCATGTTCAGGTGTGTTTGATTAGAGTTGAAGATAAACTATGCAGGACACCGGCCCTCCAGGACCGAGTTTGCCCACCCCTGCAATAAAGGGTGAGTCCAATAAAGGGATAGTTCACACAAAAATTTTAATTCTGTTATTATTTACTTTCCCTCAAGTTTCACATGTTATTCTGTTGAACATAAAAGAAGATATTTGAAAGAATGTTGGATACAGAGGTATTGATTTACTTTGTTTCTCAACTATGGATGTCAATGACCACCAGTTTACATACTTATGCAAATTATCTTCTTTCGTGTTCAGCGGACAAAAAAAAACTTATAAAGGTTTAGAGTGTGAGCTGCCGTTTACACTAGTGTGTTTCTGTTTTATATGGCGCTTCAGATTGAAACACTCGCGTTTTATTGCATTATTGTATCGCATCTTCATCCACACTATAATTTTATTTATTTATTCACAATAAGGGACAGTGTACATTAATCAACATTCCCCAAACGTAAATGTACCCAAATTAACCCAAAGACTAGATTTCATTGGTGGTCTCTTTGCCAGATGTTAAAGGCCTATACCAATAAAATTATATGGTCAAACTATAAACAATACTCAACTGAACTACAAAAAACAACCACAATAGCAAAAAGCCTAGTGACACGTTCATGATTTCAAAGAGACACATTGTCTAACACAGTGTTTCCCAACCCTGTTCCTGAAGGCACACCAACAGTACACATTTTCAACCTCTCCCTAATCAAACACACCTGAATCAACTTATCATAACATCAGAAGAGACTCCACACCTGAAGTTAACGGGTCAGAAAAGGGAGACATCCAAAATATGTACTGTTGGTGTGCCTCCAGGAACAGGGTTGGGGAACACTGGTCTAACAGATTGTGGTATTAAATTCCACTGATGCGGTGCTCTAAAAGAAAAACAATATATAAACTAATAATTTCATGATTGTTCATGCTTCTTGGCCATGCACTCATGATTTGCCGGCATCCATGCTAGTTTCGGAATGGGCGCATGAGACGAATCATGGAACGAAGACCAATCAGAGAGCAGTTGTGGATAGCCACTCCTCCATTTTCACGCTTTCAAGTTTCAGTCCATCTATACTAAAACACCAAAGTTTTCAAATTAAACATGGGCTGCGTCCGAAACCACATACATCCATACTATACAGCAGGGGTCACCAAACTTGTTCCTGGAGGGCCGGTGTCCTGCAGATTTTAGCTCCAACCCTAATCAAACACACCTGAACAAGCTAATCAAGGTCTTACTAGGTATTCTTGAAACAATCAAGCAGGTGTGTTGAGGCAAGTTGGAGCTAAACCCTGCAGGGACACCGGCCCTCCAGGACCGTGATTGGTGACCCCTGCTATACAGTACGCTAAAATCAGTATGCGAGCTGAGTGGTATGTCCGAATTCATAAAACTCAAAAATCAGTATGCGAGAAGTACCCTGATGACTTCCGGCGAGATTCCGAAGTGTGCATCCCATGCATGCTGCGCTATCCCATGATGCCACGCGAGCAAATTCATAAATGGGAGTAAAGCAACACAACTGATGCAGGTAGGTCACGTGACAATGACAAAATGGCGGATGTAGTCTGTCTGAATTCCATTCATACTTGTGTAGAACATACTTTTCTAATGGCCGAGTAGTACGTTTAAATTCAAATGCAGTACCTACTGACTAGTAGGTGATTTCGGACGCAGCCATGGTCTTCAGCATTTTCAAAACGCTCTGTTTTCACAGGTTGAAGATGCTGGTGTAGTGTTGACACCAGGCGCACCCGCAACAAAACTAAAATGCATTAGTGTAAAGCAGGGGTCACCAACACTGTTCCTGGAGATCGACCTTCCTGCAGAGTTCAGCTCCAACCTTGATCAAACACACCTGAAACAATTCATTAGGACCTGAAGCAGACCTTAATAATTACACACAGGTGTGTTTGGTCAGGATTGCAACTGAAATCTGCTGGAAGGTAGATCTCCAGGAGCAGAGTTTGTTTAGTTTAGTTTTCCAAGTCTTTTTTTATAACATCTAGTCCTGTTGTGCTTATAGACGTACCACAATTAGTTTTATATCCTCAACGCCACAAACCAGACAACTGTTGTCAGATCAGCAGAACAGCTTCCCTGTACCAGTCTTTGCCCACAGAAATGGGAAACACAGACGTTTGGCACGTCGAGCTGGAGAAACTGAGTTACTCATAAACATGCAATATGAGTGTGTCTTGACTTCATTAGCCAAAAGTCAGTCCTGCGGTTTGGACCGGCAGACTCATGTGACACCACCCTTACAAGTGTTCAAGACTTCACTATGTAGAGACAGACACTATGACAGCAGCAACTCAATGATTTATAGGATTCTCTCACAATGCATGTCAAAAGTGATCATTTACTTTACTTAATCATTTACTTTACTTAAAGGTGAGTAAACCCATCGCTTTAGAAACGACATTCATTCATTTACCTTCAGCTTAGTACCTTATTTATCAGTCGCCACAGTGAAATGAACCACCAACTATTCCAGCATATGTTTTACACAGCGGATGCCCTTCCAGCCACAACACAGTACTGGGAAACACCCATACACTCTCGCATTCATACACACTCATACACTATGGCCAATTTAGTTCCTCCAATTCACTTATACAACATTTCACGAGTTCACACTTGCAATAGTTTCAGAATATTTGGCGTGCTGTCCGGGGAGAGGGCTCTGAGCTCGGGGAGACACCCAAACTCGAGTTATTCCCCTTATCAGGAAACAGAGAGGAATTGGGATTCGAGCGAAGTATCTAGCCCGGCCCCAGAACGCTCCCCCCGGGATTGCAATGCTTAAGAGGTGAGGTGTCGGGGTGGTGGAGGGATGTTAAAGTCGTAAGATGCTGCAGGTAAGACAGCTTTGGTACATATAGGGGTTTGGTCAAGACTGATTGGATAATAGAATAATTGGTCAATGACCGTATTTGATACTGAACTTCTGCGCGTGCTCCTCCCGAAATTTGTTTATAAAACATCACGTCTTGGACTGTGGTGGAACCAGAGCACCCAGAGGAAACCCACACCAACTCTGCAAACACCACACAGAATGCCAATGACCCAGCCGGGACTCGACCCTAGCGACATTCTTGCTGTGAGGTGACAAGCTAACCACTGAGCCACCGTGCCCCCCTTAAAAAGGACAATTTGGCCATATTGTTTGATTGTAGCTTGGAACTGTAAACTTTTAATTTACTTAAAAGTTTAAGGCAACGGGTGTACTCACTGTTTTAAATCAAAAGCTACAGGTTTCCTCACTTATTTTCATCCTTTCATTTTCTTTTCGACTTACTCGCTTTAATAATCTGGGGTCGCCACAGCGGAATGAACCGCCAACTTATCCAGCAAATGTTTTGCGCAGCGGATGCCCTTACAGCTGCAACCCATCTCTGGGAATCATCCATACACACTCATTCACACAAACATACACTACGGCCAATTTATCTTATTCAATTCACTATAGACACTGCCTTTGGACTTGTGGGGGAAACCGGAGCACCAGAGGAAACACACATGAAGGCGGGGAGAACATGCAAACTCCACACAGAAACTGACCCCAGCCGAGGCTCAAACCAGTACCTTCTTGCTGTGAGGCTACAGCGCTACCCACCTGCGACACACGTTGCGCTCAATTGTTTTTCATTAAAGTCAAAAAAAATTGCAGCTGATTTTTTCCACATTTTTTTCTCCCTGAATTTAATCTTATATTCACTTTTATATTAACTTTTGAAGATAAATGCAAATATCCAAATATTTGTCAAGTTCAACAGAGAGTCTTTAAAATAACGTCTGAAGTCTTTGAAATATAACCATACCTTGGGTTTGCCAATTTTAGACTGTCTTTGTGTAGGGCACGTGAAATCTTACATCAAATCAATTCAAAACCATCATCTAATTCAGAAAATAGTTTCGATTTTTGCTTGTGCAAAACATATCCTGTTGCGCCACTGACTAAACACAATGTTTCTTTTTTTCTCCCATCTTCTCCTTCTTAAATAATGTTGTGATGGGACTGCTTTAATTACACACTGGAGCTAGATGTTATTTTATTCTGAAAGCAAAATGACACAGGAGGAAGCGCTACTGTGTTAATTTACTCCTCTCCTTTGTCTCGTTGTTTTGGCTGTATTTCCTTTGTGGTGTTTTAAAGATGTTTTGTTTGCTGAGAATAGAGTTTGCTTGTCAAAGAAAATGATTTGTAACCTTGTGAAATCGACTTACGCAGTGGTGCAGTACGTAGTGCTGTTGCCTCACAGCAAGTAGGTTGCTGGTTCGAGCCTCGGCTGGGTCAGTTGGCGTTTTTGTGTGGAGTTTTGCATGCTCTCCCTGCATATGCGTGGGTTTCCTCCGGGGTGCTCCGGTTTCCTCCATAGTCCAAAGACATGTGGTACAGGTGAATTGGGGTAGGCTAAATTGTCTTTAGTGAATGAGAGTGTATGGGTGTTCCCAGAGATGGTTGTGGCTGGAAGGGCATCGGCTGTGTAAAACAAATGCTGGATAAGTTGGTGGTTCATTTCCGCTGGTGGCGACCCCCCAGATTAATAAAGGGACTAAGCCAACAAGAAAATGAATGAAATCGACCTATTTTCATGTATAAAGTTGAAGTCAGAATTATTAGCCCCCCTGTTTATTTTTCCCCAATTTCTGTTTCATCCATTTTGTATTCATTCTTCTCTTCATCTGTGTGTGTTTACAGGCCTCGTGGTCCACCCTGAGAGCTGAGTTTGTTCATCTGAACCCTGCGCAGCTTCATCATATGCTGAGAGAGTACAACACATCTCGCACATGTCCTCCATGCTGGACTCCGTCTCCAGAGGACGCGACGGCGGCCCTCCATACCTGTGAGCTCAAATATAAATAAAACACATGCATCTGAGGCGTTAACCACAGGGGTTAGGTCCAAATGCAGAATTATTTGAGAGTAATCAGACAGGCAAGGTTCGTGCCGGAGTATACTCATAGTCAAAGGCGAATAGGTCGAGGCAGGCATCAAAACAAGCATAAACAATGAAACAAACAAAAGTCAAAACCACAGCTAGACTAAACACTTGCGTAATGTTCACTAGGGAAACAAGGCTCAGCCCTGAAGTGTGTGTGTGTGATGTATATATACAGTCTCAATGATCATTCTTGATGAGCTTCAGCTGTGTGTGTAATCAAGGAGTGGCCTGGAACTGGTGTGCGAGTGCAGTGCATGATGGGAGATGTAGTTCATGTGAATGACAGGGAGTATTCTCCAGGATCGGCTAAGGCTACGTGGTTATGGGTACATGTTATGGTGATCATGACTCTTACTGGACAATACAATGGGAAAAATATTGGAAATTACAAATTGCTAAATATACTACACCAACTGCCTTCTCTGTTAGTGAGTTTTTATTATTATTATTATGTGTTTTATACAATTAGGTGTAATTATTCATTCATTCATTCGTTTTCTTTTCGGCTTAGTCCCAGCTTATCCCAACTTATCCAGCTAGGTCCCAACTTATCCAGCATATGTTTTACGCAGTGGATGCCCTTCCAGCTGCAAGCCAACACTGGGAAACTAGGTGTAATTACTTTTAAGTAAATCACCCTGCTGAAAAAAAGACAATAGAAAGTATTGCAGAAGTGCTTGAGTTTGAATGGTTATAATGGAGTGTATATTGGTTTTAATGGAAACTGTATTGATCATGCGGGTCTCTACTGTTTTTACTATATATATATATATATATATATATATACAGTGAAATCCTAAATTATTCGTACTCCTGGTAAATTCTGGCTTAAAGTTTTTCTTCAAATGTAAATAAAAGCTGAAAAATATCGCCCCCAATGATGCCTCTTGTACATCGTCTTCTTATCTTTAGCCAGGGGTATGAATAATTTCGGGCATGACTGTATATAAATTTTGCTTTGGGTGATTCACTAACAGGGTGAGGCCTGTATTTACAAAAAGACTCAAAATGGCATCATGAGTCGAGACCCTGACCATTTTTTTTTTTTTTCGCCTTAGCTAATATCCTGGAAAGCTTCGACAACCATCCTCCTCTGATCCTGCCCAGCAACATCTTTCATCTGGAGCTGGGAAAACCCATCACAGAGCCAGGGCTATTCACTCCCCTCCAGCGTCTGCAGGAGTTTATCCAGACCCCGCTGGACCGCAAGACACAGCCTGACCATCAGCCTGCACTGGTACAGATAACACTGAACATTACACACATATATTGCAGTGGTCTGTGATGAAGGGCTTAATAGTGAGAAAACCATTAGGCTTTATTGTGTTCTATATAATTGAACAAATTTCAGCATTTTTCTGTCTCACTACACAAACAGCTTTGTGCTTGTTTTTTGTTCCATCTATTGATCACTTTTGCTCCTGAAGCACAAAATTAGTTTTATGCTAAACAGTTACATTTTTGACATTAGCCAAAGATCATTACAGAGATCATTACTCGTACAGTTCTACTCAGCTGTCATCCAGTCCATCCTCTGCACTTCAATCACTGTCTGGTTCGGCTCAGCTGCCAAAACCGACCTTCGTAGACTACAGCGAATAGTCCGGACTGCTGAACAAATCACTGGCACAACCCTTCCTACACTTCAAGAACTGTACTCTTCCAGAGTGAGTAAAAGGGCTGGCAAAATCACTGTGGACGCCTCATACCCAGCACACTACCTGTTCGAACTGTTACCGTCTGGTCGGCGCTTCAGAGCACCAAGCACAAAAACAGCCAGACACAGGAAAAGTTTCTTTCCTCAGGCTGTCTACCTTATGAACAGTTAAATATTCCCCTACTGTGCAATAAATATGTGCAATACTTTCTCATACGCACTTGTACACAGCACCTTATATCAATATACAATGCAGTACTTTCTACATTCGCACTTGTACACAGCACCTTATAACCTGTATATTTATAACAATCTGTACACACAACTCAACATCCAGGTTTCTTCACTAACCGCATCTGTTTAATGTTCATCACTTTTATTTTTATTTTATTTTTTTTCAGATTTATTTTGTGTTGTCACTTGTCACTTTATGTACACTGGAAGCTTCTGTAGCCAAAACCAATTCCTTGTGTGTGTACAGCACACTTGGCAATAAAACTGATTCTGATTCTGATTCTGATTAGAATTTTAAGTAAAGATCATCTTTTATGAAGATATTTTGTAGATTTTCTACAGTTAATATATTGTACCTGTTTCCACTTCTATTTCAAATGCAAGAACCACTACACAATATTTCGAGGGTGGGGCCCACCATTCAAACCCCCCCCAAAAACTATTTATATACAGTTGAAGTCAAAATTATTAGCCGTCCTGTGAATATTTCCCAAATGATGTTTAACAGAGCAAAAAAAAATTTTCACAGTATGTCTGAATATTTTTTCTTCTGGAGAAAGTCTTATTTGTTTTATTTCGGCTAGAATGCAAGCAGTATTTAATTTTTTAAAAAACATTTTAAGGTTGGCTCTCCATTGGCGCCAATAGCCTAGTGATATTGCGTGCCGACATATAGCACCGACGTGCTCACGGCGACCTGAGTTCAATTCCCGGCTCGAGGTTCTTTGCTGATCCTTCCCCTCTCTCTGCTCCCAATGTCTTCCTGTCGGAAATCTCTACTGTCCTATCATAATAAGGTGAAAAAATCCCTTAAAAATAATTATTATTATCCCCTTTAAGCATTTTTTTTGATTGTCTACGGAACAAACCATCGTTATACACTAACTTGCCTAATTCCCTAACCCCCCTAATTAACCTAGTTAAGCCTTTAAATGCCACTTTAAACTTAATACTAGTATCTTGAAAACTATCTAGTCAAATATTATGTGCTGTCATCATGGCAAAGATAAAATAAATCAGTTCTTCTTATTATTATTCTTCTATTGTGACATGCTAGACAAACAGATTTACTTTAAATTGTTGACGTTTGTCTTCAGGACTCATCCAGTAACCTGTCTGAAGAGTCGACATCTGAGTCAGTCATCATCCCGAATCCCGAAGCAAACCATCAGCATCACGTCTCGACGACGCCTCCTCAGTTTCGGGGCTCTCACAGTAACCTGAGCTCCTGTGAGGCCGTCCTGACCCAGAAACTCAAGTCCCTGGAGCTCCAGAACTGCTTGTCTGGGAACGCAGACCTGGTCTTCCACAAGAGCCTGGCCCTGGACCCGTCCTGCCTGCTCACGCCCCCTAACACCCCGCAGAACATGGACCAGGCCGAGCTAGAAGCCAGTCTGCAAGATGGGGCACAGCAGAGCATACGCCAGCACCACAGAGGTAACCACATTTGACCACACACATAAAGGGTGACCAGACGTCCGGTTTATTCTGGGACAGTTCTGTGTTTGGCTCTATTTTAGGGCTACAGTTGAAGTCAGCCCCACTGTATATATTTCCTATGGTGTTTGAGGCTCACGGTATTCTCATTTACATGTACTGAACTCTTATTATTGGACTATGGGTATGCTCAGATTTTCTTTATAGGGCACTCTTCAATCTCATTCAGATCCTGGTGCTTGATTTTTCAAAGCTTTAAACACAATTGAGGGCCGGTGCTTCATGTCTTCGCTTTGTGTGTGGGAAATATCTCATCGCTTGATTTCAAAGGCAGGGGTGTATTGTTTTTGGAGGTGTACAAGGGGGTGAGGGTGTTGATCTTGGGTTCGTGTGCGCTCTGGCTTCAGTGGTTGAAGAATCTAGAAACAAGGAAACAGACCTCCTCCGCTTTCCACAATGCTCTCCCAATGTGTAATGTGTTTCTAAAGCGAGCGATGGTCAGGTGGGGTCACTGAAAACACGTGTTCGAGAGTGACTCTTCATATCCAAATTTGGGATTTGGGTATTATTCAGAAGTGACATTCCTGAGCTCTGGCATTTCCTAAAGCATTATAACTGGAATTCAGCCATCAGAATTGTACGACTCTTTAGATCACAGAGTTTCTGAAGAACAACTGATTTTTTTTTTGTAGGCAAATGTTAGTCACTCTTTTGGCGTCTTTATTAATTGTCATACATTTACACATGATTAAAATCCAATGACCAAAACACTTTCACAACCCAAAGGGGATAGTTCACACTGAAAATTAAAATGTACTCACTATTTACTAGAAGTCGAAAACCTGTAATCATTGACTTCAGTATTATCATTCATTCATTTTCCTTCGACTTAGTCCCTTATTTATCAGGGGTCGCCACAGCGGAATGAACCACCAACTATTCCAGCATAGGTTTTACACTTCCAGGTGCAACCCAGTAACTAGGAAACATCTATACAATCTCGCATTCAAACGCACACTCATACACTTACGGGCCTATTTAGCTCACCCAAATTACCTATAGCACATGTCTTTGGACTTGTGGGGGAAACCGGTGCACCTGGAGGAAAACCTGCACCAACACGGGGAGAACATGCAAACTCCATTCAGAAATGCCAACTGGCCCTGCCGGGACTTGAATCAGTGACCTTCTTGCTGTGAGGTGACAGTGCTAACCACAAGCCACAATGGCGACTCAACTTCCATATTAACCAGTCAATGGTTAGAGGTTTTCAGCATTTTTCAAAATATCTTATTTTGTGTTCAGAAGAAAGAAACAGATTTGAAATAAGCAAAGGATATGTAAATGATGGCAAAACTTTTATTTTGGGGCGAACTGTCCCTGAGGACAGTTGGAAGCTGCATGCAAATACAATAAGCAATGTGTGATTATTGTACAGCTACTGAAAATACTGCAGCAATTAATAAACACATTACATTATATTTACATGGCACACAAAATTACTTCGCCTAATGAAAAAGATAGAAAAAAAGATGGTTTGTTTGATGAGGATAATTAGTTTGCATGGTGGACGAGGATGTTTTTATTTTATATGTTACTGGATTGTAAAGGGTTGTAGCTGGAAGGCCACTCGCTGCGTGGGACGTATGTTGGATAAGTTGATGGTTCGTTCCGCTGTGGCGATCCCTGATTGATAGAGGGACTAAGCCGAAAAGAAAAATTAATTATTTTGTTCCCGTTTTAAAAATGTATGAGGTACTGTCTGTTTTATGCATCATCGGTACTTTGAAGCCATACTTTGTTTTATTTAACAGCGAGGACCACAATGGAAACAAGCCCAGGGCTTTATTGTGTTTTTATCCTGGACAGTTTTTATTTCAAAATGTCTGGGATACTTGTACAGCTTGTCTAAAATCTGTCAAATAAAATTCTAATTCAAATTCTAATACCATTCGGAAAAGCAGATTAATGCACAATGTTATTTTCGGATAACTTAAAGGGCACCTATGGTGAAAAATCTACTTTTCAAGCTGTTTGGACAGACATATGTGCATGTATGGTGTATAGACCGTCATATTGGGGTGAAATAAACACACCCAGTGCTTTTTTTTTTTTTTAATTTAGCAACATAAAAACGGTGGACCAATTGGAGCAGTTTTCAGAACGACCGCAACTTTATGTAGGAGTGCGGTCCCCCTGCCCACCGAATTGATTGACAGCTGTGTATTAACATGTCCCGGTAGTCACCTGTATAATCATATCAACAAGACCAGACGTGCGCAAAGCAGCCGGGAATAAAAGGTCTGTTCAGTTCGCTAGGATCATCAATCATCATCAAACGTGATCAAGAGTGAGTTTTACAAGTTTAAAATGTTTTAAAACAGAGCACGTGTGTCATGAAGTACAGCGATTTAGCTTAGCTTGACTTCATCAGCACAGCCGCATGTCAGAGCAATTATAAAGGAAGACGCTTCAGTCCCGGTTTGTGGACATTAAATCAGGTTTATTTTGTACATTAATATAACAGATATCCATACAGCAGTGGAGATTAACCTGTATCCTGTCACATATGCGTGCAAAAAGAGTGCAAAGCTAAACGGGCGCTCTGTCTGTCTGTGTGTGTGTCTGCTGTGGTGTGTGTGTGCGCGCGTGAACTTTGTGTGACTAACTGATGCAACCGCACAATAAATCCTCATTGGTAAAGTTCTTACTGTAGTATTTCTGACAAACGCTACGTGAGATCTGCTTCCTTTAAGTCTGTCTGTTGTCTGACGCTGCCGAGGGAGGAGATTAAGGCACGCAGAAAGGCACGTAGAAACGGTGGGCGGGGAGGACTAGCCTTAAAGGAGCAGTACACCTAAACCGCCACCCAGTGAAAAAATGTATAAATAGGAATTTAATAAAAGGTATAATAAATAATATGATGGGTGTTTTGAGCTGAAACTTTACACACACTTTCTGGAGACTCAAAACACTTATATTAAATCTGAAAAAAGGGCTAACCTAGGTGCCCTTTACATTTTATTTTATTTTATTTTTATTCTTATTTTGACTGAGAGTCACAGCCTTGAGTGAATTTTTGCATTCAATTACACACTCAGAAATAAAGGTGCAAAATCTGTACCATTTCAAAGCTACACTTTTGTACCGTACAGGTAAACACTAGTGCCTTTAGGGAACACTTTTGTAAGCTTTAAGGCTTACTTTTGTACCCTATCGATACTATGAGGTGCACATTTGTACTTTTTAGGTATTAATATGTACCTATTAAGGACCTGTTAGGAACAAAAGTGTACCTTTTAAAAGGTACTGCCCTAGTGACAGATTTTGTTCCTTTATTTCTGAATGTAACAATGGCATTATAGTAAATGACACCAATATTTTAATAGATAATTGCTATTTTGCAATTAAAATAATTTGTCACCAAATTATGTAAGTGTAAATCACACACTTAAAGGGATAGTTCAATTTAATTTCATCTTAATTTAACCCTTTTAAACCCATAACACTTGCTCAATATTACGTATTTTGAATATAATGGGAATGATTTCTGTCTCTCTATGGAAAGTCTAGTATTTCACCAAAAACCTCATATTGGCACTGTTGTGGTTGAATCCTGATTATTTTGTTCCTGAAATCCTGATTGTATTACTCTGCATATATCTCCAATGCACATCACATCACACGCAATGTCGTTACAAAGTTCATGCACACACACAGACAGCGCGGCGTTTAGCTTTGCACGCAAATGTGACAGGATACAGGTTAATCTCCACTGCTGTATGGATATCCTTTATGTTGATGTACAAAATAAACCAGATTTAACGTCCACAAAGCAGGATTGAAGCGTCTTCCTTTATAATTGTTCTGACACGCGGCTGTGCTGAGTAAGTGAATCTGAAGTGAATCGCTGTAATTAATTACACACGTGCTCTGTTTTAAAACATGTTAAACTTGTAAAACTCACTCTTGATCACGTTTGATGATGATTGATGATCCTAGCGAACTGAACAGACCTCTTATTCCCAGTTGCCTTGCGCACGTCCGGTCTTGTTGATATGAATATACACGTGACTACGGAGACATGTTAATACACAGCTGTCAATCAATTCGGTGGGCGTGGGGGAGTGCACTCCTACGTCAAGTTGCGGTCGCTCTGAAAACCGCTCCAATTGGTCCACTGTTTTTATGTTGCTAAATTGGAAAAAAAAAAAGGACTGAGTGTGTTTATTTCACCCCAATATGACTGTCTATACACTATACCTACACACATGTCTGTCCAAACAGCTTGAAAATATGATTTTTCACCATAGGTGCCCTTTAATGCAATACTGAACATTCTCAGCTCAGTTCATGACTATTTCTGCCAACAATCCAGTTGCCAACTCCAAACACAGTCCATTTAGCCTATAGAGTGGAAACTGTTGTACAATAAAGTGCAATAGCACTTAACTAAATAACTCTAATAAAACTGGAATATTGGCCTATAGTTAAAGGACAGAAGAGTCATTGTGTTCCCACTGTTTCCCGCCATCTCTTTCTAAAGAGCCGTGTGGATTTTCTCTTCATAGACCACACTGGTTTGGGTCACTGATTCATCCTGCTTTTTTTCTGCTAGTGGCACAAATCCTATAATCTGGTTCAAGAATTACAGAGAGGTGGTGATGTCAGGAATAAAAAGAGCAGTGGATAAAGCATCATGGGAATTTACAGCTGGTTTGCTGGGTGGAATCTTAATCGGGGGCAGGCTTTGTTCAGGACTCTGGCCGGGTGGCCGAACGCTAGAGGAAAGACCTTTGTGCTTCTGGCAGCCCCAGAGCTGAAGATCAGTGTTCATGCTTCTGTTATCTGCAATATGAAGAATATTCTGACATTTATAACCAGGCAAACCTGTGAAAATCTTCAGGAAATCATATGGCAAGATGTCATTTCTTGGATTGTGGTAATCTCAGTGACAATAATCTAATTAAAATCTTGAACATGTCTTTCATTTGTGATTATAAATGGATTTCTATCCAATGATAATCTTGATTTGAAACAAAACGAGAGCAAAACAGACTTGAGGAGATAAACATGGTAACTAGGGCATATATATTTAATATTTCATATCAAATCGCAACCAAAAATATATTTAAAAGCAGGTACATCAGTCTCAACTAGATGCTCAGCCAAACAAAACTACACAAATATACAGTAATGGGCGAAGGTTTTAAACCAACATTAAATCTGTTATTTTACTGATGGTATAATGCAGCGGTTCCCAACAGGGGGGTCCCGACCCACAAGGGGGCCTCAGCGAGCACTGTGGGAGGTCGCGTCATTTAAAAAAAAAAAATTGCAGTGGACAATTAGGAGAACGATCATGATGCCTTAGTTCATTTCATCCCCTGGCTGACCAAAAACATTGACAAATTTGTAACTCGCCTTCAGCAGCTAATACTTATGACCCAAGCTTATTGGACCCAGGTGAGGAAGCTCCAAACGAGTCGCAGCATTAGCAATACTGGAAATGAAACGAAATGCAGGAAATATCAAGATAGTTACCTAAACTGCGCTAAAGTTCTTTCTAACGAATGCATGAGAACGTCCAAATTAATAAGACATTTGCAGACGACTCATCGATAATACCACAACAAGCATTTTTTGACAGGCAAAAGCATTGACACACACCCAAAATGAGATGAGGGACGTCACAGCTACCGACAATAAACGTAAACTAATATAGGGCCAATTTAAATGCCAAAGGCTTATGTTTTCCAGTTACAAAAGGCTGCGATGTATGAGCGATAATATCATTAAATGTTGAGGGGGCCTTACAATATTTTTCAGGGAAAAAGGGGAAAAAAAGATTGGGAACCACTGGTATAAAGGAAATACTGTATGTGACCTTTTACCACAAAACCAGTCATCTTTATTTTAATTAAGATTTATACAGTGATCTTTAGGTTGATGTATGGTTTGTTAGGATAGGATTTCGGTTAGGTTAGAGCAGGGATGTCCACACTCGGTCCTGGAGGGCCGGTGTCCTGCAAAGTTTAGTTCCAACCCCAATCAGACACAGCTGGCCTAGCTAATCAAGCTCTTACTAGGCTTTCTGGAAATATTCTTGCAGGTGTGTTGAAGCAAGTTGGAGCTAAAACGTGCAGGACACCGGCCCTCCAGGACCAAGTTTGGACACCCCTGGGTTAAAGTTTGAGTTATTTTGGTTAAGGCATGTGAAAGACAAGGTTGGAGAGAGGCTGTTTGTCCTTGTTTTGAGCTGCATTTCTACTAGTGTTGTTAGCAATATTGTCTGAATTGATGGAATTGTTAATGTTGAAAAGTACAGAGGTTTAAATCCTATATGCCATTCCTTCTGGAAAGGACTTCAGGGATAATAGTTTTCATTTTCAGTATGATAATGATCCACTAATTGCAGCGAAATCCTATTTGGAGAAAGAAAACAGCTGATGAAACACAGACAGTCATGAAATGGCCTCCACAGTGTCCAGACCTGAATTGAGGTTGTATAGACCATTTCAATGTGGTCATGTCATTGGCCCATGAACATTTCCTGCTTGTTATCAAACTATTTCATAACTGTAACAAGAGGCAATTCAATCATAACCTAATGTTAAAACAGCTATCATAACATTATTTATCAATAAGTGGACCTTTTTGGATACATGGAAGCTTTAGAAATTTAAAATGTAAAACAGGAAGTACGCTGGGACCATTGGTTGTGTTTACATCCCTCAAAATAGTCTATTAAGATCACCTAGACAGGAAAATAAAAATAAAACACTCTGAAGCTAAAGAAAAACTCTGGAAAGTGGATATTACACACAGTACATTATTTCAGAAAATGTCAGGACCATTAAGCTGTGCTTTGTGTCAAGGGAAGCCACATTAAACATAGACTTTTGCTTGAGAGGAATTGTTGTGCTGTTGTTTTTCTGGACATACGTCCTATATTTTCTGTTTGTTTTTAATAAGGAGACAAATTGATTCTGTATATATGGTGCAAAAGTCTTAGGCCATCAAAGCTGGTATAGTGCTTAGGACTTTTGCACAGTACTGTATATGAAAACGCGGCAACACCATTAGCTCTTTTCATATATATTTGTAGATCAATTTGTGATGCAATTTAGTGAAGTTTATTTCTAAACTGATTTCGAGAGGATCACGTGATCATGATTGCTTGCGGCTGGTCTCGCATTATCCAATTTATGATTCACCAATCAGACGATTCCTAAGCCACTATAAATACACTAAGTTCCATATCACAGCCATCTTCGTTTTGAAGAATCCACCCTTCCACTCCTACTCCTTTCCTAGATGGGTGGCCCAGTGGTTAGCACTGTTGTCTCACAGCAAGAACGTCACTGGTTCTAGTCCTTAACAAGCCAGCTGACATTTCTGTGCGGAGTTTACACGTTCTCCTCATTCTCTCCCGGGTTTCCTCCCACCATCTAAAAACATGCAACTTGAGTTATTGACTAATTCAAATCCAAATCAGCATGCTAAACAAGCTTTATAATCAACCATCAGCTAAGCGTGAACTCTTGAATTTCAATAACGATAAGTTTTGAACATTTTTAGTCAATATGGATTAATCTGAGAGCCAGTCACACTGCAGAAAAATGTGACAACAGTCAATCAGAGGGCTTTAAACCTACCTCTTAAAGTCAGACACTGTTAAAAACAGTATTCTTTCTAGCTAGAGTTTTGTTTACATTTTGCACATTTAATCTTAAAGCCAGACACTGTTGACAGAACTAGCTTGACCAACTAGAAATCACCAAAATGGTTATTCATCAGTCTTACCTTTAGTCATGGCAAGTCTTAACTAAGACTAGTCTTAACAGTTTATCCAGCCAGTCCCAGTTTTTAACTAGTTCAGTCAAAAAACTCTTGTGCAACTGATTTATGACAGTCTAGCCATTCATTCATTCATTCATTCATTTTCTTTTTGGCTTAGTCCCTTTATTAATCAGGGGTCACCACAGCGGAAAGAACCACCAACTTATCCAGCATATGTTTTACACAACGGATGCCGTTCCAGCTGCAACCCTTCACTGGGAAACACCCATACACTCTCATTCACAAACACACACTACGGCCAATTTGGCTTACCCAATTCACCTATAGTGCATGTCTTTGGAGTTGTGGGGTAAACCGGAGCACCCGGAGGAAACCCACACCAAAATGGGGAGAACATGCAAACTCCACACTCCACACAGACATGCCAACTGACCCAGCTGAGGCTCGAACCAGCGACCTTCTTGCTGTGACGCTACCTACTGCGCCAACTTGACCACAGTCCAGCCGATCTTTTTTTTAACAATGTATTATTACCTAGCCTCCTCTTTCCCCAGCACCACCTGTCTAGATCTGCTATAAGGTTCTCTCTGCTCTCTTCACAGTAGCATAATGCTGATTCTGTTTTTATTTATTGTTTTTGCAGTAGAGAATGGCCTCTCAGGAAACACAGACCAAAGAAAAGACGAGGATGAGGATGACAGAGATGAAGTCTTCACTGTGGAGCTGAAGAAAGGCCCTCATGGTCTCGGGCTGGCTTTGGTGGATGGACTGGTGAGAATCAACTTAAAAATAAAAAAATTAAAAATGAAAATTGGAAATGGAAAAATGGAAAAAAAAGTGGAAATTAAAAAAAAAGTCTGGTATTCTTGACATTAGTGAATAAAAAAAGTTACTAAGATGTTCCTGTAATGTTGTTACAACTCAGCATTTTGGGAATGTTCGTTTATAAAAATCCTAAACGTCCAGTTATTAGAATGATGTTATTAGAATATCATTTAAATGTTAGTTTAACGTTCCTGAAACATTCTGTCAAACACTTTGTGATCAAGCAGAATCAGTCATTTATTCATTTTCGGCTTAGTCCCTTCCCAGCAGGCACAGGATGTCAGCAAGACCTCAGATAGACGTTGTACCCCAACATCATTGGACACTGCTTTTTGTTTGAAATTGAAAATCAGGTTTGATGTCAGAACCCAACGTCAGGCCGACATCAATGTCCAAGGTCAAACATAGGTTGGATTTTGGTTACTTTGCAGTGCAACCTAAAAACAACTAAATATTAACTAATGATGTTACGGCTTGACGTTGTGTGGACGTTACCACTATGACGTCTATCAGATGTTGGATTTTGGTTGCCATACCTGACGAATAAATGTCAATATTTGACGTCAATATGACATTGGATTTTGGTCAACGTGCAGTTTGGGGTCTTTAAAAAAAGGATAGAACCTGACTTTGCCTAAAGTTGCATTGAACAACAGCATGATTCCCTTTGTAGCCGTGTATACTTAAAAAGCTGCATACGTATGCAGTCTCAGTGGGATTTGGAGCAGATCCACGCTCTCCTAAGGCTGCTTTGTTCACTTCTTCAGAGCGTTTGGTCCTGTAAATGACGCTGAATCGCTGACATATGTGTTCGCTATGAGGTGCAGATGGGGGGTAATGTTTTACGAGAAGCTCCTCAGCAGGGGGCGAATGTGTTTGCGTTGGCCACACTGGACCCCTTTTGAAGCCCGTAATGAGTCTGATTGTAAGAAGATCCGCTGCGTTTCCCACAAACACACCGATTCTGAAGAAAGGTGGAGCTGATGCAGACAATAAGATGAAGAAAGAGCTGGATGACTGAGCGGTTGAGCGTTTAGACACTATTAAACGTCTACTTTCCCTTATTGTGCAGTAATAAAGGCGAAATGTTTTGGATTTGTGTCAAGACAACATAAAGAAATTAAGTTAATGTATTAGTCTTGACAAATTTAAGTAGATTGAACTTAAAACAATTAGGTTGTCCCCCAAAAACAAGAATTGTGTTGTTTCGGCTCATTTTAAATGTCTTTTTTTAGTGTAGTTTTGTATTTGTTTACTTTTTTGCTGTAATAATTGTATTAAATAACATTTGGTGATGATAAGAATATGATAGAAGAAGCTATTTGTTAGAAATGTTGGTATAATTAGCTAACTCAATGAAATAGCACAGTATAGCGTAGTGTTTTCATTTCTATTGCTGTACTGATCTGTTGTATGATGGTTATTATTGTGCTTTTTGTTCGACAAATATTTCATACAGATAATATCACGATGATTAATGTGGTCTTCTCAGGAAGAATCTTTACACCTGCTCCCTTTTTGACTGCAGCACTTCATTTTAGTGTTGCCAGATATTTCTATGAAAACAAACAAAAGCGAAGCATTTACCAAAAAACACTCTAAATCCTAAAGCACTTTTTATTTCCACTTTATTAATGCTCTAATTACTTTAATAATGCTGTATTAACAAACAATAAAAAGTCAGTACATTAACAGTGGGCTCTATTTTAATGATCTAGGGCAGGCATGGGCAAACTCGATCCTGGAGGGCCGGTGTCCCTGCAGAGTTTTGTTCCAACACTAATCAAACACACCTGAACACCTTAATTAGTGTCTTCAAGATCAATAGAAAGCTACAAGCAGATGTGTTTGATTAGGGTTGGTGCAAAACTATGCAGGGACACCGGCCTTCCAGGATCGAGTTTGCCCATCCCTGATCTAGGGCATGTTCGAATCCACTTTTGCTATTTTAAGGGTGGGAAAAACAGTGTGTGTGCCAGGCGCATGGTCTAAAAGGGTTGTGCTTATTCACTTAAAGGGGTATGGGTGTGTTTTGGATAAAATGTGCATTAAACTAGTCTGAATCTTACCTCCCATTAAGAGTCCATGGCACATTCTCTATTTACATGGTGGACATTGTAAGCAGAAAAACAGAGCCTTTTATAAGTGAGGAAAACGGTCAAAGACCATCTATGGAACGAGCCTCTTCCATTCGACTGTGGATTCAAGAAACAATGGTGCACTCCACTGAAGACATTCATTTAATTTAACTATTTTGTTTGTTAAGCGCAAAGATTTTTTGTAAACTATTTCTAAATTCAGTTCTAATGTCCAGCAAATTAATAAATGAACAATAATAAAGAAGTGTGCTAAAAAAACTGAGTTACATCCAAGTATACTTCTCCTTCCTAAGCCCCATTTGCTGATGAATACGTCTTTAAAACAATGCACCTCAATGCACCTCCTTTACCACATTATCAAGTGCAGAAATGTGTGCATAAATTTAGCTATTTAAACAACGTGGCACAAAACGTTAAATTAATACCTATGCCTGCCTAAAAAACATGACATTGCATTGTTATGATATATGATAGAGCCCATAATGTATATAACTACTATATTTGGCAACAAAGCAGAGTGGAGGCTGCATGAAGGGGCATTTCTGACTTTGTGTTTCTAAATCATCCAATGATAATGAGTCTTCTTACCTAACCACACCCCAAACCCATTCGCCACTATGATGTGAGCCAATCAGGTTAACATGGTCAAAGACGCCTCTCTGATTTGGCCACACCCACAACTGATTTCCTGTAGAAACTACATTTACACAATTAGCAGTTGCTTTTATTCAATTTATTATTACATTGCATTGGAGGTACACTTGTGAGGTGTTCCTTTCGTTTCTGACTTTGTTTATGTTTCTAAATTCCTTCCTTTCTCTTACTTAACCACACCTCTAAATACATCCATCACTATGATATGAGCCAATCGGGGTAACATGGTCAAAGACGCCTCTCTGATTTGGCCACACCCACAATAAATCTCCTGTAGAAACCACAGACTGTAAAAGATATAGCTGTAGTATCCGTGACATCACCCATAGGCTTCTGAACGGCGCAAATGAAGGTACAAGTGGGCGTGGCCAATCGGCGCCATTTTATTAACGCGTCATCGCTCCAACCGGAGGATACCAAATAAGGGCAAAGAGGCAGAGCGTGAGCGGAGCTACAGAAGCATGCTAGCATTTTGCTTAGACAGACTTTACTTTGAGAGAACGCGTAATACTTCATTACCTGCGACTCCATTTGTGTTCTGACCACATGTGCTTGGCTGTACACTATATCAATAAAGTGTTTAGACTTTTAAAAACACTGTAGTAATACATTGAGCCACTAAACATTGTTCTTATGATGTTTTTCTACAGGAGGAAAACGCGAATTACTTCCAAACACTTCAATTATAGTGTGTGTTAGTAAATGCAGGGCTCATTTAGAAATCCAGGCATAACACTGTATGACAACGCTTCAGATGACTGATCTAGAGCCTACAGCTAATCAATCTGTCACATTCTGGAGGGCATTACAGCTCTAAAGAACATTATAAATGATAAATGATCTAAAATATAGCAAAAACATTTATAGAGATGGTATATACGTATATAACTTCACTCACTCGGGAAACGGAGGACACATGAAAGGTTTGTGAGCACAATAAATTGCACACAGCATCCCATATCATCTGATAATTGTAGGAAATAATTCCAAAAGGGAACTGACTGTGTAAAGCCACATAAAACAACACAAAAAATACGATGAATATGCTGAGTTCAGCAGCTAATCAGCCGGAATCAGCTGAGGTGAAGTGACGCGACCAGCGAGACCTAGCTGTCACTCAAGTGGCCACGCCCTTAATTATGCAGACTTAATATAACCTAAACGAAACGGATGAGTTATAAAAAATTCACCCCCTTAAAGTTGTCATGAGCGGTAATAATAGCTATATGAACCAAAATCGTTCTTTGTACCAGGCTGTAAACACCTTTTTTTTCTGCTGTAAAGTCGGCCATTTTAACAGTGGGCTCAATAGAAATCTGCTCTATTATGGAAATTATGGAAATTAGCGATGAATTGCAGTTACTTCCGCATTAGCTTCACGAAGGAGAGCGGGAGGTTTCCGCTTGGTATAAACCTGTACTTATGTTCACACATTTAGTAGATGCATTTATTCAAAATCATCCAATGATAATGATTCCTTTTACCCAACCACACCCTTAAACCCATCCATTACTATGATGTGAGCCAGTCAGGTTACACTTGTAATAATCTCTTATTTTCCTCAGGAATCAAACACACAACCATGCCATCGTGAGCACTTTGCTCTATTCGTTGAGCTTCAGATTGAGAATGACTGACGTTTTCATTGATTGATCTTCAGTTTTTAGTTTTGAAGATGAAGAAATGACTCGTCTGGAATCTTTTCTTCTGTTGTTTTGGTTTGTGCGGGACAGAAAACTGCTCTGCGGGTGAATGGGGTCTATGTGAAGTCAGTGGTGCCCGATTCTCCAGCGGCTCAGAGCCAGGGCCTGAGAACAGGAGATCGGATTCTCGCCGTCAACGGAGTCAGTCTGGTGGGAATGGACTACCACAGGTGAACACTGAACACATTCAATATCTGAGTGGGTTTAACCCTTCCAGAGAAAATAGATTCAAGTGTCAAAGGGCTGAAAAACACTGTTCATTTAATTCAGGCTTATTTGTATAGCGCTTTCACAGAAACAAGTATTGTACTGATTATTGTCATTACATTAGTCAAAATCAGGAACATTGTGAAAACTATTTCAGTGATATTTGAAAAGATTTGAGTTAATATGAGTAATATTTCCAGTATAAAAACCTTGTCAGGCATAATTACGCTGTATTAATATATAGTACTATAAATATAACAGTAAGATGAGTGTAAAATACAGTAAAGATCACAGTGCACTGTTAAAGACTCATCATTTGTGTTGAAGATGAAGATGTGTTGAGATTGATTGTGTTAGACTGAAGCTTTCACAGATGTTTCTCAGCTCTAAAGCTCAGTCAATAATCCTCCTGTGTTCTGCTGTTTCAGTGGACGAGAGCTCATCCGCACATCAGGAGATTCACTCCGCTTACTGGTGGCCAAAACTGAGTCCATGAGCAGCGCCAGGAGCTGCATCACCAGATGCTGAGAAACCACACCATTCACCAGGATGATTCACTGATTCAACTGGATGAGTCACTGATTCAACTGGACGATTCACTTATTGACCTGAACAATTCACTGATTCACCAGGACCATTCACTGATTCAGCTAGACCATTCATCGATTCACCTGGACCATTCACTGATTCACCTGAATAATTCACTGATTCACCTGGACCATTCACTAATTCAGCTGGATGATTCATTAATTCCTCTGACCTATTTACTGATTCGCCAGGTTGATTCATCTGGACCATTCACTGATTCCCCTGGACCATTCACTGATTCACCTGAATAACTCACTGATTCACCTGGACCATTCACTGATTCATTTAGACAATTCACTGATTGACCGGGACCAATCACTGATTCACCTAGATAATTCATTGATTCATCTGGACCATTTACTGATTCTTCTGGGCAATTTACTGAATCACTCAATCACCTGGATGATTCACTGATCACCTGGAAGATTCACTGATACATCTAGATGATTTACTGTTTCACCTTGTTGATTCATTGATTCATGTGGATCATTCACTGATTTATCTGGATAGTTCACTGAATCACTGATTCACCTGGATGATTCACTGATTCACCTGGATTGTTCACTAATTACCCTGCTTGATTCATCTGGACCATCCACTGATACACCTGGACAATTCAATGAATTAAAGATTCACCAAGATGATTCACTGTTTCACCTTATTGATTTATTGATTCATGTGGACCATTCACTGATTCATCTGGACAGTTTACTGATTCACCTAGATTGTTTACTAATTAACCTAATTGATTCATTGATTTATCTGGGCCATCCACTGATTCACCTGGACAATTTATTGAATTAATGATTTACCTAGATAATTCACTGTTTCACCTTATTGATTCAATGATTCATCTGGACCATTCACTAATTCATCTGGACAGTTTACTGAATCACTGATTCACCTGGATTGTTTACTAATTAACCTAATTGATTCATTGATTTATCTGGGCCATCCACTGATTCACCTGGACAATTCATTGAATTAATGATTCACCTAGATGATTCACTGATCACCTAGAACAGGGGTCACCAATCTCGTTCCTGGAGGTCAGGTGCCCTGCAGGGTTTAGCTCCAACTTGCCTCAACACACCTGCCTGGGTGTTTCAAGTATACCTTGTAAGGGTTGAAGCTAAAATCTGCAGGACACCGGATCTCCAGGAACAAGTTTGGTGAACAAGTTTCCCTGACCTAGAAGATTCACTGCTTCACCTAGATTGTTCACTGATACATCTAGATGATTCACTGTGTCACCTTGTTGATTCATTGATTCATGTGGATATTCACTGATTCATCTGGACAGTTCACTGAATCACTTGGATGATTCACTGATCACCTGGATGATTCACTGATTCACCTGGATTGTTCACTAATTAACCTGGTTGATTCATTGATTCATCTAAACCATCAACTGATTCACCTGGACAATTTACTGAATTAATGATTCACCTGGACAATTTACTGACTCACTTGGATGATTCACTGATCACCCGGATGAATCATTAATTCATCTAGACTATTCTGTGATTCCAATAGACAATTGACTGATTCTCTAATTTCATCTGGATTATTCACTGATTCACCTGGACAATTCAATATTTCTTCTGAATGATTCATTGATTCATCTGGACCATTTTGTGATTCCCATGGACAATTTATTGATTCTCTAATTCAATTGGACAATTCACCCATTAACCTGGACAATTCACTGATTCACCTGGATAATTTAACGATTCACCTGGACAATTCACTGAATCTCTGATTCACTGATCAACAGGGAAATTCACTGATCAACTGGACAATTCACTGAATCTCTGATTCACTTGGGTGATTCACTGATCAACTGGAAAATTCACGGATCAACTGGATAATTCATTGCTTCATCAGGATGATTTCATGGTTCATCTGGACCATACTGTGATTCCTCTGAACAATTCACTGATTCACCAGGACAATACATTAATGTACCTGCATGATTCACTGAATCACTGGCTGAGCGTTCCTCACTGATTCATTCAAGCTCATCTCAGGAACTGGAGCTCAGTTTCTGCAGAACCCAAAGGAAAGGCAGTTCAGATTCACTCATTAATGTTCCTGTTGTTCTTCTTTCTTCTCTGCTGGTTTTCTGTGTTGGTTTCTGGCTTCTAATGAATGAACCGAATCTTTCTCACATGAACTGAATCATGTTAATGTAGTCATTTGCTATAGTGTTTGTCTCCCAGTCTTTTATTTTCCGTCTGTTCCCTGTGAAATAGCTGTGGTCCAGACAGGGTTATTTCAGTTTCTCTACAGCTCATATACTGGAGGATAATAATACACATCTCTGTTCAGAACATCCAGACGCTGCTGTAAATATCTGACTGTGGTCTGTTTTTAAATATTTCATCTAATTCAGTTGGAAATGGTTCATGTTAATGTTATTAAACGACCCTTGTGCTGTTTTCATATTGATCTTCTTTTGATATGACCTGATGTGGGTCAGGAATGATGAGATTCTCCCTCAACGCCAGTCAAACAGTGTTCAAAAGTGTCATCAGTGTTAGAGATGGCGTTCAAATATTTGCTTGTTATATTTATATTAAGTGTTCTTGTACAAGTGTAATAAATAACGTTTGATTTCTATTCAAAGTTTAGTTTTTATTGTGAGATTCTTTCTTCCACCAGCAGTTCAGTTCAAAGTCTGCACGAAATTAAAATGTTCACACATGCATGTTAGTCTTAAAGCAAACAATGATTCAGAGGAAATAATCTACTGTCAATTGTGTTGTCAATTCAAATCTGCCCGCTTTGGAAAGGCAGACGATGTGATTTAAGCCACGCCCCTTCAACTATTAGTTTGCTGTAAGTGAAAGATGAGAGCGCTAAAAGCAGCCGATGTATGATACATGTCTGCAGTTCCAAAGTAAACCACATGAGGGCACCCTTACAACATTAAATAAAGAGCTGCTGCATTCAGTAGAATTTATCAACAAAATTTAAATCATATAATTGTTACACATATAATAGATAAATAATATAGACATTAATTGTAGGCTTTTGGAGGAATCAGGTGCTCCAAACAAACCAAATCACGTAACATCACATGTAACACAGGGCAATATACTGCGGACAAAACAAATAAACAATAGATGTAAAATAAACAACACTGTCACTTTAAGTGTGGCCTTGCGTCATTCCATAATATAATATATGATAGCAACATGCGGTGTTTACTATGAGAAGCACAAAGCTCAATAATGTTGCATTTCTTAATACATATCCGCTGTTAAAATCTATTAGAAACATTTTACATTTGTTGACAGCTCCATCACTCTTATATATATCCCAAAATAATCATGTTACACACTTTAATCACTATATTTTCACTCCTGTGTTCAGAGCATGCTTACCAGTAGCAGCATCAGCCATCATCTGCTGAACTACGGTAGCTTCGCAAGGACATCTTAAAGAAAAACGCCTACATTTTCTTAACCACTAGAGGGCACCAAACTATCAATCATGTGTACAACCTTCATTTCATGTCATTCATCACAATGAATCTCTATTACCTCTGGTACACTAATGCAATTTGTCCGTGTATGAGTCTCTAAAACTTCATGTAAGGTCAGTCTCCATAACAGGAAAATACTTTATAACTTGCAATTATGACTTTATATTACACAATTCTGAGAAATAAAGTCACAATTGTGTGATATAATGTTAGAATTTCAACATGTAAAGTCCGAATTCTGTGATGAAAAGTCAGAATTTTGAGATGAATGTCAGGATTCTAAAAATATAACTGAAGTCAAAATTCTGAAGTTTAAAGACAGAACTCCGAGATAAACGTCAGAATTCCGAAGTTTAAAGACAGAACTCCGAGATAAGTCAGAATTCCGAAGTTTAAAGACAGAACTCCGAGATAAAAGTCACAATTCCGAAGTTTAAAGACAGAACTCCGAGATAAGTCAGAATTCCGTGATAAAAGTCAGAATTCCGAAGTTTAAAGACAGAACTCCGAGATAAAAGTCACAATTCCGAAGTTTAAAGACAGAACTCCGAGATAAGTCAGAATTCCGAAGTTTAAAGACAGAACTCCGAGATAAACGTCAGAATTCCGTGATAAAAGTCAGAATTCCGTGATAAAAGTCAGAATTCCGAAGTTTAAAGTCAGAACTCCGAGATAAAAGTCAGAATTCCATGATAAA